>NW_021319315.1:6196307-6235277 GCF_001605985.2 Dendrobium catenatum | reverse complement strand
GGGCCCCCCCCCCCCCCCGGCTGCTTGTTCCGGTTCCCTGGGCCGTCTATTCTGGTTCCTGGGCTGCCTGTTCTGGTTCCCCTAGTGGCCGCCCGCTCCTGCCCCCTTGGCCGCCTTTTCCGATTTCTTGTGTGGCTCTTCGAGTGCCGTTGCTGGAATAATTGTTGGACTTCCATTTTTCCTTACCTAATTGGTTTAATTGGGGATGGTTTGGGCTATTTGGCTGCCCCCTTTTCTCCTATAAATTTTAGGTGTTTTGTAAGCAAAAAGAGAGGTTATAATGAGATTTTTGGAATACAAAACCCGAGGGTTTTTTCCTTCTTTGGAAAAGCTTACGAGCTTGTTCCGTTCTTCTTCTTCCTTCTTGGGAAAGCTTGCGAGCTTGTACTCTCCTTCGTCTCGGCTTCTTACCTCTTTCTTCTCTCCGCAAGTTCAACGTCATATGTATCTTTCTTCTCAAGCGATGGAATGCAAGTTTAGGTGTTATTTCATGTTCTAAATGTCCTCGTTATATATCGTTTTGTGTTATAAAATTGTACTTTTCTTATTTTCTAGGAAGTCTTTTAGTATGCTTGCAAAAATTCGGGTCTTCCCTTTTTTTTTTTCTTGCATCAGGATTTTTCTAAGAATTCTAAAGCTCTCTCTAGATGTCAACGGATCAAAAATAATAATAATTAAACTAACATCTTTATATAGAGATTGAGTTCAGGTTTGTTCAGGAATATCTAAAGTATAAGTGATATCTATCTGAAAATATAGTTGTGAAGGGTAGTCTTTGAAATCCATGCAAAAAAATAATGACCATGTGACTTCTACCTTTGACCAACTAGGAGTTTGGGATAATGTTATTATCCTTGTAATAGTGATAAGTTATTTTTTTGTATATATTAATTAAGAAAATTCTGAAGAGTGAAGCTTCATTGCTTTGATCCGAAGAAAATGTGAATAGTCATAAAGCATGAGGCAATGCGCAAACAAGTTCATGAACAAGCAAGCGCAGGCAATGGCATGATCGAGACGATAGACACACTAGAAGATGTGTCTGGGCTACAAGGTGCGAGAAGCAAGCACATGTGTGAAGATGCATGTAGGTGAGTGGACGGCAACAGCACAAGGTACGGAAGTAAGCACATGTGTGAAGATGCATTTAGATGAGTGGATGACAGCAGCACATGAGCAAGATGCTAGCATGAGCACAAGCATAAGCACAAAAAGACCTATAGACATAATCTATCAGAATGGTCGGTGTGATGGCTGGATGGGCGAGCATTACAGGTTGTGGCAGGTTAGGCATTGTAAGTGAATGCAAGGGAAAATGACAAGTGTAAAGGGTGGACACGAGAGAGAGCAAGTGGAAACTATCATGACCTAGCCTGGAAGCTCATAGTAAAAAGTGGGAGGAGCAGATAATCATGATAATGGATATTGTAGGTTGATCCTTGATCTACCATCACTATAAAATAATGATAAAATGGCAATGTTATAGACAATATTACAATTTCATACTTACTTCAGAGATGATTTGTATCAAATAAAATAGTAATCAGAACTTCTAAATCAAAAAATACAATTAATAACTTAGAACTATACTTAACTTACCCATTCCTTTCTTGGTGCTCTTAACCTTTAATGACTCCATTAAGCTCAACTTACCTAAAATATCAAAAATAAATGGGTTGAGTTTACAATTCTAAACTATAGTAACTCAAAGGGAAAAAAAAAGGAATATGCAGGCAGTTGTCATATTTAAATTATAAATAAATCATATAATTTACTTTCTCTTTTCAATAACAATTATTATAAAAAACAATACTTAGCTGTCAGAGTTACCAACAAGAATTTAATATAGCATTCAAACTTAACATTAATAGCATGAATATGAATTAAAATATATCATATCATAGCTTATCTTGTAATATAAATATTTAATACATCTGTCACTGAAACACTGCCATTATCAATAATATTTTCCAGATTATGACACTCTCGAAGTACTAGGTGTAATCCTATACGAGCAAGTGCAAACATCCACAACTAGTACCATGAGGAGTGACTCGATCTTTGAACATGCACATACAGGCATTTCTTTATATCATTTCTTTAGCAATTGCCTTAGCATTCAATGTCTTTTATAAGAAAAAATGCATGGAATGGTATAAAGTTTACATAAGCAATTACAACCAACGATGAAATCTACATGTTATTCATAGCAATATGAAGATCAGTTGCATTAGAGATATAAATCATTGTAAAGCTATTCACAATAACAATATTATAATTATAACTTCATCTCATGTGCATAAATAAAAAGAAATCAAAAGAATATCCAACAAATGCATCGATTTTTGAAGAAAGTAAGCATTACCTTAATTTAGAAAAGAGATCACCCAACCTTACAACATTTTAAATTATGAATTAAAACCTTGGCATCACCTTAAGAACTTGAACTTAGAAGAGCCAACTTAGCAATACTTAAACTTGACACCACAATTAAATTATAATTCAATCCACAAACCATAAATATAGTCAGGTCATACAACTTAAATAATTTACAATCTACAACTTTAATTCCACCAATCATCTTGTTATCCTTTTAAATCTTGCCAAAAAAATAAAATTCATACACTAAAATTATTATTAGCATTATTCTTTCATTTATATACACTACACCTTAATTGTAGTCATTATATAATGACTATAAGCCATATATTAATAACCCATGTATCTTTAGGTATTTATTTAAATAACAAACTGCAATTAGATTAGTTAAGTTTTATTTCTTCAAAATCCAACACTCCATTTAACATGCACTCAACAAACATCATACATAAACTATTACCCATCATACTAACTTATTTTGGTTAAGCCCAAACCAATTAATCTCATACCATTTTAATGGTTATGCATTGTTAAATCATTTAAGAGCATTTTGGCACCTGTTTGGCAATCATCAAAATTAAAGAGAGAAGGATTTATGAGCCATCTCATCGATCATAATATAGCCTCCTCTAGTATCAAATCATATAGTTTAAGTAATAATACATCTCACATCCATCATAAAATATAAGTTTAAAATTCAATTATCTTACCATGCAACTCCATCTTAAACCAATTAGCATCTAGTAATCTAAACTTTAATTCAATTAATTTGAATTGAATCTATCACTAAAAGTTTTGTGAGGAATGTGCATTATAAAATCTATAATTTCATTATTGTAGTCATAACGTTAGTTACTAATATATCATAAAAATAATGCTTTGCTTCGGTACCAGGATTTAAGCAGAATTTAAGAAGGATTTAAACTAATTTCTACCAAAGAGCAAAAATGACAATTTTAAATCCTACACAATCTTAAGGGTCCGTTTAGCAGCAGGATTTGAGCAGGATCTAAGTAGGATTTAGCCTAACTCCTACCAAACATCCAAGATGACAACTTAAATCCCATGTCTTCTCCATTTTGGCCTAAATCCCAGATTTATTAAATTCGGGAGTTCGGCAAATTTACAGGATTTTGCTGAAGAAGTGCAAAAGGGGAGAGATATCAAGAGTTACCTTCGTGGCGAGCTCCCGTCGTGATTGCTGACTAATAAGTAATAACGCTACGGCTAGTAAGATTTTTTTTTGGCATGTTTCGCTGCAGTTAGGGGCATTTTGGTAGCAGATTTGAAGCAGGATTTGCCTTAAATCCTGCCAAACAAAAAATGGGCAACTTAAATTTCACAGAGAATTAAATCCTTCATTTCCCCTTTTTTGTCGTAAATTCCATATTTACTAAATCCTACAGTTGGGCAGATTTATGGGATTTGGCCGAAGAAGCACGCGAAAGGAGAGAAAGTTTGTTACCGCCGCAATGAGCAAGCTCCCATCATCGTCAAAGGAGGTGAAGGAATAATGTTGTCTATCTGTTTGACTTCTGATCCAACTCATTCTAGAGCTCACGCAATAGTGAAAGAAATCGAAACAAAGAAGAGTAAAAGCATGTTGTAGACAGGCGGCCTAAGGAGTGCAATAATATATAATTACAAAATTAATTAAATATTAAATACTAATTAAATGATTAATTAATAATTACCAATTTAATTAATTAGAGATATAATACATAAATAATTACTTAGATAGTTAATAATATATTTAGTAAATACAATTTTTTAAATTATAATTAAATGATTAATTAACTTCTAATTAATCGGTAACTACTATTTCAAATATAAATTAAATTTGAGTTCTTAATGAGCTAATCTTCTTAAATTTTATATTATACATTGCCAAATAGTTTAAAGGATTTAACATTTATCTTGTCAAACAATTTTTAAGATTTAACACACTCAAAATTTATTAATAGAAATTTATAAGATTTGCTAAATCTATTAAAGTTAAATCCTATTCGTTAACGAACAACCCCTTAGGAGAAAGAGTAGATGGAGGAGAAGTTGTTGAAGGAGGCGAAGAAGCTTGTTGAATACCATTTCCTCCCTGTTTTTTGTTAAATCCTAAATTTCATAAATCCAAGCATTGGGCAGATTTAACTTGAATTGCAAGTCTCACGAAACCTCTTCTTCTTTATGCATCGTTGGTCATGTCGATGCGTTCTCTAACAAGCTCCCGCCGAGACTTCATCGCTTCTTTCTCATTTGTTTGTCAACCGGAGGGGTTGTTTGGCAACAAGTAGGATTTAACTAGAATAGGATTTACTAAATCCGCATTTAGTAAATCCTAGAAAATTGTTTGGTAACATGAGTGTTAAATCTTGTGGAGTTGTTTGGCAATGTAATCCAAGATTTAAGGCGATTATTTGTACTATGAATCATATTTAAAATTCATTTGCACTCATACTAACTAATTTTTTAATATTAAATTTTGAATGCTGCAAAGTATCAAAATCAATAAATAACTGACATTATAAAGAAAAACTTGATATACATGTGTACTATAGTAGAACACAATAAAAATCTAAAGCAACATCACTATAGCATCTAATAATAAGATAATGAAGGCGTCCGTATTTGTGAGTACAAATTGCTTTCACGATGATCGACGTCGTTGATTAAATGCTTGTAAATGTTTACTCTCCTCAGTAAATAGCACATGAAAATAAATTTAATTTTAGTAAATGAAACTGTAGTAATACCCTAGCTTCCCATAAGTCAATGGCAATTGAATGCCTAACTAATTTAGTCTAAATTCTCTCCCCAATAGTTGTGTGCATGTTAGGATCTTTCTAATTGGTTTGCACTTCACCCAATTCATTATCATGTTGCATCTCAGTTTGGGACATTTTGAAGTACATGTCGTGTCCATCATAATGCCCTATGAAATTATGCAACACAACACAAGCAAGAACAATATCAACCTATACTTCCAAAGGAAATTGTCTCATTTTGGTTAGCACTTCAAACCTCTCTTTCCAAATACCAAATGTTCACTCCACTATGTTACGTAATTAGGCATGGTGATGCACGTAAGCTCTTGTTATGCTAAGTATCTAAGAGATCTTTCCCCACGGTACTCACTTAGATGATAGTGAAATCCCCTGAAAGGTGCCATAAGCTTTTCAGTGTTTGCATATCCATAATCTCCTAAATAATATTTACCATGTGGAACAGTGAAGCCTCCTTTTTCTACCGCCCATCTTAGTACCCGCATATCACTGTGGAACCCTCCCAACCAAAAGCAATGTAGACAAAATAACGATCAAATGATATTGTCATCATAATTATGTGAAGTAAAATCCTTTTTGTTTCAATATTTATTTTGTAACTCCTCACCCACAATAGAAGGGATATGTGTACCATCAATTGCACTGACTGCATTTTGAAAAAATGGATAGAAATGTTCATAGATTTGTACTGATGGATTGCAGTCAACATCTCTAGAAAGTAATTTTAATAAACTCTTATGCCAATGATACAAACGCTCTAAGCACCAAATTAAAATAAAAACTCACTATCTCAAGTGAGTGTTGAAAGAATCCACAAATTTGTTTGTACGAATGTGCATGTGCAACGGAAAATCGGCAATTGTTCATCAGCACCCATGAATCTACTATCCCTAATCAACCCACGACAAACCAACAACTCCTTCAACTACCCAAATGCCTTCGCCGAAAGTCTAAAACAATCGTACGCCCATAGTGGATGGCCAGAAAGAATGTCAACAATGTAAAGTTGGCAAGTATATGCCCTATTTTACATGGGTCTTTTCATCTTGGGCTCATAAACCCTTGATCAACATATTAATCAATCCTATCAACACTCAAGTTTATCATGTTAATGCCAAACCTAAAAACAGTATCAAATTTCATTGACTGGTTCTGCAACCATAATAAAACTGAACTTCGCTTAAACCATCCCAAACAAACAAGATTATTTTGCATCTTAACATTAATTAAGCCTAGGTAACTGAAATCCATTCTCAAAGCAAATGCTAAATGTTGAATACAGGAAAAACTATAATAGCAAGAACTTCTAAACACTAAAATCGAGTTAGGGGCTGTTTGGTTGTCTAAAAATAAAATGCAGTGTAAAGTAAATGCAGTGCATTCTGAAAACTTTACACCTGTTTGGTTGTCTGCAAAATAAATGCAGGAGAATTGTTTCTCTTGTTTGGTTTGATTGATCCAGAGTAAAGTAAAATCAATTTTTTTGTAATAATTTTAAAGAAACTATGGAAACTCATGCATTCATCTGTTAGTATACCTTTTTAGCACAATTTTCTTATTGCTATATAGTTTTTGAACTTAATTCTTGTTTCTTGTTTGACTAAGGCTTAATTTGAGAAAATTTTATTATTGCTTTCTAAAACACCTTTTTAGTACAAATAATTCTTAAAAAATACCACTTAATACCCCGTTGATAATCTCAATTAAAAAAACTTAAAAAATCCAATCAAATAAAATAAAGTAGAAATCTTTATTATCCATTACAAATACCACTTAATACCAAGCTGTGCCTCATGGCTTTATTTTGAACTACACATAATCTTCATGTTATCCTATAACTTTCACATAAATTCATCAACGGCAATCTTACAAGCATCTCATATTCCTAAAATGAGATGGAGTACTTCGGCTGCTTATCAGGAGTAAAAAGCCCAAAGTGATTCTCTGTCCCCTGCGGCTTCTTCTGATTCTCATCAAACATGGCGAATATGTAGGCCTCAATGCTCCCTGGCCTCTTCGGCGTCTCCTGCCCAACATGGCTAATCAAGTTAGAAACGTATGTTTGTGCGTTCTGAGTAGTCGCCATCGTCCCACCGTCCGACGGCCACCCACTCTCCGACAACACCACCGCCACTCCAGACCCTCCTGCCCTCTCAAGAGCAGAGTAAAGCGCATCAAAGAGATTTTGATTGCTCAACTGACTGTTCGGATCTGTCACAACCGTTCCCGGAGAAGTAAAAAGCGCATATTCAATGGAGATGTCGGCGGTGTCGCCGACGTAGTTGAAGGGTAGATGTTGGCAAGGAGAGGGGCGCCATTGCCGGCGAGAAAACTGACAATTGGTTGCAGAGTGTTCGACGCATCGGAGGAGAAGGCACAACTTCCGATCGGACAGGCAAAGAGAACGTCTTCGAAGGAGCAAAGTCGAACATGAACGAAGGAGCCGAAGAAGCCTATCGTGCAATCTTACACCTCCTGCAAAGCAATGAAGCCGAACAGGAACAACGATTCTTCCGATGAATTTATAACCCGCTCAATACGAGCGGGTTTCTAATTCGCACGAAACAAGCCTCCTAATACACGCCTAATGCTTCCGAAGAATTTCTTTTGTTCCGCTTAAAATTAACCAAACAATCAAATTTAATAATTACATGTAATTATTTTGCTTTACACCCCTAATTCAGGCAACCAAACAACCCCTTAATAAGTTTAAATTTTCACCATATTGGAGAGACCTAACTTCAATTAAGAGAAATTTATAAAAACTTTCATAAAGAATTAACAAAAAATAAAAACGATGGAGCATACAGAAGATTGGAGTCTCGGATGCAGGCATTGAGGTGAGCGTGCTTGAGAACAGAAAAGGAAAACGTACCCAACTGCGAGAGTTCCTCGACGGGCTTACAGAAGTCGGACTGCGAGGAGTATAGGTCGAACAACGACGCTGGACTCTGAAGTGCAGACAGATCTAAGGAGATGTGGTCACTGGACGAATTATCAGTGCCTTAGAATAGGAATGAGTGGAAGAAGAAAGAGCGGATAGCTTCGACAGGGGGAGATGGAGAAGATTGAGATCTCGTTGTCCAGGAATGGGGAGGCAGGCAACTTGATGCTCGAAGCCAGGTACGACTACTACTCCTCTGTCCGCTCTCTCACTCTCCGGGTCTGTTCGGCAACAAGATTTATGCAGGATTTGAGCATGATTTATGCTAAATCCTGCCAAACGGGATTTGAGCGCCCCGTAAATCTCACGGCGGAATAAATCCTCCGTTTCCCTCGTTTTGCCCTAAATTCCGTATTTACTAAATCCTGTAGTTCGGCGAATTTACGGGATATGGCTGAAGAAGCGCGCGAAAGGGAGAAAGTTACCTTCACAGTGAGCGAGCTCCCGTCATTGCTTCCGATCAAAATGTCGTAACTTCCGATCCGACAAGAAGGGAACGTCGTCGAAGGAGCGAAGCCGAAGTGACCCGTGCAATCTCTACACCTCCGGCGAAGAAACGAAGCTAAAGAAGATGAAAATCAAACCCTAAACCCTAGACGTCTCTAAGCTATTACTGATTAACTTAATTAATATAATTTAAAATATTAATAATTAAGAAAATTAATTAAATAATTAGTAGTATAATTAATGCATTTATAATTAATCAATAAAACTAATTAAATAATACTTTAAATTTAATTAATCAATAGTAGGAGCTAGTTAAATAATTAGTTATTAAAAATATCTATATTAATATAATTAGATATTAAATACTTATTAAATTAACACATAAACAATTAAATTAATAAATAATAGTATAATACTATAATTAGTCATTTAATAATTTAATAATTAAGCTTACTTCTAATTAAATTATTTAGCATTATAATTTATTGATTATAATTATAATTACAATTAATAAGTTATTTGTACTTAACATATAATTAAATTCATAACCTATTAATTTTAATCTTAAAATGAACCAATCGTATTAAATCCTAGATTAAGTTGCCATTTCATAGGATTTAAAAATTATTGTGCCGAACAATTTACATAATTTAACATACCTTAGACTTATTAAATCTTGGATTTTCAAGATTTACTAATTCCAACAAAAGTTAAATCCTACTTTTGTCAAATAGCCCCTTTCCGTCGCTCTGTCTATCACTCTCCTGCGCGTTGAAATGTTAAATCCATCAAGCTTCAAAATTTAGTATATCAGGGATGTAGGGCATCTCCAACCAAAAATTTCATTTTTCACTCCAAAATACAGTGAAACTCAAAAATGTCGAGAATCAACTCCAATCGAACTCCATTTTGCGGGCTTTTGCAAAGGTAACGGTCTTTCTCCTCTTTGGCGCATTTCTTATGCAAGTCTGGTTAAGACAAGAAAGTGGTGTTGATGAATAGTGTGACGCCAATATTGACATCACATTGTTCACCCGAAAAGCAAATAGCGAAAAATTTCGCGTTCCGCTGGAGCGACGGAATGACTTCATAGACATGTTTTGTGTTCGGTTGGAGATGATCTTACAGCGAAGAGGAGTAGACAGAGGTATTCCGCAAGTTTGAAGGGCATAAATCATGTTTGTCCGAAGTCGTAGCAAGATAGAAGCACGTGAGGCCGAAGCAGCAATGGCGAAGAAGTAACAAACCACATGAAGCAAATGCGAATTTATAAAAAAAGGAGCAAATTTTTAATAATTAAGTGAAAAAAAAAAACTATTTTAAGAGATAATCTAGAAAGGGCAATACTTAAAACGAATTTTCGCATTAAGGGCATAGTTGAAAATATTTTTTTGTTTCTTAGAATGCAAAAAAAAAATCAAAATCTATTTGTATTGAAATTTTATGTTAATCTTCCCGGAATTTGACGAATATACTTCTAATATATTATTTAATTAATTACTATATATTATATTATATTTATTAAATTATTTAATAAATGATGAGTTGAGAAATTGACTACATATACTTCTAATATTATTAAAAAAATTTAAATTTATCAAAGAATATTATTGGTAGTTAATTAATCTTGAGTCATATATTATTGGTTTTTATATTATTACTAATATAAACCATTAGAGGGTAAATTCTTATAATTATAATATTTAGATTTTTTTTTTGTTATGAGAGATTTTAAAATAAACTTTTCACTTAATTATGTAAATTTTACGTTCCATAGTTTTTATATCATTTAATTTTTTGTCTCATATTTAGAATAATATCATTATTATTATGTTAATTTTATTAAATTTTAATAATATTATTATTTATTGCATCATCCGATTAGAACCCGATTTGATTGGTCGAATCATGAACCTCTTCTTTTTTTTTGTTCTTATCTTATTTGATAAAGTTTCGACCTGTAAAATATATTTGAAATAATTTATCTTTTTTTTTTTTTGGAAAATTTGTATCCCTTAATTAGTATTTTTTTAGAAACCATTAATTAGTAGTTTTGATACACGTGTAAATTAATTTGAGGGCATCAGACATTTAGACTCCTTGATGGGGCAAATTGATGGATACTCCGTCGTAAAGATTTTTCCTTTTCCAGAGTTGCACAATCATATTTAAGAAGTGCTCGACGATCATCGCCGCCACCTTTCGCCGTGAATGGCAACGACTCGAATCCAATTGAGCGAGAGACGGAATCCCTTTCTCCTAACTCTGGCTGTCCTGATCGTCACCCTGCTCGTCATCATATACTTCACCACCGACATCACCAATCGCTTCTCCACTTTCTACTTCCCCTCCCCAGATCTTAAATCCTCTAATTCCAATCCTTCCACTCCTCAATCCCAGCTCTTCCCGCCTTCTGCTCCAAATCCTCGGGCTTCTTCCACATCGTTTTCCGGGGATGGCTCGTCGAAGCTTGACGAAAGAGGAGAAGGAAAGGGAGTCAGTGGAGATGGCGAAGAAGTCACCAAGGAGTTTGATTTCCGCTGGGAGATCTGTGGGAGGGAGAAGGGATCCGAGGCGGTGGATAACATCCCGTGCCTGGATAACATGAAAGCGATCAAGGCATTGAAGTCGAGAAGGCGTATGGAGCACCGGGAGCGCCATTGCCCAAAGCCGAGCCCGAGGTGCCTGGTCCCCCTCCCCCTCGGGTACAAGATACCGGTGCCCTGGCCGAAGAGCAGAGACATGGTGAGATTGAGTGTTCGGTAAGAAATTAAACATCACGGGTTTCTTTTTATCTAATATTATAGTCTCCTCTGCAGTCGATCTGTTAACAATTACAATAGTATTGTTGAAGCTATGCTATATGCAATAAAAATCTTTTTGTGAACGATGTGAGTAGTGTTCGAATTCATTTGTTAACGTGATCACATTCTTGTTTATTCTATAAGCTATACACCTTTACTTGCGTATTTAAGTATGGTAATTTTAGAATTCAACGATTGATTAATGTTTGCTTGATTTTTAGTTGATTAATTTGTTTCCAGATATGGTATGACAATGTTCCTCACCCTAAACTAGTTGAGTACAAGAAGGATCAAAATTGGGTCCGAAAATCTGGTGAATATCTTCTTTTTCCCGGTGGTGGAACTCAATTTAAAGATGGAGTAAATGCCTATACTCACTTTATTGAGAAGGTATGCGAAGAAATTTACATTGAAGAGTATGTGAAATCATATAAATCAAAGTAATTTCAAATTTCTAAATCACAACTTTTACTGTTTCTGTTACATTGTTATCTAGCTGTTATACTTGTTTAGAACTTTTTGCATGCTATGGATTGTTTTTCAGGTATTTTGGTTTTGCAAACTGATGTTACTTCTCTAGATTATCAAACTTGGCACAAATTCTTTCCTCAGCTTATTGAAAATAACCAGGATATTTTAATACGTTCGAGAAATAAATGATCTTACCAAGTTGAAAAAACGAATATAAGTAGTCAGAAGGCTTTTTTCTACCTAAGAAATGGAACATGGGATGTCAAAGGAATGATGGCGTGCTTACCTGACTGTGTGCTTCATCATAAAGATCAATCTTTTGCAATTTTTTCCAGAAAATATTTGATAATTTTGTGTGAATATTTCTCTTGTTCACTCTTTTGATGTTAAAGAATTTCAATTTGTTTTTCTATAAGAGAGAACTGGCTGCATTAGGTTTCTGAGAGTTGAAAACTTATTATGTTCATACTTGTTGGATAACCCAGACTTTGCCTGCTATTGATTGGGGTAGACATACAAGAGTTGTACTTGATGTTGGTTGTGGTGTTGCAAGCTTTGGTGGGTACTTATTGGATAAAGATGTCATCACAATGTCTTTTGCACCGAAGGATGAGCACGAGGCTCAGATACAATTTGCCCTTGAGCGAGGAATTCCGGCTGTTTTGTCAGTTATTGGTACCCAACAATTGACTTTCCCTGATAATGCATTTGATCTGATTCATTGTGCCCGGTGCAGGGTGCATTGGGATGGAGATGGTAACTATAACCTTTCTACTAAACTGTCCATGCTTATAAGATTTATATTTATATCATTAATAATCTTATGTTTTTAACCAATGATTATTTTCAATTCTAGGTGGAAAGCCATTAATAGAACTTAACCGGATACTTAGGCCTGGTGGCTATTTTGTTTGGTCTGCAACACCAGTTTATCGTGACGATCCAAGAGATCAGGGTGTCTGGAATGGTTAGTCCCTTGCTTTAGGTTTGAATAGTGAGTTTTCAATCAGGTTAGTTTTTATGAAAGGTGAAATCACAGTGTTCTTTATCTTGATAAATATAGAAAATATAACTGCTAATTAATAAATATGGAATTGTTGTTGAAAATATTTGGAAAAAGTGCAACAACGACATCAATCTTTTATCCCACTACGTGGGGTTGGCTACATGAATCATTTTTTTCTCCATTGCTTCCTATTAAGAGTCAAATTCTCATTTAAATTTAATAAGAAAATGTCAGTTCTAATAATTTCTAACCTAGTCTTTTTAGTCTACATTTACATTTTTTAACATATGTCCGATCTAACGCATGTACTCTTCTAATCGAGTCATCGGAAGGCCCAATCCTCAAAAAGTGTGCATAAAAAAAAACATGTATTAACAAATAATGACTAATTAAACAAATAAATTGATAAGGACATAAAAGCATGAGAAGGTGAGATTAATTTATACCCTTAGAGCAGATAATGTTCTTTCATTCAGGATTAACCATTGTTGCTCCCAATGTTATTGAGGATTATGCTTCATTTTAACGACGCACAATTAGATGGAAGTTTTGTGTAAAGCCCATATTCTTTGGTTATCAAGACTAAGGACAATTAAGAAATATGAAAAATATAAGGATGGGCAGAAGTATGAGATATTTTGTTTGCAAAAAAAATCAAACTAGCCCTCTAACTATTAATAAGTTTCTAATTTATTCTCCGAGTTCCACACTACCCCAACTAATCTCTTGACTTTTGAAAATTGTTCTAATTTTGTCTATCCATTAACAAATCTCTCCAAATTGACAGAAAGTGCTTATGCTCTCTTGCCACATAATTTGGCAATGGCATTTATTAACAAATTTATAAATTCTATTTTTTAACTCATTTATCAAAACTGGTTACTTGTGCTAATAATTGGAATACATAATTTAAACTAATAGGAGTGCAAAAATATAACATAAGGTATCTATTTACAAATATAATTTATGTCATAATAACTTACTAGCTTGATACTCATTTCAAATATTTCTTTTACTAATTCTTCAACATTATTATTATTTTTAATTAACTTTCATTCAGGCTTTTGTATATATTATAATTCATTAAATACAAAATAGAGTAACATAAGAAATATTATCTCACATACACTTGCACTACCTAAAATATCCTCACATCTAACTTTGGTGTTAACTTTAACTAACATTTTTGGCCCTAAACCAAATTAGATCAATTTTCAATAATCGATATGCTTAATTGGAATAGAGCAAAATTGTAGGACTAAATTTGATACTCACTAATAGTTGGAAGACCTATTTGGAGTCGTTTCTCTATTTTATTGTATATGTTAAGTAAACAATGCGATTGAACAAAACATCTATATTACTTAATCAACCTCACTATCCTTTATAAGAAGCACATCCTTGAATTTTTATTTTTAAGCTACATGAATATTGAAGTAATTATCACAAAAAATTTAGTGAACTTTCACCCATTTCTCTTTTGGAATGGGGATAACTTCCCTTTTTTAAAGCCTTTAAAGCAAGAATTGAAACCAACAATCCTCTATAATGGTTTAAAATAAATTAAAAAAAAAAAGAAGCAAAACATGAGTCCACTATTGGATTCAATTACCTCAAACCTGCATTCAATAATGCTTTTTGTAGGCTAAAGATTGAGGGTGGATTGCAACTCCTTGAAACAAAGTTTAGAATTGTTCCTTTGTAATCATAAGCATGATAGGGTAATATGCATAATAACATTTTGATGATCATTTTATGAGATTTATTCTCACAAGAGATATTAATGACTTGAGCTCCAATCCCATAACTATGGTCTCACAATTACTCTCACCTTGTAGAAAATGAAGCATTTTTCTTAAAATTTGACTTTCTTGATTGATACTTGTTGTGAAATGTTTCTCTGTTTTTCCATGAACCATAAGGCTATCATCAACATTTTAATCATTGAATTCTCCACTCTTTAGTAGTTATTTCGAATTCTCCACTCTTTAGTAATTATTTGGAATTTATGGCTAGTTTAGTTTCTGCCATTTAAAAGGTGATTTTATCATAATATATAGTATCTATAAAATGTTTATATTATTTGGGCATAGAACTTAAGAGGATTTCAGCTTCAATGCTTTTAAGATCCATCATGACCTTATTAAAGTTGTCCAAATGCTTCTTTAGTGGCTTAAGATTGATCCATTTACAAGGTGTATAACCTGGTCATGAGGTATAATTGATTTGCAAGGGCCTTTTCAAGTATACGGATTCAAGCTCCCTTCAAACATCAACAACCGACTCCTCCTTGACAATCTCCGTTAGAACTTCATCTCCAAAACTATAGAGGATTGCAATATGAGCTATCTTTGTTAGCATTATCAAATCAGTTATTTACCTACTCCTTTTTCAATACTTCTAAAGACAAAGCTGCATCCAAGCCTTGATGCACGAGCTACATCTTCATCTTCAGTCTTCAAAGATCAATTATTTTGCCATGTGAACTTCTTTATCTCCCATCTTGCCAATACCATCTTCAGTTTTTGATTCTCAGTACTCTAACAACAATTCTAAGAACAAGAAGAGATGAGTTAAGAATATCTTTTAACTCTTCTTGATTGAAACCCTTGCTTGAATCAAAAGTTTCTCCAGGGCAATTAATCCTGTTCTTACCCAGAATTCAAGTTCTTTAATTTGCACTTCACTTTCAACCTTTATCCTTTAGCCAGTTTAGCCTTCTTCCCAGAATTGGTCTGGCTTAATTCCTTTGTTGGTTAATTGAATAATTGATCGAACTGAATTGGCTAACCATATGCATCATATACTCGCTCTTTCTTTTTTGTTCTAACAGATCATAGCCGTGGTTATACATGCATCAACATAACATGTAACTGCCTTTGGCAACCATTTCGCTGGCTTTTGTTTTATTGAATATCTTTCTATTTTTTTTTTTTCAGTTCACTTTTTCATTAATTTGAGTTTCCCTGTTGTTGTCTCCTGTTATCACCGCAAAATTTCAGATCTCTCCCGAAATTTACTTTATTCTTTTAAGTTAAAAATATACAAATACTAATGAGATTAGCTACGCGAGCATCTGGATGAGCTTTACTGGAGAAGTTAATCTGTTTCAAAATCTTTTACATTGAGAATTCATCAGGGCTTATATATGAAGCACATATGCAGGCAACAGTACGCGCTTATGCTCATCGCATGAGCGTAATTACTGATTTTTTTATATTAAATCTACCAAAAAGATAGTGAAGAGATTTTTTATGCAAATGTCATGTTTTATTCATCATATGTATATTTTTTTTGGGACTTTTGAGCGAATTTAATGCAAACTCGCACATACATCACATATGTAAACTTCGAACTCAAGACTTCTTGGTTGATATACTATGCTCGCATCCAACAGATTAAGGTGAGCTGCATTATCATCAGTATCTTAATACTCAAATTTGAGTGAATGTTTTTGTCCTTTTATGGTTGCATGAACTTTTTTTCAAAATTCTGTTGAAGTTTTAAAGTTAGTACAAGAGTATGAATTCAACTTTTCTTTTTCTCATACTAAATGACTACAGCTTTTGTGTTTCCCGCAGCTATGATAACTTTGACAAAATCTATTTGCTGGAGAGTAGTGGTGAAAGCAACTGATGTAACTGGAATTGGACTTGTCATATATCAGAAGCCTACCTTAAACTCATGCTATGATGAGAGAAAAGTCAACAATCCTCCCTTATGCATTCAGAAAAACAGATCTAGTATATCATGGTACTATCCGCTAATATTTATCTACTGTATAAATATTAGTTATTTGTTTTATGGGGGGGGGGTTGGTCGGCATGCTTGTGTGGGGGATTGATTTGGGATTGAATGTCTTTCCACTCTTGTCAATCTTAATTTAGGAAAGAGGATTTAAAATGAATCTCTTCCTAATTGAAATTCCAATTCAAATTGGCTTGATTTAAGGGGTTTTCTAAATTAAATCATCCTATTTTAGGAAGAAAATTTTAAATTCAAATTATTGGAAATCTAAAATTAAAGCCTTCCTAATTTAGGACAAGAGAAAAAGGGGAGATGGGGGCCGGCGGCTTGGAGGGGAGGGAGGACGACGGCTAGGAGAAGGGAGTGAGGAGAACTATGAACCCGGACGCTTCATGCGGCTGGTGGGTAATGCGTTGCCCTCACCTAGGGACTTCACCAATGTTCTCACAAGAACTCTCAAAACTCACAAAGGAACAAAAGTACAAAAAATTCATAATAATCATCATTACTCTATCCAAAGAAAAGGAGGGGTTATAAATATCCCAAATTACAATGATTAGACAAAGACAAAAGTGCCCCTAAGGGCCACAAACAACTACTCCCTCAAGTGAGGGTAAAAATGAAAAAAAATTGCAATAATAAATCAAATACACATATAATAATAATAATACCCAATACAAATGATAGCTAAAAAATAAAGTTGTGCGACCATGGCCGTAGATCGTCGGCCCCTTCTCTGGTAGGCTCTCCATGGTCGAATGTCCTCATCACACAGACATCACATTCAAATTTTGAAATATGGATTAATGCATTGGTGATGCTTCGAATATCGTGATGTGGGTGACCCAGCAGGTACTGCCACTGATAGGGGAAAATCGATGATGATAAGTTAATGGATCAACAATTGGAAAGATAAATAGTATATCCTGATAGCAATGTGTCTAGCAATGACTAACAATCCCGTCATGCATTCAAAACATAGCAAAAACGATTACCTATTTATCAGAGAGAGAAGATAAACTTAGGTGTAGTTAAGACGTTTATTACATCAGAAGAACTGGTGGCAGAAATTTTAACTAAAGGACTGTGCATGAATCAACCTTGGTATCTTAGGAATACATTGACCATATTTTCAACCAATGGTCAATTTGAGGATAAATGTAAAGTCAAATGCAAGAGCAAGAATGGAAATATTTTGGAGGGATCCTTATTGATAGCAACATTAATTCATTCATAGCCTTTAAAATAGGAGATGATGCTCATGGATATCAGATTTTGTTCCTTGCGCTCTTCTATATTTGAAAAAATCCTAATTAAGGATAAAACTATCCTTACTATTATCACATTCAAACTATTTTAAAAATTTAAAACAAATAAGGAAGATTCAGCTATTAATGATTTGGGCCAAAAAGACTTAAAAATTGGTCTGGTTTAATTCCTTTGTTGGTTGATTGAATAATTGAGCGAACTGAATTGGCTAACAATATGCATCATACTCGCTCCATCTTTTTTGTTCTAACAGATCATAGCCCGTGGTTATACATGCATCAACATAACATGGAACTGCTTTTGGCACCCATTTCGCTGGCTTTTGTTTTATTGAATCTCTCTTTTTTTTTCTTTCTTTTTTTTCAGTTCATTTTTTCGTTAATTTGAGTTTCCCTGTTGTTGTCTCCTGTTATCACGGCAAAATTTCAGATCTCTCCCGAATAATTTACTTTATTCTTTTAAGTTAAGAAAATACAAATAGTAATGAGATTAGCTTTTCGAGCATCTGGATGAGCTTTACTGGAGAAGGTAATCTGTTACAAAATCTTTTGCATTGAGAATTCATTAGGGCTTATATATGAAGCACATATGCATGCAACACTACATGCTTATCCCTTGAGATTTCTCTTATGCATGAGTGTAATTACTGATTTTTTTATATTAAATCTACCAAAAAAATAGCGAAGAGATTCTTTATGCAAATGTCCCGTTTTATTCATCATCAATATCTTTTTTTTTTTTTTTTTTTTACTTCTGAGCGAATTTTATGTAAACTCATACATGCATCATATATGTAAACTTTGAACTCAAAATCTCTTGATTGATATCATATTCTCCCATCCAACAGATTAAGGTTTCAGTATCTTAATACTCAAATTTGAGTGAATGTTTTGGACTTTTTATGGTTGCATAAACTTTTTTCAAATTATCTGTTGAAGTTTTAAAGTTAGTACACTACAGCTTTTATTTTTCCCGCAGCTATGATAACTTTGACAAAATCTATTTGCTGGAGAGTAGTGGTGAAAGCAACTGATACAACTGGAATTGGACTTGTCATATATCAGAAGCCTACCTTAAACTCATGCTATAATAAGAGAAAAGTCAAGAATCCTCCCTTATGCATTCAGAAAAACAGATCTAGTATATCATGGTACTATCCGCTAATATTTATCTACTATATAAATATTAGTTATTAGTTTTACAACTTCTCGGGCTTTATGAATCTGTAGGTATACTCCTCTTGAAGATTGTCTGCCTCCTGTTCATATTGCCAACTCTGATGCGCAGCAAACTTGGCCTGTTTGGCCTGAAAGGTTAAACGTTTGGCCTTCAAATATATTTGAGTTAAACATAGAGTATGGTGAAGAAAGATTCTATGAGGACATGAAGCACTGGGAAGTACTTGTATCAGGTATTTACACGTTTGATCTTGCAATAAACTGGTCAAGCTTCCGTAATGTGATGGACATGAATGCTGGATTTGGAGGGTAAGTTTAAGCTTTATTGTATTTGCGCAGTTTATCTTCATTGCATTCATGAATGTGATGGACATGAATGCTGTATTTGCGCAGTTTATCTGAGCCTGTTTGCTTTGATTGATGAAATGAATGCCTTATTTTTTCATTCCATGAACTTCAAATGGAACCCTTATCCCTGCAATATTTCCATTAAGGTCAAAAGAGATTGCTGAAACAAAGCCTTTATCCTTTTTTATTTTTTTTTGAGCTCTAAATTAACATAATTTTTTGCAAATTAGATGGCTTGCCTTCAATGTTGCTGCAGATAACTAAATAGGTTGCCATATGTCAAAGCATATCCAAGGTGTTAGATGGATGTGTTGTAACTTTTTGATGGGGCCTTATGCTTCATGCTTCATGCTTGAAGTAAAGGTTTAATCACAATGAGGATTAGCCACAGCTTGAGCAGCTGGTTTTTTTAATGCTCATCAAATACACTTGATTCCTTTAATTGTAGTCTTTTTCACTTTCCCTTATAAATAAAAGTTGACTTTACGAGATTTTAGGGTAGAACCCAAAGGAGAAAAAAAGAATAGTAGGCTATATGATAAGGGGAAATTTTACTTTATATGCCTTACAATATGTTGGCTAAATATATATGCAATTTGTTTTCTTTGAGAAATATGCTTGAAACTTTGTTTCTGATAAATTATGCAGACAAATCTCATAGGGGGAAGGCATCGAGATGCCAACAGCCTATGAAGGAGAAGATTTGTTAGTGGGATAGGTGGTATTCAAGAACGAAGAGAAAGGCGAAGGTTCAAACCAAGTTCGAGCCTTGATTTGAACAAGAGCTCAAATTCGAACCAATTCAAATCGATTTCGCAGCAAACTGTGAATAGAAGAGCCTGTTATTTCATTCGAAATGATTTTTCGTGCATCTTTTTCAAAGAAAACAAACAACAAAGATATTTTATCAATTATGACTATTATAAGGCATATAAAATCAAATTTCTCTATGATAAGCTAAGCTAAGAAGTGTTTTTTTTTAAGTCACCTAGTACATTTGATGAACTTCCTGTTGACACATGACATAAATTCTATTTTGAGTTATGGGGCAAATTCTGTGAGAAAATGTCAAATTTCTATCAAGGCATCTATCCTGCATGATGTGTATAACTGAAGGCGTAAATGAGTTGAGTTTAACTTGAGTCACAACTAACATAATCTCGGCTCATCGGTCTAATGGGAGTTTTGAATTGAGCTTGAGCTGGAGTTTAGTTCATAGATTGAGCTTGAAGGCTCCACTATTTAGTGGAAGGCTCAAGCATGACTGGTGAACTCAAGATCACTAGAGAAGCCTCGTGAAGAAGTCATGATGGAAGCTTGTGGGAGAAGTTATCAATGCGGTGAGAAAATTGTGATGGGAGCTTGATAGAGAAGGCATTGACGGAGCTGACAATGTTTGAAGAAGAAAAAGAGGAAGTTGCAATAGGACTACTGAAGTTTGAAGAAGAAGAATAGGAAGTCATAATGTGATCAGTGGCGTTTGAAGAGGAAGTCACAATGAGACTTGTCGCTGGCAATATTTGAAGTAGAAAAAGAAGAAATAGCAATTGGACCGGCTCCTAGTAGTGTTTGAAAAGTAGAAGTCGTGATAGGAGTAGGACCATTCTTAAATCAAGCGGTTGAGGAACCCTTCATGGATTTATTGTCAAATAAGGGAAAAACAAGATTTACGATTCAAATTTAATTCAGTTGGCTTGCAAGTCAACAAGCTGAATCTCAAGCTCAACTTAAACTCATATAACATATAAGCTATAATAAGAACTCAAGCTCAAGGCTCAATAAACTCAACTGATGAGCTCATTAGCAAGTCAAATTCAAGTTGAATTAGGAGCTGGCTCAGCTCACTTTCTCCCCTATTTCTACCATATTAACTAGGTCTATATTTGAAATTGGTTATATTGTATTCTATACCTTTAACTTCTACAGTTAGGGTAACCTCCAGTTATTTTTCGTTCTCTTAAACATTCACAATATCACTTAATCCATTTTATACTTCTCTCTCCTTATTGAAATTGCTGATTTTGTTATTTTAAGCCTCTTTAGCTTCTTCATCATGAGAACCTTGGCTTAACACAAGTTTATTATCAAATGAAAATCTTGTTGCATCACATCGTCAAATTTTATATCGGACTTGGTTACTGCATTCCGTTTGAGGGAGTTAATGTGAATTTCGGTAAGAAGATAGAGATAAATCCTACAGAGTTCCTACTCCCACAGAAAGAAGAGTCATTTTCCTTTGTACTTGTCTGAGAACTGCATGGATGTACACGTAGGAATTAAAATGGAATACTGCACAATCAATTGTCTACTTTATTTCCAGTTAATTCCACCCAAAAAAAAGAACAATTTGCACTTACAACTTACAGTTGTCTTTCTGCAAAAATTTTATCTGATCAAGTAAATTTTTTATTCAATCATTACAGGTTTTCTGCAGCACTAGTCAAAGAACCTCTATGGGTAATGAACGTTGTGCCGATCCATGGACTGGATACTTTACCCGTCATCTTTGATAGAGGTTTAATTGGAATATATCACGACTGGTGTGAATCATTTAATACATATCCTAGAACATATGATCTGCTGCACTCCAGTTTTCTATTTGGCAGTCTTACAAAGAGGTAAAATACTTTGATTTGTATCCACATCCATGTGAAACCCCTCAAGTAAAGCAAGCTAAACTCATAAACATCGAGACGTCTTTTGGTGTAATGGTTGAAATTTTATTAAAAAAATTTGCAGTTAAGCGTGCTCGTCCCAGAGCAATTCTGGGATGGGCGACCTATTAGGAAGTTACACCAACAAGACAAAACTGTGAGGCTCTTAGGCCAAAGTAGACAATATATCGATAGTTAAGAGTTTATGCTGTTACAAATGATATCAGAGCAATACACTAGCCGGAAGATGGGAACTAAGTGTCATACAAGACAAAGTGCTATGTAATATAAACCACCTCTTGAACCCTGTATGGGATAAAGTGTTACATGACGGGAGCCACAACTTGAACTTGTAAGGATCACCTCTAGAATCCTATATGCTTGGTGGATGATTATGGGACAAAGATGATGAGCATGTTAGTTAATTAAGCGAGGAGATTGTGAAACCCCTTGAGTAAAATAAGCTAAATTCTTAAAATTAAGGTGCCCTTTGGTACAATGGTTGGAATTTCATTAAGAAAATCCGTAATTAAGCGTGCTCATCCCAGAGCAATTCTGTAATGGGTGACCTACTAGAAAGTTACACTAACAGGCTCAATAAAGCGTGAGACTCTTAGATCAAAGCGGACAATATCTCGATAGTTAAGAATTTGAACTGTTACAATCCATTTATCCAAAACCTTAAACCATCCAGCTCTCACATTTGCAACATAGTTAAAGCATATTTGTAACAATCAATTATGTTTCTGTTCTTTAACTTTAATCCCAATGCTGCCTTGCCGTCCATTACGTAGGTGTGACCTTGTAGACGTGGTTGCAGAAATGGATCGACTATTAAGACCAGGTGGATGGGTTTTGATTCAAGATACAGAAGAGATAATTGAGAAGCTAAACTCCATGTTGCAGACGCTTCATTGGGATACTAGCATCCACAAGGGCGCTTTTCTTGTTGGTAAAAAAGGTTTTTGGCGTCCTTGATACACCACCTTCCTTTCTAAAGGTTTTGGTCATTACCTAGTTCCCTAATTTTCCATCAAATAAAAATGTAATTGATTTACATTACGAGAGCAATTTTTTTCCCCACATCTTGTTAGCTGCCAATGAAGTTTTTTTCTCCATCCAAAATGTTTTGTGGAATTTGTTTGAATGCTGATTTTTCTTGCACTGCTTGGAGTTTGTTTTTATAGGTATTGTTTCATGAAACAATGCATGCCTTGCCATGCTATTAATTTGGCATGGTAGTTTCTCTTGGCCAATGCCCATGTTTGTTAAGCTTATATTTAAGCAATACAGCTTCTATCCATATGCATGAAATGCTACAAAAGGTTATACTGTACTGAAAAGTCAGAATATACGTAGTGATAATTTCCATTTTTTAGTTGGTGATTTATGTAACGAGCAAATATAATCTGTTCAGCATGTAAATTGGGCCGAGCATTGGGCATGAATCATCATTCATCATCATAGCATATCATTTATGTATGATGGTTTTGAGTATGTGCTGGATTATTATTGCTTGAATTGTTCAGTTAAGAACTATATGTTTATGTGGACTTCTTGTCATAGAATTGAGAAAATTATATTGCTCATTAACGTAAATTTTTTTACATTTTTCTTTGTGTGTGGGCTGGTGAGGTTATAAACAGGAGAAACCTTAATTCACTTCTGGTTCTCTTAATGTTCTGATGTGAAGATAACTTGTTCTCTTGGACAACGTAATACTGGAAGTGATGAGGGCATCCGACTTTGGAGAGTCTATCATAGGCATGGCCGTCAATCTACGGCCACGATTGCACCGCTTTACTTTTGATTATCATTGTATTAGATTTATTATTGATGTATTAGTTATGAGTTTTATTGTACTTTTCCTTTATGCCCTCACTTGAGGGCCTAGTTATGTGTATGCAAAAAGGGCAAGTTGGTCTTTTATTTTCTTCATTGTATTGGCTATTTAAAGTCTCCTCCTCCTTTAAACAACTAATGAATGATATTATGAAAATTTAAGCAACTTGTTTCTTGTGAGGTTTGTGAGAAAGCTTTGGTGAGAACCCTAGGAGAGGGAATCAGATCACCCATCAGCCGCAAGAAGCGTCCGGGCTTGTGGTTACCTTTCTTTCCCCTCTTCTTCCTCCCCTTCTCCTTCCCCATCCACCACCGGCCGGACTCCCTCCAACCTGCTGGCCAAGCATCCATCCCCTTATCTTTCTCCCTTAAGCCGTTGGCCCTCACAACCCTCTCCCTCATCCTACCAAAATCCCACTTCCCCTCCAAAGCCTAGCTGGCCACCCTTTTTCCACCTCCAAACCGCCCTACCCAAGCCCCGAACCGCCGGCCCCACTTCCTTCCCTCCTTCCTTTTTTTTTCTAAAATTTCTTCTAGAGAAAGAATTGAAGACCTACCTAATTTGAATCATCTTAAATTTGGAAGAATTTCAAATTTCAAATTTCAAATTAATTGAATTTGAATCCTTTCCTAAAATAAGATTGATTTAATTTGTAAACTTTCCAATCGTCTCAAATTTGAAATTAATTAGAGATTTATCTCTAATCTTCTTTCCATATTTAAGATCAGAAAAGATTCTCTAATCCCCCCAATCAAGCCCCTTGCATGGCCGGCCCTCCCCCTCTCTCCAATTCAAATAACTCATGTTAATTCTCTTCCATTAATTCTCCAATCAAACCCAATCAAGGGTTGTCGCCCCCCTCTTCCTCTCTCTCTTGCTCAATTACCTCTTAGGCCGATTAATGCTCCTCAAATCAATCAATCAAATGCCCAAATACTTCCTCCTTTAAGACTGAAATTAATTTCAAATTTCTAAATTTGTTTCCATCCCTTATTCAAATTCAAAATTTCTTGGAATTAAAACTCTCCTTCCCTCCTCCCTATGGTCAACCACTACCCCATCCCCTCCCACTTAAATTAATCACCCAAAACCTGAATTTTTCCCTTCCCAAATTGCTGTTCGGAATTTTGGACGGATTCTATGTGCTGTCCAAAATTTCGAAGCCTTTGAAAACTGTTGTCTAGAATTTTCCAAAGCCAATACCTGCTATCCAGACCTTCGTAGCTGCTGTCCAGTAATTTCAGCAAACTCTTATTGTTGTCCCGCTATCGGGAAAGTTCCCGATTATTGTCCAGAAGCTCCAGTATCTTGACATTAATCTTTCCCACATCCTGACGAAGGTAAACTTTCTCCCAAGTCTTATACTTTCTAAGTTTACCCTTAATTGTGGCATCATAACAATCTTGGAAAACTTTCTCTGCAAGCCAACGTTATTAAGAGTTGAGTGAGCTATCTATTTTCATAGTGACTAATCTCATTGTTAACTTAAAAATTATTAGATGAAAATCTTCCATGTATTTTATGCTTGAGTAATTGATTATTTTGTGATCTTAACCTTTAGTTATGTTCCCTAAACCCTAAGTTAGTTTCACCCCTTTTTTAATTTTATTTCATCATTTAAATCATTACAAGTTTATTAATTAATATTGCTCTCTAGATTAAAGCGTGCAAAATTCTTATTTAACATCACCTAATCATTTCAAGTCCTGCATCAGGAAGTATTAAGGATGTTGCGTTGGAGAAATTTTTTATTAATCTCAACGTAAATATAAGGACTTCAAAGCTCACCTTGATGTAGTAATATGGTTGGTGGCCTGGTGACATTGTTGGGTAGTGTAATCATCGGTGACTTATTCCTGCGATTTTAGTTATTGGCAAGCATTGTTGATGAGTAGTTACGCATTATCGTTAGCAAGCATTGTTGCATGTATTGCCAATGAGCGACAAATGGCCTTGTTAAATGGGAGAGGTCAACCTTGGTGAGATGTGGTATCTGACTATTCTACCCTTACAATGTTGCTTGTAGACTTTGTTGATGTAATTCATGACAGCATTTCCAACAACCACTGATTCAAGGTATGTCCTCACCTTTTGATATTCGCTAACAAGTTGAAAGAGTTGGTCTTTTTTGACCTTGGATGACGACCGAATACAATACTAATGGAAGAAAAGTAGAATGAGCTTATTGCAATACTTGTTGACACAAGTGGGGTCAATATTATTTCTTTATTATGTTTTTCGGACAAGAAGAACCGTCTGGATTTGCTTCATATTTACTGAGCATTTGTTGCTTATTTGCAAATACTCAGTTGTGAGTATTACTGAGTATTTTATAAGTATTTACTGATTTATTATATATTTACTCAGTAAACACGCAGCAATTCGGATGATTCTTCCCGTTCGGACTCTGCACATAATAATTTTTTTTCGTAACTTTATGCAGGAAGCCGAATGGCTGACCAAAGGTGACACCATAAATCATTAATCTGAATCAGGCAAATCCCACAGCAGCTACAACCCCCAACTAAGGGCTTGTTTTCACCTAATCGGAATCAATACACAAAACATTGTAGATGGAACAACTTGACAAGCAACAATCAAGAAAAAAATACAAATGATGAAGGAAATAGGTATAAGTATAACATGGGGAATAATGTACAAGCACAGTATCACATCATTTAGGCAGGGACAAATGAAGCAGAATTGTAACTTAAAATAAAGAGAAATGCGCATCTTCAATCTGTCAAATAGCATGAGAGAAGATGACAGGTATTAAAGAAGTACCTCAACAAATGCCCTTCGATGTTCCTTATACCACAATGCGATCAACGAAAGTAAATAGATATTAGTGGGATATCTATGTCATTATCATCGTCATCCTCACAAGCTACCACAACATCTAGATGTCTCCTGTATGAAGGCAACTCTAACTTGGCCACATCCTGTGCAATCTCCACCACTTTCTTGTCCATTCTATCTTTGTGCCTTGGAAACATACTGTTGTAAAGCAAGGAAGCTCCACAAGAAACGCTGTAGGCATTAAGCCCCTTGTCCTTGAGCCATTGAAGGAGCTCATGAAGGGTTATGTTCCCCTCGATTATCCAACGGTCCCAGACCGTCCAGCTCATGTCCTGATGCTTGATAACCTTGGGCGGTACAGGTTCCGCCATGGAAAACAAGGGAAGGGCAAGGTTCGCAAAGGTGTTGCGGTAGTCTTCCAACTTATGCCCACCGGCGAGGACTTTGTAGAGCTCAAGGCACACCAGACCGGTGGCCATTGCCGTAGAGGTGGCAATGGCAGGGATGATTCTCCCAGCAATGAACTTCGCTTTCAGTTTATCGACTTCGGGAATGCTGTAGTTTCTTGCCCGCATGTTGGCTAGCCCGGCTATGAGGTCCATGTGGAAATTAGTGTCATCATCCTGAGAAAATTTCACAGCATCAAATAACGGTGTTTACAGAATTTTGTAATAAGAACATAGGAATGGGAATAGATGGAGTAATATGCACGACATACAGCTTTCAAGCCCAGGAATGAGGTATTTCAAGCCCAGAATGAGGTATTTGAAGACGTAGTTTTTTTTTTTTAATTTGAATGGTAACGGTAAATACCAACAGAATTAGACCCAAGAATACTCAAATAGGATTATAACTGAATTTTGAAGGAATATCGTGAAACAAGAAAAATATCACTAATGAGTCAAATCTAGCATAAGCAATCATTCATGTAAAGCAGCCATTTCATTTTCAAATCAAAATAATGAAAGCTGAATTCAATACATAATGGAACTTAACAAAAAGCTGTGAATACTGTATTAGGCTTCATTTGGTTTCTCCCGACGTTTTTTTCATTCTTAAACGGAGGTATTACAATGGAGAAGCAAATTTTTTTTTCAATTCTCAAATCGGTGAAAATTTGAAAAGTTATATCAAAAGGCATTTTGAAAAAGTAGCGTAAACAAACATTAAAATACTAACTTTAAAATTTACGGACAACCAAACGAAGCCTTAAACTATTAGCATTAGAACAAGTACCTTTTCAAACTGTACTGGGTTCATATGGAATCCTCGTGGTAGCCTCTTCACACATTCATCCAGTTTTGCAACAAGCTCATTAATGACAGCAGTATCATCAATGGAGGCTGTTGACAAGCTTGTAGCTTTCTCATCAGTAACAATATTTACTCCCTTCTTTGGCTCAAAATCAGGCACTACTACTTTATCGATGGCGTCGGCCAATTTCTTTGGGTTCTTGGCC
This sequence comes from Dendrobium catenatum, assembly GCF_001605985.2. Lineage (NCBI taxonomy): Eukaryota > Viridiplantae > Streptophyta > Magnoliopsida > Asparagales > Orchidaceae > Dendrobium > Dendrobium catenatum. The sequence goes on along the minus strand of NW_021319315.1, from coordinate 6,207,149 downwards.
CATTCAGGAATAGGGATTCCAAATGTCTCTGCTCTTAATATAGAAGCAGCCATGATCAAACTAACTTCACTTGCATCACTAGTTGAGAACTGCAATGGCCGGGGGAAACGCTTTGGTGCAGACCAAAATGGTGTGGAACTGCTTGTAACAGCATCCTCAGGAAAAGTGAATGTTAGTTGCTTCACACGATTGGAGAAGTAATCTTCAAACCTGGCATACAAACATGTAAAAGATGTAGCTTGAAAAAAAATTATTTGCTAGGTGTAAGGGATCTAAGTAATATGAAAAATTGCAAATACAGGGAAAGTGAAACAAACAAATTCTGCTTAGATCTTCTTTACTAAAATTCAATACAGAAACAATCAGCACGGTATTGCTGTTCTCCCCATCCGTGATTAAATGACATACTGATTTCAAAAAAATGACGCAGGATATGCAGTGAGATTGTAGAATAACAAAAAGGAAATAGAAAGAAATAAAAGAAAATGATGTCAAAATAGAGAATACTCTAGATATTGATGTTAATTCTTTATTTGATTGACGAATCTACATGATAAGAAAATTAGAAAACCGAAATATGGACAAATTTAACTCGTCATAACAAATTGTTAGAAGGAAATGGGTGCTGTAAAGGAAATAGCCTAACTAAAAGTTCAAACAACCTTTATAGCGTATTTCAAGGTACTCATCATGAAAATAAGAGATAATATTTAAAATATTAATTCCTCATAAATTTGAAGTCAAATGTATAAATAAAGCCATATCAATCAACCAGATGACAAATGGCAGACTGCATCATTTCGCCTTATGAGGAAGAAGCTCTCCTCTAAAGAGCAAGAGTGCTGGTATCTCTTTGAAAGGCCAAAAGGACAGCAATACATCCATTTGAAGAATCATGAAATCTCTTTAAGATAGATATTATCTCCATCTTGTTAGAACATTTGTAAATCTTCAAGATGCTACATAAAGAAGTGTTAGTCATAGAAATAAAATATGCATTGGCTTGCATAAACTGTATCTTCAAAAGCAGCAACAATAAGCATTATATGCTTAAAGGTGTCTTCACTTCATGACCAAATTGCATGGACCAAATTGCATCATTCCAAAGGAGTATAATTATTAATGTGGTAGGAAGTGGATACAATTTCCTCAAAACCAGCAAACAGCAATAAGAAATTAAGAAGAAGACACCGTTTTTTTTTTTTTTTTTTTTTTTTTTTTTTTTTTTTTTTTTTTTTTTTTTGGCAAGATATATGAAAGAAAAAGCAAGATACGGTTGGATTTTTAATTGTAGCGGAAGATCTGGCTCTCCCAAATTCCTAGCAGGCGACTAGAGCCCTCACAATCTAAGAAACTCTAATTTTAGCAAACTCAAAACATAATCTGAAACCACCATATTGTTAGCCTTAAACCCTAATTCCCTCTCAAATTAGCCCGCATTTCCTAGATAATTTTCTCTCATATTGAATTCAAATTATATTTCTTGCCATAAATAATTCCCTCCCAATTTTCATTAAAACTTTCTTAAACAACTCCATCTTGATTCCTTTTATCTTTTTCTAAATAATTCCCTCTTAAATTTTGAATTCAAATTAGATCTCTTATACTAAATAATTTCCTCTTAATTGTAATTAAAAAATTTTCTAAACAATTCTCCTTTGATTAAGAACCTTCCTAAATAATTCCCTCTTGATTTGTCCATCAATACACCCCTTCCAAAATGCCACCTTATCTTCAAGGTGGAACAAAGGAAAACTGTTGTTGAAGCACTGGACTAATAGCACTAGATTGAAATATGGATGGTCACTAGGACAAATGATACCTGCCTCCAGCATCTCCCTGATCAATCTCTGGATTTCTCCCATTTCTAGTACAGTCAACGATTCTCCCACCTCTGATGTTGCTGGTTTGGTTTGACCCTCAAGCAGCTTCTTCATCATCTCCTCCATGATGACAAATTTCTCATCGATCTTCTCATGGATGCTGAAAATTATTTTTCGAAACCTAAAATCTTTATACAAAATCAAATTTCAATTGCTCGATCGTCCTTTTCAACATTTCTACCTTTCTTCCCGCTATAGACACCCAGATCTAGGCTCTGATACCAATTTGATAGGAAGACAATATAATTTTCCTCAAAATCAATGAATGACAATAACAAATTTAGAAGAACATGCCAAAACTTTTTTTTTTGCAAGATATATGAAAGAAAAAGCAAGATAAAGTTGGATCTTCAATTGGAGAGGAAGATTCGGCTCTCCCAAATCCCTAGTAGACGACTAGAGCCCTCACAACCTAAGAAACTATAATTTCAGCAAACTCAAAACATAATCTGAAATCACCCTATTGTTACTTAAATATGCTCCCCTAATTCTCTCAAATTAGCCCCTTTTCCTAAATAATTTTCTCTCATATTTGAATTCAAAATAGTTCTCCCCCCCCTAAATAATTCCCTTCCAATTGTAATTAAAACTTTCTTAAACAATTCTCCCTTGATTCCTCCTCCCTTCCACTAAATAATTCCCTCTTAGATTTTGAATTCAAATTAAATCTCTTGCCCTAAATAATTCCCTCCCAATTGTAATTATAAATTTTCCTAAACAATTCCCCTTTGATTAAGACCTTCCCAAATAGTTCTCTCTTGAGCAGTAAACTTCCTAATTCCCTCCCAATCAAATCGGCATCATAATGTTAAAACTTAAAAGGTAACGTGTACCACCACTGTAATGCCTTTATGTATTTAGTAGGAACAAAAAAATATGTGAGCACAAATCATACGCAAAAGATAGAACAACGGCATCACAACAATTCATTAAAACTTTCCCATCACTATAATGCACTTGCATTCCAACTATATACTTTTCATCTTGTAAAATAAAATTCATATAAAATAATATTTAATGCAAATGCTCAACACACAATATAACAAAATCATGAAATACAAACATAGGGATTATAGCAACTACAGACTATTTGATGAATAAATCATGTAGATAAGGTGAATCAATACAAGATTTAAAATTAAATTCTCTGACTTGTAAGTTTTCATATTCAATTTTAATTTCATATTAAAACTCAAAATTGTTTAATATTCTAATCATTTAAAATAATATACGACAAACAAATATTTATATGTTTTTCTATGCATGTGTTGTGTTTAAATCATCAGAAAAAGGCTCATCTTCACATCTTAAATATTTTAATTAACAGAATATGGCAGTTCATTAATTCTAGCACAAGAGATAATTTTATGATAATACAGAGAGGTTAAATAGCATTTTCCTGGCGCCTTTAGTAGTTTGTGTACCAATGAATTTATCATTTTTATTGTTAAGATTTACAGATGGCAAACACTAAACAACAATTAACATATTAGACCCAAGTGGACCTATCCTATTTTATATAGTTTCCTTTCAACGGGTACGGGTTTATTATGAGCGTCATTTATAGTCATTGATTTAACGAGTCCTATTTCTATCTTAATTTTTAAACGAAGGGTATTCACAAATTTAGATGGTACTTCTCATATATTTTCTTGTAAATCACACCAAGAATTAAAATTTTCAAACAGATTTAAATATTCGTTAATAGTTAAGATTGTCTTCCCACAAATTTATCTATTATTCAACTATTCTACGCTTGATAAGCATGTAGGTATTTGCCTCATAATCTAATTTTCATGTCAAGGAAAGTTCTAACATGATGAAAAACAAAACTATCACATTGGAATTAGCAAGAATCTCTTAGCAACACTTACTAATTCAACTATGGCATATTTAACTCACTCTTCATCACCCATGGAATACTAATCAAAGAGATACTCAAATACCATCAAGGGTTCATTTGGGATAGCTTACTTTTTAGCTTTAATTAATAGAATGTTACCACAATTTTGTTTATTCATAACTTTCTTGCCTTTTTAGGAGCATTTCATAAACAAAACTACTAGAGTGCGACAGCTATAAGAGGGTTGTTCACTATTTTTGGAGATAAATCTATAATATTCATAATTTTAAAAAACTTTATTTTACCCACATGAGTTCCACAAATAATTTTACAAATCGTTGCAATCGTCCCAAACTGACCCTAAGTATTAAAAAAAATACTCGCTTTATTCAAGTGTAAACAAAAGATATGAGAAATATAATCCAAACAATAATGCAATACAACAACATCAAGCATTAATCACACTATATGAGATCAGCTACATGAACCATTTTTCTCCAATGTCCTATTACTTATTAAAGGATTCATGTTATGATTGTTAAAAAAAATTGTAGGCTAGTTATCAACTACCTAACACAATACTTCATTTTTCTCATTCAGGGCTTAGGACCTGGCAAAGACATTCTTTCAAAATAATAAGCAATGATTGAATTAATTTAAGAGAATGAAATTTTAAAAAAATAAAAAATCACCAAAATAATTTAAAAAACTTGTTGTGTCAAATTTCATCAAAATCATGAATTAAGTGAGAAAAAGAATTTGCCAAAGTAAAGAAGATTTAAGCCTTCCTTCAAAATTAATAAACTGTAATTGCATTACACTTTAAGGAATCACATATCCAACATACGCATAAGATTGAAATTGGAATAAAGGAATTTGTTGAATCAAAAGTTCAACTTATTCATTTATGGGCTTAATCTTTAGATCTGTAAATATAAATGGGAAAAACTTAGCCTGATTTGGTTCAAGTTAAATTGAAATTTGATCCTCAAGTGCAACAGAATTGCAAAATATCCAAAAAATTTAATAATTCCACTGAAAAACAAAGCAAAAGGTGAGCATCATTATTTTATACAAGAAATCATAACCTATGATAGACAACCTGCAAGTTGGGGAAATATATAAGAGTCGTCACAGCCATGCTGAAGATAGCGTATATGAAAAGGATAGTGATAGTTCAAATGTCACAGTACCAAACCACCATACTACGAATAGAGCATAAGTGTATAACCAAGTTACCAGCCATATAAAATCCAAAAATAGTCAAATCTGCTAATATATATATTAATCAATATTTAACATGAAATTTTTAATGCACAGGGGAATCAAATTAATAAAAGCACATTATTCTTAAAAAAATTATTATCACAAGCATATCTAAATTAATAAGATAACTACATAAAACTTATACATATGATTTATTTATCAAACATTTCTAATGAATATAAATATATATCTCCATCAAAGTTGTTCAATCTGAGCCAATTCGACCACATGAATTTTAATATTTGATATTTATCAAGCCAATCATGACATAAATCTCTTATAAAATAATACACGAGTGCTAAGAATCAAGCCTGTCACGTTAGTAAGAAGATATCTTTGAAATCCGCCATCAATAATAGACAAAATCTCATCATCTAAGATGACTTCAAGAAAAAAACTTTACAAGATTATCTGACATAGGGTTAGATGATAAGTAATAAGGAGGAGATGAAGATATAAGAAATCTAAGCCTTTCTCTCCTTTTTAATTTCTTAAAGATTAATAAAGGAAATCTTTTTGAACTTAATGCACCATTATTTAATCACCATGTTTAAACACTATGCACCTTTTCTTCAAGTCAACAAAATATGGAGCAAGCAATAAAAATGATACATGCTTGTATACATCCTAAAAGATGGTATTAATAACCAAAAACATTCTTAGAAAAATAGATGATAAGGAAATTTAAAATGTGCAAACCACAAAATGATATTTATATATGGACAAACAGCTGTTTTAAAAAATCAAATTTAGAATTGCTAGATTAATAAATTTAGTTTCTTTTAGGACATTCATTACTAAAAAGTTTCATGAAATATTGGGGCTACATAATCTTCATAGATTTTTTCTTTATATTTCATATAAACAGGTATACAACTCATCTAAGAACCAAAAATAAATTCAACATCAATTTGACCATCAGTGATAGGGCTGCAAAAGAATTAGGTTAAGCTGAGCCGGTGGCTATTCAAACTCAAGCTTGTTTTACCCAAAACCTGCTCATTTTTTGCTCGAGCTCGATTCAAGCTTTTATGATAATACTCAAGCTTGGTTTGTTTAAATCCGTATTTGTTTGAGTTTGATTTGATCTCGAATTGAGCTTGATTTGTTTTTTACTTATTGAGCTACTCATTTAGAATGATAAATAAATTTTATCAAGCCAAGTTTGTTAAGCTTAAAATATTAAGTTATATTTTAACAATTTTTTTTTAAAACATGATTTAGTTTTATTAAATATTTTTTTAAAAAAATTATCTTCATTTAGAAGTATGCAGGCAAATTCAAAGTGTATATATGGCTTCCAACTCACACAGCATGACTTCATGCTAGTGGCTTATGCTTTGTATTATATAAACACTACTAATTGAAGACTCTCCTATACTGTCAGACAAAAAAAGGTTGTGTAAACGCTAGATGAGGACTTGGGATGCAAAATTTGACTATAACAATTGGGTTGCTTGAATGGATATTATAAAAGTTAAGAATATGATTTTTTTTTTAACTATAAACTTTATATTTAACCATAAACTATGTTCTTATTATAACATATATTTATATCATATAATTTTCTTAGTTTTTTAATATTTTAATATGCAGATATTTGTATTTATAATACACACATACTTAAATAAGCAATTAATAATACGCACGGTTCATTTGCATCTCTAATTAATGATAAAAATAATATCACCAAATAATTCATCAAAAGTTATATTTGCAGATAACTTATTTGATTCGTCAACTATAGTTAACATGATGAGTTCAAATTCACACCTGGGTGTGGAGCTCCATTCGAAATTCAAGTTTAGAAATAACTTCATACTCAATTTTGCTTTCAATCTTCAAATTTTAACTGTTGTGCAATAGTAGTTCAAGTTCATGAATATGATCAAACGTAGCCATGTAGGTATAGATTCAGTTTCAATAAACGTATATATACATTTATATTCTAATTGTAAATTGTATTTACATCTAACATATCCTCAAAAGAATATTCAATTATTCATGAATTAAAATCTCTTCAATAAAAACAAATTTAGCAATACATGATTCTTGTGTTAGTGTGAATGCAGTATGCTTCAACAACAACAACAACAACAACATCAAGCCTTTATCCCACTACGTGGGATCGGCTACATGAATCCTTTTTCTCCATTGTGTCCTATTAAAAGTCAAATTCTCGTTTAAATCTAATAAAGAAAGGTCGTTCCTAATATTTTCTAACCAAGTCTTTTTAGGTCTACCCCTACCTTTCTTAACATAAGTCAACTCTAATACCTCTACTCTCCTAACCGGGTCATCGGAAGGCCGCCGTTTTATGTGACCAAACCATCTAAGGCGACTCTCTCTAATCTTATCTTCTACTGGAGCTACTCCAACCTTTTCACGTATATGCTCATTTCGTATCCTATCTCTAAGGGTAAAGCCACTCATCCACCTGAGCATCCTCATCTCTGCCACACTTAACTTAGTATTATGCTTCTCTTTTAATGGCCAACATTCGTCACCATAAAGCATTGCAGGCCTCACTACCATCTTATAGAATTTACCCTTAAGTTTGAGGGGTACATTTCTATCACATAACAAGCCCGATGCATTCCTCCACTTCAACCATCCAACTTGAATTATGCTGATAATATCCCCATCTATTTCACCATCACTCTGAACAATAAATCCAAGATATCTAAAACGTGTACTCTTATTAATGACTTGATCGCCCAAAGTCACAATCCCCTCACTAGGTCTATTACTACTAAAATTGCACTCCATATATTCCGTTTTAGATCTACTCAAGCGAAAACCTTTAGACTCTAAGGTTGACCTCCATAATTCAAGTTTACCTTCAACTCCCTCTCTAGTCTTATCAACAAGAAGAATATCATCAGCAAAAAGCATACACCAAGGTACATCCTCTTGCAAATGTCTAGTGAGAACATCCATGACTAAAGCAAAAAGATATGGGCTTAAGGCTGATCCTTGATGTAACCCAACCGAAATAGGGAAATACTTGGTCAATCCACCTTGTGTGAATGCAGTGTGCTTCAAAGGAGATGAAATTGATTTTCCTTTGCAAACATGAATCACGAGTGTTATAGTCCTAATAAAAAATATGCAACATGCCTACTTGGTTTAGATTTAGATAAAGCCTCATATAATATTTTCAAAGAATTGTAGCTTGGTTTATTCTTAAACTCTCATCTAAGACCTTTAATGAAAAAATAGTGAAAGAAAAATGGTCAATATACATGTTATACGTAGCAACAACATGTACAGAACTTGCATAATATTCATACACACTATAATTATTTTGACTTTTAAATTGATTATTCCGTACGTTTATATATTCATCGAATGACAAATATATCTTTTAAGTTTATGTTTCATGTTCACCAAAATAATTTATCATGTACCTTTATCTTTGCTTTACCCATTTTAACCTTTTCATGATCAAATTGATGATAATATTCAAAAAAATATTGCCAATTGTCGATCCAACCAAAAAATTTCCTAAGATCATACCTCCCATCGAACATAGGAATATAAGTTTAAACCTCACGATAGTAATAATGAATTCATCTAAATTCACAACTTAACCACTCTTATTTAAATTGCATCAATTTTTAACTTCTTAGTAATCCAATTAATATTTTCAACATTTAGTTAACATGATGCAACAGTGAGTATATTTGATGTGTGATGCAAGCAAAAAAATAGGAAAATTCTAATTTTTGCTAGCAAAAGAAAAGACTTCCTAGGATATAGAAAATACACAAAAGACTCCACTTAAAACAACTTTATAATATAAAAATAACGCTTACAAATGAGCTTACAAACTTTGACATAAAATAAAAAAAACACATACGACTTCCTAAAACTGCATTTCATCCGTCGCTTTGAGAAGAATGATACAAGTGGCGTTGAACTTGCGGAGAGGAGGAGGTAAGAAGCCGAGACGAAAAGAAGGCATAGCTTGCAAGCTATCCTAGAAGAAGGAGAAGGGGATACATAGCTCGCAAGCTATCAAAGAAAACCCTCAGGTTTCTTCCGAAAATTAGTTTCATAAACTCTCTATTTTTATACAAAAACACCTTATGTTTATAGGAGAAAAGAGGCAGCCAAACAACCACCATAACCACTAATTAACCCATTAAATCATGGGAAATAAAAGGCTAAAAGTTCAGTCCAGAACATCACCAAAACAGCCACAAAGGGGGCCTGCATTCATTCCAAAACAACTCCCAAACAGCCACACAAAAACCAGGAAAAAATAGCCACGGGACAAGCAGCCACTAGGGGACCGGAACAAGCAATTAAAGGGGGGAAGGAACCAGTCACGGGAAGAAGAACCAGGAGGGGAAAACTGAAGGGACTCAAAGAGGGGGAGAAAGGGGAATGAACCAAACATAAATCCTATTCATGAGTTGAAAAAGTATTCCTAAAGCCATTAATGAGCTGAATTAAGTATAGGACAGAAGCTTACTAAAATTACAACCCAAAAAATTAGGCTCATGTTTTGAACCCCCCTTTGCCTACATCAAATTCTCCTCCGGTTGAAAAAACTCATCTCCCGATGAGTTGTCTTCAAAATTTTGGAGATCCGGCATTTCAAATTGTTGAATTAGAATATCATACTTTCATTTGATGGTTTCCTTTTCTCGTTCAAATTCTGCTATAAGTGAACGCTTCTTAGACTCGTATCCCTCAGCACATAATTGCAATTGTTCTTGAATCTTGATAAGTTCGATCTGTATCGGGTCTGAAGAACTTTCTTGAGGCGAGATCCATTGACTTTTAGGAATAGATTCTTCAAGTTCATTGGGCTTACTTTCTTGACTTCTTTTCACTTAATGTTTATCCATCCTGAATTAAAATAAAGGAATACCCAACAAAAGCTTAGATTCACCGACACCACATACTCACATGACACTCAAACAACAACCAAAACTCGCACAATAACCAAGACTTACACACAACTATAAATTCACATGACACTCACATACATGACAACAAGACACACACGACAACCTGCTCGGATACCAAATTGATGCAAGAAAAAAATTAGGAAAATTCTAATTTTTGCTAGCAAAAGAAAAGACTCTATAGGATATAGAAAATACACAAAAGACAACTTAAAACAACTTTATAATATAAAAATGACGCTTACAAACGACGCTTACAAACTTTGACATAAAATCAAAACAACGCATACGAATTCCTAAAATTGCATTTCATCTGTCGCTTTGAGAAGAAGGATACAAGTGGATTCAACCTTGCGGAGAGGAGGAGGTAAGAAGCCGAGACGAAGAGAAGGCATAGCTCGCAAGCTATCCTAGAAAAAGGAGAAGGGGATATATAGCTCGCAAGCTATCAAAGAAAACCCTCAGGTTTCTTCCGAAAATTAGTTTCATAAACTCTCTATTTTTATACAAAAACACCTTATGTTTATAGGAGAAAAGAGGCAGCCAAACAACCACCATAACCACTAATTAACCCATTAAATCATGGGAAATAGAAGGCCAAAAGTTCAATCCATAACAGCACCCAAACAACCACAAAGGGGGTCTGCATTCATTCCAAAACAGCTCCCAAACAGCCACACAAAAATCATGAAAAAATAGCCACGGGACAAGCAGCCAGGGGAGGAACCGAAGGGGCAGCACAGGGAACCGGGACAACAGCTAGGGGAACCTGGACGGACAGCCAGGAAATTGGGACAAGCAGCCACTAGGGGACCGAAACAGGCAATTAAAGGGGGGAAGGAACCAGCCACAAGAAGAAGAACCAGGAGGGGAAAACCGAAGGGACTCAAAGAGGGGGAGAAAGAGGAATGAACCAAACATAAATCCTATT
>NW_021319315.1:6065243-6186312 GCF_001605985.2 Dendrobium catenatum | reverse complement strand
AAATTAACGGGCAACTTCTAAGGAAGTAGTAAGCCCCAACTCAAATTAAATTCAAACTAAAATCCACATCTCCACTTCAGTCTACTCGGGAACCCTGAGAGGAGGCAACCCATGCTGCTAATCAAATTCCCTAGACACTGCAGTCAATGATTGTTAGTGTTGGTAGACTGAAATTTATGGTATACCCGGGACGACGGAACCATGGGATCTTGATCGGGTTTTCTTCCATCTTCCCACTATTTGAGACTAAAAATTACCTAAAATATATTCATCCTTAATTGAGAGTTCTCTCTTACGTAGTAAGAGAGGTAATTAACTATGAGTGCTTACGCTCATAGGAAGTAAGAACCCCAGATCTATAAACCCTGACACAACCCTCAGGGGAAATCTAGTTAATTTCAATCTGACTTAAGGGAAATGAAATTCTACGGCTGCAAAGCGGGATTCGCGCACTCGTGCCATTTTTCTTGAGCCAACATTTGGATTTAAAAATAATTTATAATAATTATTTAAAGATTGTGATTTAAAAAGCATTCAAAAACTAAAACAAATTAATTAAAAAAGGATTTGGTGGCTCGGTGGACCAAGTGATGGTCCCTGATTGGCTTCGCTGTCTGCGGGTAATCATTGCTTGGCGATGCGATGATTGCGCCACCGGCAGTGATTGCTGCATGATTACAACAATCAAAATTGTGGAATCTAGTTCCACTTAACCATGTCAGCATGGTCTTGCAGCCTCCGAATCATCTGCGGTTTGAAAATATGGAGTAGAGGATCTTATTTTCTATATGAAATCTCATATCTTTCAAATATTCTTATCTTGCTTAATTTTCTTTTTAATAAAAGCTTCCTTCCGCTTTGTTTTGAAAGGAATGCTATTAGCTTTTTTTCTTCTTTAGTTTGTAATAGTTTTTTTTTCATTTAATGCAATTTGCATCTCTAAAAATAATGATCATCTATGGATACTAAGGGTTTTGATCAAACCAGATGAAGGTTCGATCCTACGGATGCCTATCCTTATTTGGATCAACTCTTAGAATGAAAGAATACCGATAGTTGATTATGAGATCAACTGTCAATATTCCATACACCTGGGGCTAGGGTGATACCGAAACCCTAAAATAAAAACCACCTCATTCTTACAAACAACACGACCAAACTCAATGAAATTTTAAACAGCGATAGTAACCATGAAGAGTATTCATGGGGATGTGTTTTCACGATCTAGAAAGCACGGTATGAAAATTTAATTGGCTCTAAGTGTAGTGACCTAGGGTAAGGGTTTTATAGCATTTTTATAATTAGATATTCAGGGTCTTTATACAGTTAGGCTTGTAGATTCTCCTCGTAATATTCCCTAGTTGAAATCATGATCAAATGAGCTATGGATCATTGGGAATTCTCCTTGGAACATTTGTGGTCTTGGTTCTCTGGAGATGTCATCGCCGGCAAGGGTTTGGTGGTGGATTTTACTTAGGAAAGTTGGGGAGGAGTTAGAAGAATGCACACAAGAAAATGCTCGGGCTTGGGGGCTCTAAGAAAGAATCGAATGCAAGATTATCCCTAAGGAGCTTTAATTTATCTAATAATACTCCTAACCCTATCATGGATGGCTAGAATTGAATATCTAGTTAATTCGGAGGGAGAGGAGGTGAATTGGCTAGGATTTGAACCAAGGGAACATTAGTAAGGTGTTAAAATGCATTTAATGTGTTTAATTTGACCAAAATAGGTCAAATTTGACCAAGGGAGACTTGGGTTGACTAATTCAAAGCTTGACTTAGTCAACTTGGTTAATTAGACCCAAGGGATGGGGGGTTTGAGCCTAGGAGGGTTTGAATTGAGTTTGAATTTAAATTTATCTCTCTTAGGCTAATTTGATTAACCTAGGTTGACCTCAACCAGATTGACCCAAGGCAAGGGTTTGGGCCCAACAGGTCATATTTGACCTACAGAACCTAAGGGAGATATGAGATTGAACCAAGCAAGGTTGGAATGGATTTGAAATCAAATGGAGAGTATTTGGGTCAATTGAGTCAACCTTGGTTGACTTTATCAACCAAGTTGACCCAGCACTTAGTTCTGGGGTCAACAGACTTAGTTTGACCCACTAAATTAAATAAGAGGGGTATTGGGGTCTATTTTGGTCAATTTGACCAAGTCAAACTCTTTGACCCAAGGTTGGTGGAAATTAAGGTCAGCACTTACATTTGTTGCAATCCATGACCCCTAGTCTAAAATTTGGATGATGATAAATAATGTCGATTAAGTTATTATTCATTGAATATTTTTTATTTCTACTCTTGTCTGTGAGTACTAACATTTCAGGGAGATCACAAGTTACTCATGATGAAGAGAAGACTCAAGATTGGATAGAGTAAGAGTTGGAGTTTATAACATTATAATTTTTTATTTATTTTTATTTTTATTTTCTTGAGTCTGGCCATAAACTATATATAAGACTGAGCAACCATGCACACACACAGGGGGAGAGGGTTTTTTAAATGAAGAAATTTTTTTCTGTTGATCATACTATACGATCTTCTCTGGCTCAAATGGTTATCTGTAAATAAGTCATACTGTATGATGGATATCATATTGTATGATGTGTTTCAAATCAAAAACCCTAACTGCCAGATTAATTTAAGTAAGTTCTTTCGTAAAATTTGAATTGATTGTATTGTATAATGATATCGTAATGTATGATATCTTTCAAATTATTACATAAATTAATCTTTTTATTAGTACATAAATCAAGGATTAACTTCTAATTTTTTTCATACTATATGACCCAGGTCATATTGTACGATCAACCGAGGCTATTTTCGATCATCCCGGACATCATACTAGACGATCTCTTAATTTTGTTCTAATCATACTATACGATGTAGTTAGTACCATACAATGTACAAAGATGAGTTTTCATCATCCCAGCAATCGTCCTATACAAACAGAAGAATTTTACATATCGTACTGGACGATGTTAAATCGTACGATACAATATTATTAAAAAAAATTGCATGTTCATATTCCTTCATATCAGGATGAAGGCTATGTTGTACTAATCGTACTGTACGATGTTGGATCGTACTGTATGAACATAATGGCTAAATTGAAATTTTTTAGGGTTTCTTGGAGCTTAATTTAAATATCTAAATTTTTATCTTTTGAAAAAATAAGTGAGAGAGGAACGTGATTAGAGGGGGATTCCTTTAGAGAGAGCTCTTAAGAAGATTTTGGGGTTTGTGAAAGGTAGGAGAAGGTGAGCTTTGTGAGGGAGAAGGAGTGTGAGGGAGATCACACGGTAGCTCCAAACTTGCTGCACTTTGCTCCTCTTGTGGCCTGAGAAGATCTTATGAGAGGATCTCTAAGGGGGAGATTCATCTACATCTGTGTCCTCTAAGGTACTCTGCCTTCTCCAAGAGGGAGAAAAATGAGAAGGTACATTGCCATCACTAGGAGGGTGACAAAGCGCTTGGAACTCCGCCACGCTGGGTTGATGAAAGTGAGGTTTGTAAAAGCTTCTCCGCCTTGCTGTGGGGATAAAAGGAGATTTACTATTTAGTAGTGAAATTTCCAAAGTAGAGGACTTTAGGGAGTGGACGTAGGTCAAGTGACCAACCACTATAAATTCTCTGGTGTGATTTTTCCCTTACTGCATTTTATTTATGTTTTAGCATTTTGTTAAAATTGCTTGGTGAAAATCGTTATTATGCAAGTTAATTTTTCACCACCTATCATTGCAGATTGTGCTTTAAGTGTTCGCCTTTGTATTAATTAATTTTCTTATTTAAAATTTAAAAATATAAAAATTAGAACTCCTATTTAGGATTGTCTTTTTATTGTGACAATTTACCAATTCACCCCCCCTGGCACATCTTATAACTTCAATTGGTATCAGAGCGAGGTTTCAAAAATAGTGTTTTAGAAAACCTTAAAAAAATTGACCATATCCCATTTTCAAAATCGTAATACTGCGGAGGGTTATTCAATAACCCATCCACCCCTTTTTAATAACATCCCGTTCGATTTTTGAAAAATTAGAATGTATGTGGATGTTAGTTAAAAAAGGATACATTGCACCGCTTAAACTTGTGAATGGCATAAAAAACTCAAGTACCTTTTAATGAATGGAGCAATGAGGATAGGGATTTGGCGCAATTAAATGCGAAGTACTTAAAATTTTTTTTGTGCATTAAAATCTGAGGACTACATGAGAGTATCTACCTGTGCTACTGGTAAGGAGATTTGGGATAGAGAGTGCATCATGCACAAAGAAACTAGTGAGGTTAAACAGTCTAAACTTAAACTTCTATTGCATGATTACAAACTCTTTCATATAAAACCTAGCAAAATAATATCTGACATGTACACTAGGCTCACCCAAATAGTGGCATCCTTTCATGCTTTAGGTAGAAAATTTCTAATTTCAAAAAAGTTAATAAGATTCTTATATGCTTACCGAGTTCCTATAATGCTAAAATTACTAGAATTATTGAATCCAAAGACTTAAATATTTATTCTATTGAAAATTTGCTTGGATCGCTCATTAAGTATGAGCAAGGAGTGAGTCAAAGGCAAAATGATGCAGTAAAATAGTAGGAGCAGACGGTGGCATTAAAAGCAAATAACTCGAAAAGTGAAAGTTCTACAATAGAAAAATAAGATGACATAGCCTTGATGACCCAACAGTTCAAGAAATTTCTGAAAAAAAAATAAAGGCATCATCAGAATAACTGGAACAAAGGTAAAAGCTCAAGAACTAATAAAGTTTCATCTGACATGATTTGTTTTGAGTGTAGGAAACCAAGTCACCTCTGAGCTGATTGCCCCAACTTAAAGATTCAACCAACTAAGGAAAAAGGTGAGCAAAAAGCAAAGTTTAAGAAAGGGAAGATGAAGACACAAAAGGCATTTTGGGCTGACTTTGCCTCAAAATTGTCAGAAGAAGCAGAGGAGGAGGTAACAAATTTGTGTCTAATGGCTAACAATAATCTTGATCAATCGGATCAATATGAGGTATGTCAACTTTCATATGAATATTTTTTGCTTATTTCTGAGAAAATCCATGACTCATATAGGAAGTTAAAGAAAATGCATGCTAGTCTTAATAGTGAGTTTAGTACTTTACAAACCGAGCATGCTAACTTGGTTAAAGAAAATTCTTATTTAGATAGAGATCACATGTCACTGCTTGATGAGTATGATGTACTAAATAAGAAGCATATTGAATTAACAGATGCACATGAATCCTTGAAAACAATGCATATTGAACTAGAAAAGGACTTTGATAAACTATACAAACTTGCATTGGAGTTAGATCACATAGCCCGCACGTGCATGATTCGCCGGTGTTAGGTGCTTCTCATGTGGCATGCTAGGTCACATAGCCCGCACGTGCATGATTCACCGTAGGACACATATACTATGGAGACCTAAATTGCATTCATCACAGTATAGCATGCATACAGTTCATTCATGCATGCATAAGGAGGAACCCAAACTCACTTGGGTTTCCAAATCTAACCCTTGAATGACTTTATAGGGGTGCTCTCATAAAAGACCTAGTGAGAACATGTGGTACCTGGACATTGATTGCTCGTAGCATATGATTGGAGATATAAAGAAGTTCATCCTACTGGAGATCAGGACCGAAGGCAAAGTAACATTAGGAGACAACACCACAAGGAAAGTGGTGGTTTTAAGTATTGTTGGAAATGCAAAAAAAATTTATTGAGAATGTTTTATTAGTTAATGGTTTAAAACATAATTTATTAAGCATTAGTCAATTGTGTGATAAAGGTTTTGACATAAAATTTCTTTCTGACAAATGCCTGATTAGTTTAAATGATAAACTTATTTTAGAAGGAAAATGTATGAACAATGTTTACATGTTAGATCTTGATTGCATTGAAAATTCAAATTCACTTTGTTTAAAAACAATTATAGATGACTCATGGCTATGACATAGGAGACTATGCCATGCTATTATGAAAACACTTAGAAAAACCTAGTTAGAGGTGTACCTAAGTTAGACTTCATTAAGGACCATCTATGCAATGACTGCCAACTAGGAAATAAATAAAATCATCTTTTCATTCAATCAAAGATGTGAACACATCTAGGCCACTAGAAATCTTTCACATGGACTTATTTGGACCCGTTAGCACAGCTAGCCTAGGTGGGAAGAATTATGGTTTTGTAATTATAGACAACTTCACTAGATTCACTTGGGTAAGATTCTTAGCACATAAGAATGAATCATTTGAGGAATTTAGGATATTCTCCACTTAGATTTAATGAAAATTAGGATGTGAAATCTCAAAAATCCATAGTGATCATGGTGGAGAGTTTCAAAATAAAAGATTTGAATCATTCTATCAAGAGATAGGAATAGAGCATAATTTCCCAGCCTCTAGAACTCCTCAGCAAAATGGAACAGCATAAAGAAAGAATAGAACCTTGGTAGAAGCTGCAAGGGAAATGTTAGCTGAGTATACCTTTTCTAGATATTTTTGGGTAGAAGCAGTTAACACGGTGTGTTACATCTTAAATAGGGTGAACATTAGGTCAAAGATGAATAAAACTCCTTCTTAACTCCTTAAGGGTCGGACACCAAATCTTTCACACTTATATATTTCTTGGTACAAGTGCTTTATCTTAATTAATGGAAAACTTCCCTTAGGAAAATTTAATTCCAACTCAGATGAGGGTGTCTTCTTAGGTTATTCATTTGTAGGTAAGGCCTATAAAATCTTCAATAAGAGAACCCTAGTAGTAGAAGAGCCCACCCATGTAGTGTTTGATCAATCGAATAAGCCCTTTGAATCTAAAATTGAAAAAGATGAAATAGAGGCAATTTAGGGAGTAGAAATAATGATTATAGGAGAAAGTGTAACCTCAGGGAGACTTGCCTAGAAAATGAAAATATTCTTTTAGTCATCCTAAAGAATTAATTTTAGGAGACCCGTCGGAAGGTGTGAGAACTAGGCATAGACTTAGGAAGGAGGTTAGTCATTCTACATTCATCTCTATGATAGATCCCATAAATATAGATCAAGCTTTAGGAGATGAATTCTGGAACCTAGCAATACAAGAAGAATTGAATCAATTCACCAGAAATGATGTTTGGGAACTAGTCAAGAAACGAAAAGAGTATAGTGTAGTTGGAATAAAATGGGTATTTAAAAATAAGGTGAATTACTCAGGAACCATAGTAAGAAATAAGGCCAGACTAGTAACTAAGGGGTATAACCATATTGAAGGCATAGACTCTGAAGAAACCTTTGCCCCATAGCTAGATTAGAAGCCATAAGGGTGCTCTTAGCCTTTGCTTGCTTTAAAAGTTTTAACTATATCAATTGGACGTAAAGAGTGTCTTTCTGAACGGGGTAATCAAAGAGGATGTTTACGTTGAGCAATCCCCCTGATTTGAAAGTTCATAATTTCTAAACTATGTATTCAAATTAAAAAAAAAAAAGAACTGTATGGGTTAAAGCAAGCACCTAGAGCCTGGTACAAAAGACTTAGCTCATTTTTACTGGATAGAGGATTTGTCAAGGATAGTGTGGACACCACACTCTTTTTATAAAAGGCTAATGAGGAAATCCTCATTGTTTAGATTTATGCAGATGACATTTTGTTTGGATCTTTAGATAAAAATTTATGTGATGAATTCTCAAAAATAATGAGCAATGAGTTTGAAATGAGCATGATGGGAGAGCTTAATTACTTTCTTGGATTTAGTGTAAAACAAATGGAAAATGGAACATTTCTTAGCCAAATAAAATATATCAAGGATATTCTAAAGAAATATAAAATGGATAGTGATAAGCCCAGGAACATTCCAATGAGCTCTACGATTCAACTAGATAAAGACCCAAATAAAAAATCAGTAGACCAGAAAAAATATAGAGGAATAATCGGATCTATGCTCTACTTAAATACTAGTATACTAGACATAATGTTTAGTGTATGCCTCAGTGCTCATTTTCAAGCTGATCCTAAAGAGTATCACTTACTGTGGCGAAAAAAATCTTTAGATATCTACTAAGCACCCCGAACTTAAGAATTTGGTATCCTAGGCACAACACTTCTTTTGAATCTTAGGGTACTCAGATTTAGATTTTGCAGGATATAGGGTAGATAGAAAAAGTACCTCTGGCACCTGCCAATTCATAGGACAATCTTTAGTATCTTTGTCCAGTAGGAATCAAAATTCAGTATCCCTATCCATGGCCAAGGCAGAATATATTATAGTAGGAAGTTGCGTTGCACAAGTACTATGGTTAAAACAATAACTTCTTGATCTTGGATTACCCATAGGAACCATCCTAATCATGTGCGATAACACAAGTGCAATCTACATTTCTAAAAATCTAATTCAACACTCTAGAGCATAACATATAGACATTAGACATTATTTCATAAGAAATCATGTAGCTAATGGAGATATAGAATTACATCACATAGCTACAGGAGATCAATTGGTAAACATTTTTACGAAACCACTAGCCTACGACACCTTTAGCACTTTGAAGACAAGACTTTGTGTCATAGACATTAATGCATAAAAAAATTATTTTATCTATGTTATTTCCTGATCATCACACACTCACCACACAAAATCCAAAAATTGACAAATTTTTTTATCGTACTGTACGATACACGTTCATACTGTATGATACATCAAAACTACATAAAACCATAACCCAGACTCAATTTCATCTCTATATATCGTATTATATGAGTCACATCGTATTGTACGCTAAATGTGGCAGTACATTCAAACCATTTGGTATGATATAATTGCAAATTATACGGTATGATATCTCCTCTTGGTATTGTACGATCCATGTCAATAAAATGGATTGGGATGAATTAAAGTCATTTGGTATAATATTATTTCAGTTCATACTATACGATAGATCCTTTTCATAGTGTACGATCCACATCAGCAAAATGGATGAGAATGAATTTAAGTGGGTTGGTATGATATAATTATTGTTCATACTGTATGAACACTTATTCATACTATATAATGCTTTTCGTCAAAGGAAGTACCGATGACCCTCAGGATGATAGAAATTCCTTCATATCGTACTGTACGATATGTATCGTACTGTAAGATTTCACCACCTTTTCCCAATCGTTTGTTTAGACAACATTATTGCACATCGTACTATATGAATCACAATCGTACTATATGATGTTAGCATATTTCTATAAATCAGAGGGCACATATAATTATCTCTCTTACTCCTTAGCCCATTTTTTCACTCTCACCTATCTTTGCTAAATGGCTAGCTCCAGCAAGCGTGGTCGTCTCGTCCTTGGAAGCTCATCTTCATCTTGACGTTCTAATGAACATTTCTTAACAACCAAAGATGAAGAGGCATAACATAAATTTAAGGCATGCAAAATCACCTCGTCATGAATGTTGAATCAAGCGGCCTTAAATTTTGAGGTAATGAGCCTATTCGCTTCCACCACTCTGCAATTCCTCCTTACCCTAGCCTTCCCATATAACTCTGAACTTCTATATGAATTCTTGGCTAACCTAACTATCAATGTTGACAGCCTAACCCTCAGCTCTTTTGTCTGTTGATAACGTGTCAAAATCACTAAGGCAGATCTCGCCCAAAATATTGGGCTGTCTACTGAAGGCCCTAGAGCTCATTCCTTCCTTTCAAATGATTTTGACTGGAGTGTCACTAATTCAATCCTTAACCTGAAATGCCCAAATTATTTAACACATCCTTCGCACTTCGATCATACTCAAAGCTGGCGATTGAATCTACATGACCCCAATCCTATCCATCGTTACCTGCCTTATAAAGTCAAAAATCAAATTTGATGAGGCAAATTTGATCATTGATTATATCCAGAACATGTCCTTAGTTCGCTCCCTACCACCCGTAGAAAACAAAATCTAACCCTTGGCCACCTCATACATTACATTCTTCAAAACAAATATCAATTAACCTATCCCGATGAATCCAATAATCTACTAATCTTCTATACGGATGCCTCTTTTCATATTTTATTTCATCGAGGGCAAGAGCTTGAAGAACCAAACTTTGATGAAGAAGAAGGAGAAGCTGCTCTAGTAGGAGCCCCTATTCCACAAAGACGGCGTGCACCACCCCGAGGACCTGAACCATCCTACCCTCATGATCACTTGGTCAAATGATTCAACCAACTCTAGAGCCGTCTTGACACTCACGTTCAAGAACAACATCAATAACACGAGGACGGCATTTGGTGGTTTCGGGAAAGCTTTTGCTCAATTGATCAACAATTCACGTCCTTCCACCACTACTTCCAACCACCTCCACCTTCACTTGATCAGGATCCTACTTTCTAACATGTATCTATTTTGTGATGTTAGTGTTGTTTGTTCCTCCTCTTTTTGGTGATGTCAAAAAGGGGGAGAAATCATATTGTGTGTTTTAGTTAGTGTGTCTTATCTTCAATTCAAATGAATTGCATTTTCTTTCGGATTACTCTTTTTGTTATTATTTAATTTTAATAATAATAATAATAATAATAATAATAATTTTGTGCAAATTGATTTAACAACAACATTGTTTAACATCATCAAATAGGGGAGATTGTTGCAATCCATGACCCCTAGTCTAAGATTTGGATGATGATAAATAATGTCGACTGAGTTATTATTCATTAAATATTTTTTATTTCTGCTCTTGCATGTGAGTACTAACATTTTAGGAAGATCACAAGTTACTTAGGAAAACAAGAAGACTGAACAACCATGCACACATACTAGGAGAGAGTTTTTTTAAAATGAATAAATTTTTTTTCTGTTGATCGTACTGTACGAGTTTTAATCATACTGTATGAGTTTTAATCATACTGTACGATCTGATCTGGCTCAAATGGCTATCTGTAAATAAGTCATATTGTACAATGTGTTTCAAATAAAAAACCCTAGCCACCAGATTAATTTAAGTAAGTTCTTAATTCATAAAATTTGAACTAATCGTACTGTATGATCCTATCATATTGTACGATATCTTTTGAATTCTTACTAAAATTAACCCCGTGATTAATGCGTAAATCAAGGATTAACTTTTGATTGGTTTTTATATTGTATGACCCAGGTCGTACTGTATGATCAACCGAGGCTATTTTTGGTTGTCCTGGACATCATATCAGACAATCTCTTGCTTTTGCTCTAATCATATTATACAACATAGTTCGTACCATATGATGTACAGAGATGAGTTTTCATCGTCCCAACAATCATCCTATATGAATTGAAGGATTTTACATATCGTACTAGATGATATTAAATCGTATTATATGATATTATTCAAAAATATTACCTGTTTGTATTCCTTCGTACCAGGATGAAGGCTGTGTTGTACTAATCATATTATATGATGTTGGATCGTACTGTATGAACATAAAGGCTAAATTGAAATTTTTTTAGGGTTTATTGGAGCCTGATTTAAATATCTAAATTTTTGCCTTTTGAAAAAATAAGTGAGAGAGGAATGTGATTAGAGGGGGATTTCATGGGAGAGAGCTCTTAAGAAGATTTTAGGGTTTATGAGAGGTAGGAGAAAGTGGGCTTTTTGAGGGAGAAGGAGTGTGAGAGAGATCACATGGTTGCTCCAAACTTGCCGCACTTTGCTCCTCCTGTGGCCCGAGAAGATCTTGTGAGAGGCACTCTGAGGGGGAAATTCTTCTATGTTTGTGTCCTTTAAGGTACTCTGCCTTCTCCAAGAGAGAGAAAAAATGAGAAGGTACACTGTCGTCACTAGGAGGATGACAAAGCGCTTGGCACTCCGTCATGTCGGGTTCCCCCCCTCCGGGTGCTTCTTTTTATTTCAACATTCATTTTTAATATCAATATTAGATGTTTTCAATAAATTATATTTCTTATTTAAACCATCAAATTCATCCAATAATGCCATGTAGTTGATATCTATTGATGCATGATCTTTTCTAAAGAATTTCATGCCCTTTTTATAAATTTAAAAATTTTATATTTAGTTTAGCATGCAGTTTCTTTAGTTTCCTACATGCAGTATATATTTTCTCAGAAACTTCAAATAACTCATTATAGAATAAATCGCATACCTCCTATTGATCTAATTGATCAAGTTTGTCTGCCATTATCCATAAGTTTATGACATACTCTTCTGCTTTTATTTATATGAAGTCTAAAGCTGAGTCAGTCTAGAAAGCTCTCTACAGTCTTTTCTTGCCCTTCCTAACATTGGTTTTCTCCTCAATTTTCTCCTTGCTAGGATTAGCTTTGAGATTCGGGAAATCATATTTAATATGTTCAAGCTTCCTACATTCATAACAAATTATGTCATTAGAAACTTTTGCATTCTTGTGGAACTTACCCTTATTTCACTGCTGACGTCTCTATTAATTTCTTCTTAGGAAACTTTTGAATTGACTCATCATGAGCTCAATATCATCTTCATCCTAAGGTTGTGATTGATCACTTTCTAAGTCACCCACTTTTAATGTGATATTTTTCTCCTTCTGCTTGTCACCTACATCAATATGTCTTTGTTCTACTCCTTGCTCGTAAGCAATTAGTGATCCAAGCAGATTGTCAATAGAATAATAAATAGTTAGGTCTTTTGACTCAGTTATGGCAATTATCTTTACATCATAAATAATAGGTAAACAATGTAGAATTTTATTAACTTTTTTAGAATTTGTTAGTTCCCTACCTAAAGTATGTAATGAGGTGACTATTTATATAGAATGAGAACATATGTTAGTGATTGATTCATTCGATTTTATGTGAAAAGTTCATAGTCATGTAACAGAATGTTCAATCTGGATTATTTCACCTCATTAGTTCCTTTATACGTTAAGCAAAGTCTATCTTTTTTTTTTCTAATTTTACAGGTTGAAACACACACATAATCCTCAGATTTAAGGGCACAAAAAAATTGCTTAAACATTTTATGTTTAACTGAGCTAATTATTTTTCCTCTAATGTCCAATCAGTAAATGGTGTTTTAGTACTAATACCATTAACAAGTCCAGTGGGTCTAGTGTAACCTTCATGTACTAAAATCCACATGTGATATTCAAGTGATTGCAAAAAAGTAAAAGAACAGAAGAACATTAAATTTTTAATGGTCCGGTCCAACTAGACCTACGTCCACTCTCTGAAGACTCCTTCACGTATTGCACTAAATCAAAAGTTACTCTCCTTTTTCTCTCACAATAAGGTAGAGAAGCCCTTACAAAACCTCTCTTCCACCAACCGGTGCTGTAGAGTACTGATGTTCTTTCTCACCCTCCTAGTGATGGTAGAGTACCAACATCCTTTCTCACACTCTTGGTGATGATAGAGTACCAATGTCCTTTCTAACCATCCTAGTGAAAACAAAGTACCATGATCTTCTTTAAAAATCTTATCTCAAAAGCCTTCAAAGAAGTAGGGAGAAACTAGAAGAACAAACAAGAGGTTCTTACCGTTGAACAATCTTGTGAATCTCCTAAAAAATTCCTTTCAAAATAAACCTTCACTTCTAAAACACACTCCTTTTCCACTCTTGAAATAAATTCATAGAAAGATCTATTAAAGATTGTTTTTTAAGGACACTTAAATAAGAAAGACTAGAAAAATCACCCAGAAAATTGAAAAATTCAACTTAAATGTACTCAAATTGTACAGTACAATCATACTTCATCTGTACGAACATTTTAAAATTCTATGTACGATCTTATACAAACCTAATTTTGCACTTTATCAATCATCTGTATGAACTGACATCATAATGTATGAACAGTTATTAAAAATAAACAAGTTTGTCTGATGCGATTACGTAAAAACCCATTTTGTGCACTGTGAATCATCTATATGAACCCCACTTTGTATAGTATGAACTGTTTAAATAAATCATGCCTCTTTGGTATGAATATGGACGACCCCATTTCATACTCTATGAGTCATCTATATAAACCCAGCATCGTACAATACTATCATATTAAAAATTTATGTGATCATTTTGGATGAACTGGTATGCACCCATTTTATACTCTTTGAGTTGTCTGTACGAACTCAGCATCGCACAATATGAACAGTTCAAAAATTGATGCGTTTGTTTGGGATGAATAGGTATATTCTCATTTCATACTCTGTGAGTTGTCTATATGAAATATTATCGTACAGTATGAACAGTACCAAAAATAAATCCTGAACATGATTTGAATAATAGGTGAAAGAGACTCTAGATATTCCACGGTATTAATAGGTGAAAGAGACTCTGGATAGGTGGAATAACATTATCGTACAGTATGAACAATACCACACTGAATAGGTGAAAGAGACTCTAGATATTCCACGGTGTCAAGGAGGTGAAAGGAATTTTGGCTACTCCACCACACTGAGGAGGTGAAAGAAATTTTGGCTACTCTATCGCACCAAGGAATTGAAAGGGGTTTGAGTCATTATGGGCTTCTCTGCCTAGCCATAGGAATAAAGGAGAGTCATTATTAATTAGTTTAATGCTTGAAAAGGACTTCGAGAACTTGATGTAGGTTGAGTTAACCAAAACACTATAAAAATTTAGTTTGCATTCTTTTTTTCTTTTTAACATTTACCTTTTATAGATTTTACTTTTCTTTCATATTTACTTTTGCAATTTAGTTTAAGTTTAATTATTATTGTGATATGAAAATCATTGTGGTTGATTAGAATTCATATTTATTTAAAAAAGAAATAAAAATTTAGAAAAATAAAAAGAATAAAAATTTTATTATTTATTTTTCTACGAAATCAAAAACACAAAAAATATTATCTATTTTTAGGATTGTTATTATGAATTGTGATTTCACTTCCATTTTAAATTATGAATTTAATTTTTAATCAATAAGATTTTTAAAGGTTTTTGAAACATAAATGCACCCCTCCCTCATAGTATTTCATTTCAGCATTAAATTGGTTTCATAGCTAGCTATTGAAGTTTTCAATTGGTATCAAAGTGCGTATTCTTATTTATTGGTTTTAACACCTAGAGTATAATCAAATGGCACACTTTCAAAATTGTGATACTGGTGAAGGATAGTCTGTTACCCGTTCACCTTTGTTTGATAATATTCTATTTGATTTCTAAAAAATATGTATGTCTACATTCTTGCAATCTATAGCATATGATTTAAGTATGATATACGTTATCATATTATATTGTTAATGGCATTACTGAAACGAAATATATAATGTTAGTAGAGATAGCTAGGTTAATGTTGTGAGAATATAGCCTACCTAAATATTTTTGGACAAATAAAGTGAATACTGCCTGTTATATGCTGAATCGGGTGAATATTAGACCAAAGCTAAATAAGATACCCTATGAACTACTAAAGGTAGGACACTAAATTTATCAAATATGCATGCTTTTTGTTGCAAATATTTTGTGCATGTTAATGATAAATTTTTCATTCAGGGAAGTTTGATTTTAAAGCTGATGAAGCTATTTTCTTAAGTTATTCCTCAGTAAGTAAAGACAATAAGGTTTTCAACAAAAAATTCTTAGTTATAGAGGAATAATTTGATGAGTTACATCTGTTGAGACTAGGAAAGATGATGTTGATGAGGCAGATATTACCCATAGAGTAGAAAGTATTAATGTTGGAAATAGAGAAGAGTCTTAGGATTGTTTGCCTAGAGAATGGTGGTACTCTTCTAGTCATCCTAGGGAGCTCGTCTTAAGAGAACTATCTATAGGAGTAAAGAGTAGGCAAGTTCTTAGGAAAGAGGTTAGCCATACTACATTCATTTCTATGATTGAACCCACCAATATATATTAAGCCTTAAGTAATGAATTATGGATAGTGTCCAACAAGACAAGCTTAATCAGTTTATTAGAAATAATGTATGGGAATTGGTTAAAATGAGTGCAGTTGGCACCAAATGGGTTTTTAAGTATAAGTTGAATGACTCTAAGATAGTGGCAAGAAAGAAAATTAAGGTAAATAGCAAAGGGGTATAATCAAGTAGAGGGTATTATTTTGAAGAAAATTTTTCCTAATAACTAAGTTAGAAGCCATAAGAGTTTTATTAGCATTTATATAATTAAGAGGCTTTAACTTGTATCAAATGGCTTTCAAAAGTGTATTTCTGAATAGAGTTATTAAAGACGATGTGTATATAGAATAACCCCCATTCTTTGAGAATTATACATTTCCAAATCATGTTTACAAACTTAAGAAATTATTATATGGATTAAAATAAGCACCTAGAATATGGCACAACGTTTTATTAGAAAACTCATTTGTTCAAGGTAGTGTAGACAATGCTTTATTTCTTAAGAAAGATAAAGATGACATACTAATAGTCCAAATTTATATGTCTAATAAACTATTTTGATGCATGAATGAAAATTTATGTAATGAATTTTTTGCCACAATGATTAAGAAATTTGAAATGAGCATAATGGGAAGGCTAACTTATTTTCTTGGGTTTAGTGTAAAACAAAGTGAAGATGATACATTTCTTAGACAAACAAAATATATTAAAAAATTTTTAAAGAAATTCAATATGAAAGGTTTTAAGAGTACAAATACACCGATGAGCTTGACCATCTAGTTAGATAAGGATATATATATGATAAATTTATTAACCAAAAAAATTATAAAGGAATTATAAGATCTCTACACTACTTGACTGCTAGTAGACTGAACATCATGCTAAGTGTTTATTTATGTGCTACATTTCAAGTTAATCTTAAGGAATTTCACATGACTATTGTTAATACCACAATTAGAAACTCACCTTTACCTCAACAATATCCCTTGGAGAGTTAATTGGTTTTCAATGGCCATGTCATTTAACATGTTCTCTTAAACAGTGTTATTCCTATAATTGGTGACAGCATAAATATTACTCCTTTATTGTCTTTGGTCACTTTATTATTATATAAATGGCATGCAATTCAATTCATGTGATATAAACATTTGATAAATTAAAAAACTCATATCTACTAAAAATCCACAAGACCATCAAAAGAAAAATTTAACCTTAGGACATTTCATTAGCTATATTTTAGAATCCAAATAGAATTTGACCTTCCCTATATCACTAGACCACTTGTTTAATGTCTTAATAAATAATTCATTTCATATCATGTATAGTGAGCATCATAGGGCCACTACAGGAGCAGTTGTATCAAATTCTTAGGATGAAGAAGAAGTAAAGTGAGCACCAACATAGCCTCCTCCTTATATTGAATACCACTATCCTTAGGATATATAGATAGAGCGCTTTGCTTAATTAGATTTGAAAGTAGACAGCCTTCCTCTCAATAGTGGGAGTAACTGCAACAATAGTACATGCATATTGTTACTTCAAACCACCATGACCACCACCTGATCAGGGTCCCACTTATGAGTAGCTTATGATATTTTATATTGTTTAATGTGCCTTTAATTATTCTATCAAGTTTTAGTCATTTCTTTTATTTTGTATTGTAGTATGTTTGTAGTTTCTCTTTTTTTGTGATTTCAAAAGGGGGAGTAGGTACTCTTGGTTATATTGCTTTATTTTCATTAGTATAGTTTATATTATTTGGTTTCAGTGCTTGTTATAAATATGATTTTTAATTTGCTCATTAAAATAAAAAATATAAAATATAAAATAAAGTTTCTCCCTATTTTTAAAAGGTATCACTTAATAAGGGGGAGAACTTAATAAGAAGTTAAAATAACTTGCAATTCTAATCAACAATATTTGTCATCATTAAAAAGAGGAAGATTGTTGAAATATTGGAGTTCGATCTTATATTTTGAAGATTACAAATATTATTGGATGTTTATTAATTTCTCCTACTTTATATATTATATATTTCTCTAAGTACATCATTAATATTTCAGGTTTAATATATATAAAGTATTGTCAAAGAATTAGAGCTCAAGAAAGTGTTGCATAGGTTAGACTTATTTTGACTGTAATTTTTTAAGTTAATGTCAGTAATAACATGTATGTTAGCTTTGCAACTATCCACACACACATAAGAGGGAATAAAAAATAAATATTTTAATTTTTTATGAAGTATATTATGTGATCCATATCATAATATATGATCTATATCATATTGTGTGATCCATTCAAATAGAATTAATTGAAATATTTATTTTAAAAGAGAAATAAATTTGAGTTATAACTAATCGTATTATAAGACCAGCACATCATACTAGATGATTAGTTATTTTCAAATACCCTATCATCGAATCCAACATACTTAAAATAGAGAAATTTAAATTTTAAAAATTGAAATATTTATACTGTATAATATTATTCATATTGTATGATTTTTAATTAATGTTACCATATTTAAGTCTAGGGATTAAAAAATTAAATTAGATCCACATTAATTACATATCATACAGTCCAATCATATATTGGATTGTACGAACCACCATACCATACTCTAGATGAACTTTAGTTTGTCATGTACTATTTAATGTTTGATTTGAGCTAATCAATTTATAATCATATAGGATGATCTATGACGGTATTGAACTAGTTGTATTGTATGATCCTAAGATTATATTATACAAATTGAGTCCGCAAACTGAATTATTATGGTTTTTTTATTCCCTTTATATAAATTATTGTTATGACTTTGAAGAAGTCTTTATGCAATCATAGATGTGTTTCTTCTGTGAAGGTGTTGAAGACAGAGCATTGAGTAAAGGAGAGAAATGGTGAGGTTATGTGAGTGAGAGAAGAACCTTATATGATTTAATGGATTATTAGAGCAATTTTCACATGGTTGCCCCGTCCAACTTGCACCTAAATTCCTTGAGGTGTACTAGTAAATATCTTGAGGGAAGCTTTGTAAATAATCCTTCGGTGTCAAAGGTTGTCGACTACTATGCCAAACTGAGGACATGAAAGGAATTTTGACTACTCCGACACGCCGAGGAGGTAAAAGTAATTTTGTCTACTCCATTGCACGTAGGAAGTGAAAGGGATTTTAATCTACAAGGGCTTCTCCGCCTAACCTTAAGGCTGAAGGAGAGTCAATATTAATTAGTGAAATACTCTAAGAGCAGGACTTTGGGGAATGGACATAATACAAGTTAACTGAACCACTATAGAAATTTGGCTTGTATTTTTTTTTTCTTTTTATATTTACTTTTTATAGGATTTTACTTTCCCGCGTATATATTTTTTTGCAATCTAATTTTAGTTTGATTATCATTATGATACAAAGACCATCATGGTTGACTAGAATTGATATTTGTTTCAAAAAAATATATAAAATATAAAAATAAAAAGAACAAAAAATAGGTTATTTATTTTTCTATAAAATTAAAAACATAAAAAGATTAATATTTATATTTTACATTAAGCTCATATGAGGTCTTCTTTAATTTGGCTTTAAATTTACTTATACTCTTAAGTAGTTGTATTTAGTACTTCAGCCCAAAAATACTTAAGTGGTTTGTATTCATTTAGCATCTCCATAACAGCCTCAATTAATGTTATTTTTTTTCTTCTATGCCATTTTATTAGGGTGTTCTAGGGGTTGAAAAGTTATATTCTATGCTTATTTTTTAACAAAATATTTCAAACTTTTTATTCTCAAACTTACCACTATAATCACTATGACAGCGGAGATGGTGCATTCTATTTTTTGTTGAATCCAAATTGACAATATCCTAAACTCATCAAATGATTAACTTTTATCTGCTAAAAATTTGAGCCATTTTAATATGATGTAATCATCTACAATTACAATCATATGATTTACGACCTAGACGTATAATGCTAATGGGTCCAAACAAGTCCATATGTAATATCACTAATGGTCTACTGGTGGTACTTCCTTAAATAAGTGAAATAAACATTTTACTTGTTTTCTAAATTGACATAAATCACATAGGCATTCTTTTATGAACTCTAACTTAGGTATTCCCTTGATAAGTTTTAAGTGCCTCATTTTTAAGATTCCTCATACTAGCTTGACATAGTCTCCTATGCCACAACTAAGACGCATCTAAGGTTGTTTTCAAATAGCACACTTCACTAGTTTTATCAATAAGATCTAATTCATTATGTAAACATTATTTACTCTAATCACTTTTAAAATAGTTTTAACATTTCTTAATAACAAGCACTTATCTTAATAAAATTTAACATCGAATCTTTTATCATATAGTTGATAATATTAAGAAAATTACATTTTAGTCCTTCTACTAATAATACTTTTTCAATTGTGAAGCCATTTACTTTACCTACTATACATATACTAATGATATTTTTGGCAGTGTTGTCCCTAAGGGTCACTCCCTCTGCATCTAGATTCGAATGAGATGAATTTATTGATGTCTCCAATAATGTGTCATGAATATCCACTATCTAGGTACCACATACCTTCATCAGATCTCTTATGAAAGCACATCTACAAAATATACTAAGTTGTGAATTTTGGAACCCAAATAAGCATGGGCCCCATAGTGTGATGAGATGATGATATGTCATGTTGTGCTCCTAAAACCTTAGGCCTCCAAATAAGATTTGAGCTATGGTGCATCCCATGTGGGAAGATTCATGCAATGTATCCTACCATGTGACAATATTAACACTTTATTTCTAAAAATGAATTAGTTAATCTATGTAATAAATGAATCCTCCTTTAATGAGAGGAGGATGTATGGGATGCCCTAATGGGTTTCTTATGATCAAGTGTAGTACTAAATGCAAAGTTCTTTGATATCCTTTCTTAGAAATTTGTTAGCACTTTTTAGTACTCCAAGTTTCACATGTGCTTGATGCTCCCTATCTTGCAAATGTAATACTTCTGCCTCTAATGTCTTATATATAGCATCTAATTCAATATGCATATTATTTCTTCATTCAAATAATTTTTTAAAATTTTAGATTCCTCAACTAAGCTTGAATGCTCATCTACTAATGCGGTGTGTTCATTTTTTTCAAATATGTAAACTTGTTAACTAAATATGAGTTATCATCTATCAAAGTAGTATGCTCATTTTTTCAAATTGAAATTTTTTCTTTTAAGATTTTTGTAACTAATATAAAAATATTTAGAAAATTAAAGTAACATGTCATAAGAAAATTCAAATTCAATATTATCTTTAATATCACCTCGATTGGCTTTTTCCCTTAAGCATAGGTTGGTGATTTATTCTTCAACTTATATCTTTGCTGAATTAGAGTTTGAGTTTTCCCAAAAAGCTTTTTAAGATTTTCTTTTATTTCTTTCATGTTTAGCATTTTCCTAAATTTTCTCTTTAAATAGTTGACTCTTCAAATTGGGGCACTCTGATTTTAGTTTACCTAGCTTTTTACATTCAAAATAAATTAGGCCAGTGGTAACTTTATTAAACTTTTTACCTTCATTCATTTACTTTTCATGGTGGCTCCTCTACATTTTTCTCAGTAAACTTTTGAATTGCCTGGTCATTATACCTATGTCACCGTCTCCACTTCCTTCAAAACTACTATGATCATAATTATAGACTTTTAGAACAATAGTCTTTTCCTTTCTCTTGTCACCTACATCTACCGATCTTTGGCTAACCTTCTGCTCATATGTTATTAAATAATCAAGCATGTTATCAAAATAATAAGCAATTAAATCATTATATTCAAAATCATCATCACATTAGCATCCTAAGATTTAGGAAAACATCTCAAAATTTTGTTTACCTTTTTTCATGTCCTTTTTCTTTTCCTAAAGCATTAAAATAGATAATATTTTTTATGAAATGAGTATACTTGCTAATTATCAACTCATTAGGTTGCATGTGAAAAAGTACATAGTCACATGCAATCTATCCAATTTGGCAAAATACTTATGCATGATTACTTAGCTTTGTTAGTACCTTCATAAGTAATACACAATCTATCCAAAATTTCTTTGCCACTTGTACATATAGAAACACACATGTAATCTTTATACTTCAAGGCCAAATAAAGCATTTTAAATATTTTGCATTCGGTTGTGCGCGCCTAATCCAATCATCAAAACTCTAATGATTAAAGGGAAGTTCAAATTTTATGTCATTTTCTATTCTATGTGGGGTGTATACCCTACTTAGACCATAATTCCTCATTAAATAATTAATAGATAATAATTAAGCTACAAATTTTTTAAAAAAATAAAATGGAATATTGTCAAACAATGGTGGTGGGGTAATCGAATATAATTCCAAGGTATTCCTATTTACAAATTGTGTTAGGTTCTACCGTTGGTGTTTAAACCTACCTAGTAAGCACCCACTCTAATACCAATTAAAACTTATATGATGATAACCTAAACCAAATGGCACAACCAATAGAAAGTGGATGAATTGGTGTTTATTAAAAATTTTAAACTTATCAGAAGCGTTTAGAACAACTCCAATATAAAATTTTCCCTTTAGTATTTCTCAAACCAACTAAAGTGCAATAGCCATTTTCAAACCAACTAAAGTAGGAACAATAGTCAAAAAATTTTGAAGAAAAAACTAATGAAGAAAGGAAAATACAGTTTCTTTTAATTTTCTTTATCAATAAAAAAGCAAGACATGATTATTGCAATTTTTTAATTTCAAACTAGATCTTCAATAATTTTTTGCAACAGTGCATATACTAGTAGATTATAAGAAATAAATTGCAAGAGAATAAAATTAAAATAAAAAATATAAATTAGATTTATAATGGTTCGATCACTTGACCTACATCAACTTCTTGAGCCTCTACTCAGTAATTTCACTACCACACTCATTTTGCTCCCAACAAGATTGAGAAGTTACTCTATATCATGGATAATGGAGGAAACCCTACAACCACTTCTTTCCTTGGAATTTTCTCTCCTTCATCGATCATGGAGACACCTAAACCTCTTTTCTCCTAAGAAGCCACAAAGTCTTGTCCAAGTCTCAACAACAAGACTTTCTTAAGCCTTCTCCAAGAGCTTTCACAACCAAAACTAGAGGATTTAAGGATTATATTTAGACTAGACAACCATAGTGAATCTCTCACCTCACACTTTTTGACCCTCCAAAAAGATCTCACTAGTCTCTCCTATCTTTCTCTCTCTCTCTCAAAATCCTTGGAACACCAAAGCTTAAAAATCTCTCAAAGAAACTCAAAAGGACCAACAGAGAAAAACTCCTTAAAATTTTTGAAGATATAATATTTATAAGAATGCTCCCAAATAAATCACAAAATATAATGTTTAATAATTTTGATGGATTGATCATATAGAATAGTCCATATATTATACATTATGATTAATATAATTCTCGATGGAACCCTAATTTAAGCTCTTTTGATCATATATCATGATATGAATTATATAGTATGATTAGATCAAATTCATCCAATCAATATAGAGTTCATTCAGACATGCTCTATATTTTCTTATACTATATTAATGGGATCATACAATATGAAATCAACTCTGATTCGCCTCCTTAATCTCAAGTTTAAAATTGGTAAATATTTAGAGTGATGTTTTAACATTGTATAATAAGAACTGGTTCATATAAATATATGATTAGTATAATTTTAATTTTTCCTATTTTTGGAAAGAGTAAATATGAGCTGCTTAATTTTAAATACTAGATTGTACAGGACAATGTAAATCATACGGTATGATCACTTATTTCAAAAAATAATAATTTTATTTGTTTTATTATTTAATATCGCTTGATTTTCTAAATTTAAAAAAAAAAAAAAAACATAATCTATCATATGGTATGATTTGGTAGAAATCAACTGCCTTTTTATGCTTAACAGTTATCCACTCTAGTGTGTGTGTGTGTGTGTTTGGTTGCTTAGCCAATACAATCCTATACACAAAAGAGGACTCAATAAAATAAAATTTATATTTTGGCACACTCATTTTACTTTCTAAGTTCTTAATCTTTAATGGTCTTTACATTTGTAATTTTGGGCTCAATCAGCTCCTTTTTTTCATTCTATCTCTTATGCAACAAATGTTTCTTTTGACCTGAAGCATTAGTCCAAATAGTTGTAAACTCAACTAAAATTTATATTAACATAACTAATAATTATCTAAAATAACTTTAAGTTTTTGAGTTTATTTGGCAAGTTCAAAAAGCCAAACCACTAAGGAAAGTGTGTTTATATTTTGGTCCTAAAGATACATGTTGGGTCATTTCATTTAATTGACCCCCTTAACGGGTCAAACTTGGTTGAGTTCATATAGAATTTCTTTCATAGAAAAACCTAATACCACTCTCAACAATTTTTATTGATTTTTTAGATTAAATATGCTAAACCCCCTCATAATATGTAGATCCCTATTTAGGCAACCTTGACTTTTTGACCAAACAAGGTCAAATCATTGATCGAATGGCATTGATTATGTTGGGTCTTGCTTAAAAAATTCTTAAGAACATTCATGTCCATTAGATGATATTAATTTGATATTTAATAATAGTTTGGCTCGTTTGACCTAATTAAACCCATATGGGTCAAATGGGCTCAATGGTTCTATTTTATGGGTCAACTTGGTTTCCAAAAACTTTTAATAACCTAAAGATATTGCTAGGGCTAAGATCATTTTTCTAGGAGTTTAGGGAATTTCTAGTTCATTTGGATCAAAGTGGGAAGGCTTAACTTGGTTTTTTTTTTCATTACGAAAAGGATTATGACTTGTTCAAATTAAGTCCTTATGCTCAATTATATTTGAAATGCTTAGAAAATATAGTTTTTTAATTTAGTCCAATTATTTTATTTAAATTGATCTAAAGTTTAAAATATATAGCATCTCCTTAGATGAAGTTTTCACTATATGGTTGTTCATTGGAATAGATTCCCATAATTAAATAAGGATATGATAAGTACTTAATCATTAAGTGTGTATACTGAGACCAATTAAAGAAAAATATATGGACAACATGATAGGAAAACTCATTAATCAATAGGTTTAATTAATGTTGACACTTGTGGATGCCAACCCTTCCATCTTAACTAAGCACTCAAATCGCTCCATACTTGCTAATTTTAGTGGAATGTTATAATTGAGCTACCCAAAATATCATGAATAAAAAAGCAATTAAAATTTTCTATTCATAAGAAATAAAGCTAAAATAGTTAACATAAGTAGTTTGAATTATGAAAATTTCTACTAGTTTAAGCTAAGAGAATAAATTAAATTTTTTATGCTTATGGAAAAATTAGTTATTAGAACCATAATTGTTTTAGTGA
This sequence comes from Dendrobium catenatum, assembly GCF_001605985.2. Classification (NCBI taxonomy): domain Eukaryota; kingdom Viridiplantae; phylum Streptophyta; class Magnoliopsida; order Asparagales; family Orchidaceae; genus Dendrobium; species Dendrobium catenatum. The sequence goes on along the minus strand of NW_021319315.1, from coordinate 6,161,117 downwards.
AACTCACAAACTCATTGAGATTTGATGCCAATGCCACTCAAGTGAATTCTAAGGAAGGTTAAGTTAAATGGCAAGACAAGTTTACAAAGTCAACTATTGGAGGAATGATGAGAATTTTAGAAAATTTCAATAGAAAAATTATACCTAGTTTCTAGTATAAAAATAAATGAAAATAAAAAAATGACATAAGAAAAGGAAATTACCCAACCCACTCCCCCACTTTTGACAATATAAAAAGAGGATTAAGTAAAAAATGAAAAAAAATGTATACAATATAAAAAATACAAAAAAATAAATAATAATAAAAACTAGTATCCAATGAGCCCCTGATCAGGAGGTGGTGGATGTGGCTAAAAATAATTGTAGTGAAAATTGCTCCTGGAACCACTCCCAATCCTCCTGGTGTTGGTGGTGTAGATCCTCCCATTCCTTAGTGCTCCACTCAATGTGCTGGTCCATTTTAAGCTCAAGGCAAGAAAAGTGGTATGTTCGAGCATCTTGTGGATATTGGTACTGATACGTTGGTGGAGGAGGTGGTTGGGACGGTGGTGCTCCTTCTTCTTCATCTTCCTGCTTTCCCCTAAGCATACATACTTTTGCCTATCACTATAGATCAGGTTGAATAAGTTGTTGGAGAAATAGGAAGGTATGTGATTAGGTTATGCAGGGTAAGTAAGATTGTATTTACACTACGAAATATAAGTAATGATATGTCCTAGTATATAAGATTTTGCTTTTGTCATACTCTAGGACTCCTAATTATGTTAAGATTTCCTATATACCAAATAATAATATTAGTTACATTAAATTCAACTCTAGTCATACAAACTAGGTAATAATAGATAGAAGAGGGTAATATTGATTCGATCACCAGCTTTGAGGATGATACTGTGTCGAAGTATGTGTTAAAAAATATGTGCATTCAACACTATTGTGCTAACTAAATCTTAGTGTTGGGATAAGGTTGAGTTCCTAAGGGTCATATTTATAGCTGGCGAATTATAGTACGGGTCCACTAAAATGTCATGGGGTTTAGTTTCAATAATGGAAATTGTGGGTGATCGTGCATGTCTTAGTCTGTAATGGCTACTTGACGTTGACATGATATAGACCCCATGAATGACCTATCACTAGTTATGTGCAGGATTGCAAAGAATTCCAAAAGAAGTTTCGTGTTATAAGGGATGGAATAGGAAATAACATACTAAAGAGTGCTGGAAGCAAATAAGTCAAGTACCTGAAAGCTTAATTTTTCTTGATCTAAAACTTTTGAGTCAATGATAGACGCCTCTTGATAATGTCTATAAACTTTAGCATCTTCATTCGTCACTTATAAGCCTAGCATCCCTTTAGGGTCTCTAGAGCTAAAGACCATTCTTCCTCTCTTGCTAGCAATTTAAAGTCCATGAGTGGTTGTAGTACTAAGAGTTGGAGGTTTGGAGTGATTTGAAATTAAAATGGCCTTCCCTCTTATAGGCTCAAATAGATCGTACGGTACAATAGGGGTTCATATAGTATATTAGCATAAGACAAATCATCCCATCAGCTACTATACAAAGACTAGTGAAAGCATACGATCTTCAAAATTAGATCCTCCTTTTATACAGGTGGTCGAATCTTTAACTAAGTCAAATTGTCAAGTACAATGAGGTTTTTGTATTATGCGAGTTGTAATAATGGATCATACCATAATAGTTAATATTATAATTATGACTGTTAAAACATTTGATTCCATTAGGTATCGTGTTATTTGAAGGGGGATAGTATAGTATGATCAGCAATGAATACATATCATATTCTATTAAATTTTTTATTTATACTTTGGGAATTGTGCTTATCTGTATATATTGTAAAGTACAAAGTTATGTCATAGAATATAAACCTAAGCTCTCTCTCATTTTCTAATCATTAGGGCCTTTGGTTACATTAAAAAAAAAAGATATTAATAACACTAATACAAGTAGCACTCATAATGACTACTACTATATAATATACACACATGTAAACAACAACAACAACAACAAATGAAACATAATAAACATACACAAAATCAATTATTCAAAGAATTTTGCATAGATTAATATCCATCAAAACCATCTAAGCACATAAATTTATAATTCCTAATCTTTTCCTAAGTTCATTAAATCTCTCAAAATGTAAGAGTTTGATCAAGATGTCAACCAGTTGATTTTTTAGTGTCAATGAATTGAATATCCATGTCAACATTTGAAACATGGTCTCAATTAAAATGATGTCTAATGCCTTTTTGTTTAGTACGTGAGTGTTGTATTAATTTCTAATTATTCATATAACACTTGTATTATCACATATTATGAGTATTGTATCCACTTTTAGTCCAAAATCAATAAGTTGTTCCTTCAGTCATAAGACATACGCAACACAACTTCTTTCTACAATATAGTATGCTTTTATAATTGATAGGGGAACTGAGTTTTTCTTACTACTTGACCAAGAGACTAAGGATTATCATATAAATTAGTAAGTTTCTGAATTACTCTTTCTATCTACCTTACATCCTGTGAAACATGAATTTAAGTATCCAACTAATTCAAATGCTAAATTATTTTTAGGATACAAGATGCATAAATTAGGCATGCCTGTAAGATATCATAGGATTCTCTTAAATGCGATCATATGGGATTCCCTAGGGTCAATATAGAACCTAGCACATAGGCAAACACTAAAACATACTACCATGCCTACTTATAGTCAAATAAAGACACTTTAACATCTTTTATTATTCCATTTAAAAATTCACCCTTAATATCCATCTGATATAATTTAAATTGTTTAAACAAGCAAATGTTGATCGTACCCAGATAACCTGTATCCTAACTATTGATGCAAAAGGTTTCCACAAAATCTATCCCCTCCATTTAATTATAGCCCTTTGAAACTAGCCTAGCATTATTTCTTACAACTTCTTTCCCATGTTCATACCTAGTCCTAACTCCTATAGATGGGTCTCATATGATAAGCTCTCTAAGACGACTATAAGCATATCTCTAGTCTCTAGGTATAAGTTTCTGAGTCTATGTTCTCAATTCCAATAATGATGACATCTCTTCTTCTTTTATCTCTACGTCTAGTATCCCTATATGTCTAATCAAGTACTACATGGGTTAACTCTTCTCCTACAATTGTTCTTTTATTAAAGACCCTATAATCTTTTCATACAACTAAGTATCCCAAAAATATAGTCGTATTAGACTTTGCATCAAACTTTCTCAAATTAGATTTTCCATTATTTAATACATAACATTTGCATCCAAATACATACAAGTCATTCAAATACATACAAGTGGGAAAGGTTTAGTGTTCTACTCTTTAGAAGCTCATAAGGGGTTTTATTCAATTTGGATCTCATATTTATCCTATTCATAACATGTGATATTTACGACGTCTACCCATAAGCATTTGGACAATCTATATACTCATTTAACATGGCTCTAGCAACCTCAACTAAAGTCATATTTTTCCTCTCCGCTATGCCATTATGTTGGGTTGTTCTAGGTGTAGCAAAATTATGTTCTATTCTTACTTCTTGGCAAAAGAATTCAAGCTTATTATTCTCAAATTCTCCTTCATGGTCACTATGTGCATAGTGGAAATGGTGCATCCTAATTTCCTTTGATTCTAAATAGAAAATATCTCGTCAAATGAATCATTTTATTTGCTTAAAACTTAACCTAAGTGAAACATGTATAGTCACAACCATAACAAACTCGTATAATTTTCATCCTAAGCATATGATTTTGATGGGTCCATATAGGTCCATATGCAAAATCTCAAGTGATCCGCTGATGCTAATATATTTAATTGAGTGAAAGGACTTAACATGTTTGCCTAAAAGACATGCACCACATTGGTACTCCTTAGTGATATCTAATTTTGATGCTCCTCTAACTAAATCTAAGTGAGTGATTTTTTTAAATGTCCTCATTCTTGTATGACATAATCTCTTATGCCATAACCAAGTCTCATCTATAGTGATTTTTAGACAATGCACTTTGCTAGACTCATTAAGACTCTCTAAGTCAATCATGTACACATTGTTTATTCTTAAACCATATAAAACAACCTTACCACCAAGTAAACTCAAGCATTTTGTCAGAAAAGATTTTCACATCAAACCCCTTATCACATGACTGGCTAAGGCTAAGTAAAGTATACCTTAAGTTTTCAACTAACAATACATTTTCAATAGTAAAGCCATTTGATTTAACTATAGTTCATGTTCCAGTCACTCTTCTTGTAGTATTGCCTCCTAGAGTCACTTTTCCTCCATTCCTACTCCAGCATGATGAATTTATTTATATCTCCTATCATATGGCACGAACATCTGCTTTCCCAGAACCTCTAGTTGTGTTTTTGGATCCATAACTTCAACTTATGTTTTCTTCTATTTGCCTTTAGTAAAATGTGTTGCATTAAAACTTGTTAACCGCTGCTTCTTCCAATTTATTTACCAAATTAGCAGTGTTATAATTCATCTCTGTTGTCTGGTGCGTAAAATCCTCCATGATGGGTAACAGACAACAATTAACCTCATTGTACATATAAGAATAAATGTGGCTGTAAACCCTTTAATTTGTGTTTTGACCCATGTTCAAACATGATTTTCTGTAGTTTTCCATCTAAATTGGACATCTGTAAGTGATAAAAGCTAGACCAGTTAGCAAGTCATATTTCACCATTGTATTATTCATTAATGTGATATTTAGCTTTTTCTTAAATACGAATAAAGTCTAACGAATCAATATTTTTGGAATGGAAAGTTATAGCATCAATCATGAGCTCACTCACAATATAAATTCTGCTGTAAAAATTTTTTAAAGATGCGTAGCAATCGATGCCTGTCTCTGCTCATATACAAGAGAAACTTTGGCAGAAACCAGCAATTCCAAGACCCTTGTAGTTTGACTCGTGCTTATTGATTCATGACCTGTTTACACAATGTAGGCCAGTAGAAATAAGTATGGTGACGTAAAGAACTAGGAATTTACATCGTCCATTACCCATCAAAAATTTAGGAGTTTAAACGTACAGGTTTGCAATTGATTTACAAATTGTGATAAAAAAGGGCTAACCATTAATAAACTCTCTGCACCATCCAATGATTTGGTCACGATACTATTACCTCCGCAGTAACCTGTTCAGGATACTTTTTTGGGATGGAACGTCATCCCCATCATCCTTTTCTAGTTCCATGTTGGCTTTTGAGAGCGCATCGGAATACAGAATTCAACTGCTTCCTTAGCTTTGCATTTTCTAGTAGCGAGCTTATAACCATCCTCCTAATCCCTTCATCTCCTGTAGCTGGATCATCATCACTGATGGAAATTACATCTTCAGAAGATCCGAGTGTCTTCATTTCTGTCAGGTCAAAGTTGGCATCGTCATCTTCTTGAGCAAGTAATTGTGCCTGTATCAGGAATCGCACCCATCAGATTTTTTTAAAAAATTGTTTAAAAAACCAAAAAATAAAAGTCATTCAAAAGAGAAAACAAGTATAATGAATAGATTAAGCATGAAATAAGTTATGTTTAGAAGATAAAAAAATCTGACGCAGTTGACCTGGTGGCCAAGTTAGAGTAGCTTAATCATCATCATCATCAGATTTATTCCAAAAATATAGGGTTAGTTTAATGAATCTGCCATTCATTCCTATTATATGAGTTAACTTCATTTGGGAAAATCTTTTTACAATATTTTTGTTATCTTAGATCCGCCCCTTATTTCATAGTCATTCAACATTTATTTTATTAACCTCTTAATGGAGCATCTTCTAATGGGCAAACCAACAAGTCAATTTTCCACTACATTAGCTACACACTGTGCCTTAAATATATAATCATTTCTCAGCCTAATCTTCATAATTTTACCACAGCTATCTCAATATGCTTATTTTGTTACTCATTGGACAACAATGACTGTTGCATCGCGCAATACACATATCCATACAGAATTGAAGTTTAATTGCAATTTTGTAGAATTTAAATTTTAAGTCAACGTGTAATTTTTTTATTCCATAGTACTATAAAAACACTTCTCTAACTTAACTCACTCAACCATTATATACTTATTTAGATTCTCACTCTTCTTATAACCCTGTTAGAATAGTAGATGTATCAAATCCTGTTAATATTAAGAAAGGTAGAGATAGGCCCAAAATGACTTGGTTAGAAGGTATTAAAATTAATCTTTTTTTAATAGATTTTTTTAATAGATTGAGAAGAAAACATGACTCTTAATAGGACAGAGAATAAAAAGTACTCATTTACCCAACACCACGTAGTGGGATAAACGCCTATTATTGTTGTTTTTGTACTCTACTTTATGATAGACCAAATATGTTTAAACCTACATAGCTAAGTATCACTTAATCTCTCAGTAATATTGACTGATATATTCTTAATTTCAAATTCTCAAATTTATATACTCGATCTTTATTCTACTATAATACAAAACTCATTATCTTTTAGAAGCTTTTATCAGTTGATTAACATTTATTATTATTTTAATAAAAGTTCCACCAATGATGATCTTCTGTAAAAATATCATTCTTGATGCAAAAGCTTTCATGAAAGAGTGCACGCAAATAGCACCTTGGAAGGAAAGAGTTAGTAGAACCAAAAGCTATTACTCAGCTCTAAAAAGGAATGAACGTTACGATTCCCAACTAAACCCTAGTAATTGCAAAGGATTGTTTGATGGCAATAAGAATAATGCATTCCATTGTTCTTGCAGTAGATCTGAAAAATACAAATAATTAAGCAATGATTTCAATTATGGCATTTAATAAAATAAATAAATATAAAAATCAGGATTCAACAACAAGAACCAGAATGCATTAAGAAGATTATAATGATATAGATTAGATAATTATGGAATTTCCAGAATATCACCTCCGCAATGAGGAGGCCTATACGGTTATCAGAAGTTGCCAGGAGTTCTAAAGCATCAGACAATGATGCTGGGTTGATATTAAAATGATCCTCCTCTGTAGAAAGAAAATTAATGCTGCATTCTTGAAGTTGATGCCAAAGAATTTCACATTCACGAAGCAACTTCTTCCCTGTAGATTTTGCACGTTTCCACCTTTGTTCCTTATTTTGAAGAACTCTCTGGGAATTTTAATAAAAAAGCATTTATTACACAGATTGGATCAACTATTAAAAAAGTCGGGAATACAAACGATTTATATAGTGCCCACATTTTAACCAGGAAGTTCAAAGAAATATTTTGTGCAATACTTAATGATATGAATAACTTAAACGAAAAATAAACAATGGGCATCATTATCATCACAGCAAGTCCTACTCCAAATTTTCGGAACAGCTTCATGAATCCTTTGCCATTCAGTCATTTTAAGTGTTGCACACACTGCAAAAAAAAAGTGTTGCACACACTGCTATGTAGATATTTTAGCACAACTTTTACTGGAGTGATATTCTAGGTCAATCATTTTCTGTCATATTACAATCACATTGATTCTATCTCGATGCCTTGTGCATTTTGCATATTATGCTCCCCCATAAAATGCCCAAATCACCTTATAAGTTACTATCTTTAAAAATGAGCTACTCCTGCACTGTTTTTAATATTTAACTAATTCACATTTACTCATTCTTAGCTAGCACACATCTCAATTCACAAGCAAACTTGATTATTTCAGATTGTTTTTTCACCCAACACTTGACCTCCAAAAAAATAGCCAAACTCATTGATGCTTTTTAAAATTCTTCTTTTAAGGAGTTGGTGATATTATAAAAATGACAGTGGATCTCAACATAGCTTTTTGCAACGGACCATATATTTTTAGTTTTTTGCAATGGAGTTTTGATTATGAAGCTTTCATCTACTTCAAAAGTAAATCTCACATAACAAAATCATATCATACTAAATAACATGAATGAAAATAACCCCTAAGTTTAATACATGCTATATCCTTACCCCTTAGCATCATAAAGAATCATTTATTTATTCTATGACAATTATAATACAATTCTTTGCTCCTTGATACGTGTTTTTAGTAACTTAAGATACCATTTATATATGCATTTTCTCCAGCTTGTCCATCCATCTATTCTAGTGATACAATATCATATTCATTTTCTATGTTAAGACTATAAATTCCCTCAACTATCTTTGATAGGATTTGGCTTTGATTTTCAAGATTGGTGACTACCAAACTCAAGATCCATTCATATTTGATTTTTCAACATTGGTAGCTACAAATTCTATATCCATCCACACTCAATTTTTATAGAAGAAGGCTGATTAATTTAAACTCTATTTACACTTAATTCTTCACACCTAGTACCTCTCGATATAATGATAAATGGTGAAGAAATCAATGTATTCATCATCTAATAACAAAAGAAACAAAAAAAAAGGAGAGGAAGAAAAAAAAAGAGTACATCTGAAAAATAAAGGGAGTCATTCAAGTTCTTAAAAAAGAAACAATTATTGCTATTTTTGGTTTTAGCGGAAGAAGAATCTCTTGGTACTAATGTGTATAGCTCTCATTCAGAATTTTGAAATACAAGGGAGGGATTAACCACAATATCTCCTCATGTCCAGCCCACACCTTCAAAATAGGTGACAGTTTATCTCAGCTAGATAAGGTTGTATTTTTGTTAATATCTCCAACTTTATAAGAAATATAATGTCTTCTAGTATCCTCTTTGAAGTCTAGTAGATTATTCGATCCATATGCAGTCATGGACAAAGGCTTCTTTAAGCCGAATCAAGTAAATCAGGTCATCTTTTGTAGCTCTTTTGATCTCTTTTATAGTTTTTTGTTCATTGTACTTGCTACTAGGTTGATGCAAATTCTTCTCTTAACATTTTTGACAATAATGAAAATCCTATGATTTTTTTTTTTTTTTCGTTCCAACCTTTTCCACAGTTGCCTAACATAAATTAGTCTTCATTCTTAGAAATACAGTAGGAAGGCTCAAATATGCAAACTATAAACAATTGTTGTTAGTGATTTGCATGCTCCCACATAAATCACAGTTATACATGCGTTCTGTTTACATATATTTACAATTCATGATACCCTAGAAATCTATGTGCTTACTGCGTGTTGACCCTCATGTTATACCCAAAGGAAACAAAAGGAGATGAAAGCAAAGTAGAAATCCAGCGTACATACCTTATGCTCGGCGGATCCACGAATTCTGCCGCAAATCCAGCTGAAATCGGCGCCGATTCTATCAAATCCCATAAATCTTGCGACTGCATCGATCTCACTCCAACTCTCGTCGTTAAAACCCAACCAAATGAGCTCTTCCTGCGCTCGTTCTCCACGCTCGACTCTCGTTCTCCACGCTCGATCTCCACTGCCCGAACTCTCCAGCACCGACATTCCCGCTAGTCGTCGAACCCAAGATCTCTTCCCGTCGATCCCTTCAAGCCCGAGAGAGAGAGAGAGAGAGAGAGAGAGAGAGTGCCGAGCTCACCTTCCCTGTACAATCTGCTCTACCCGACCTCCTCTTGCCGAGAACAAACCGACGCTAGAGCCCCTTGCCCGACTGCTCCTCTCCAAACTGAAGCCAATCTCCTTGCAACGCCGAACTCCCTCATTTCTCCATCCCGTCGAGCCCACCTGAAGAAGCCGAACATCTCCTAGCCTCCTCTTGTGAATCAAAAAGCAAACCTCACGATTTCCCATTCCTGAAGGGAACCCGATGCGACACCTATGACGAGGTAGGCGAGTGATCCCTCGATCCACGTGCTAACACCAACAACCCCGCGAAGGTACGAATTTTTCTAAAACTTAGAATCTCGCTCTCAATGTTCGTGGCGGACCGGAAAACCGCCCATGCATGCCTTTATTGCGCGTGGTGGGATGGGACTCCGGTGCGGCACCTACGGCGAAGCGGGGTCACTCATAAGTACCCCCGAGCGGGGGGAAAGCAAACTGCTTTTTCAAAAAAATACTTTTTAAAACCCCATGCACGCCTTTGTTGGCGTGGTGGATGAAAAATAAAAAATCACCGCCGCGGTATCTCACAAACACCAACCGTGCACGTCTTTGTTGACGTGGCGGGTAGGCGGCCTCTGGGTTTTTCCCCTAAACGGGGGAGGACGCCGAGAGGCTGCCGAATTTTTGTCTAAAATAAAAACAAGGACTTGGAACAATTTGGAATCTGGACTTGGTCAAACTCATGGAACTGATATTTGAGCTTGAACGAACTCAAAAGACAACAAGGGACATGCATTTGAACTAGAACTTTGACCTTGAACTTGAACAGTGAAATGGACTTGTATTTGGACAAAACGCAAATGATTAACAAATAATTGAATCTAAATGAAATAAGTTCATACTTGAACTTGATTGGAATACCGAGTATGACTTGAATCTTTTGGGATCTAACCTAAATGAACAAGGGACTTTTAGCAGTGACTGATGTACTACATGAGCCAAACATCATAACAAAGTGCAAGAAGAATGCCGAAAAATGCAAATTCCCACGAGCTGATATAGGAAATCTATTATACACTTAATATGCCGTCTACAAAAATGATGCAAGGAAACTACAATAGATAGTAACATCTACTGGCAAAAAGCAGGAGATTCGTTAGTGCACTACAATCCATCTGTAGAAATAAGTAGTGCACGACAATCTACCTGTATAAAGCAGCAAACAACTCAATCCAGAAGCTTCTACAACACGCCACCAGATCCACAACATTCATATTAGCGGACAGATGGCGTTTCGTAAATATTCCAAAAATACACCCGCACATGCACCGTCATTTGTATACACATAGGTACACAAAAAGGGGTATACTATCTAGAACCCCCATGGGCCCCGGCGAGCGTGTTATTAGTACACACGTGACGTCTAGGGATGTTGCGCGGGTCAATAAGTGAATTCATGTTCGAACCCGATCCTTCTATACAGGTCAATAGGAGTCGACAGGGTTTGAACCTTCAAACAAATACATGGTTGTGGCGACCAGTGTATTTGTTTTAATACATTCATATTAGGCCTTCAAGCCCTATAATCAATGGAATTCACTAAGGCATAAAGCCTACGAAACCCGATCCTCTGTCGACAACTCGACAGAGTTGAAAAGGTTCAAAGCATAAATATTTTTAAATGACCCCAAACACCCCGATGATGGCCGTGTTGAATGTTTATCTCAACCGGAGGGGTTCACAAATACTTTCAAGCTCCACCCAAATACCCACAAAATCCAAAACTCCATAAAGCCCAAAATCCAAAAAAAATCTAAAAATCCCAAAATTTTAGATATTTAAAATTAAAATAATCCATCGAACACTTAAAGCAAAATCCATCCACCCTCCGCAACAGTTTGCCGGGGTGGACAAATTAAAACTACTTCAGCTCACATAGAGCTAATGCCTGGTCAAAAATATCACTATGATTCATTCTGAAACAATCTCCTGCCAGTAAGGATGTGGTACGTGTCCTCTAACCGGCGGTTTTACCACCAAATGGAACCGCAGGATAAACGGTTATGACCCGGGGCCCTCTGAACTGAGTGATTTTGCCGCTAAATGGCACCACGAAATACCGGTTATGGCCAGAACTAATACGCTCCTTATTGGCATAAAATCTTTGAGATATGAATCAATAGGATATAATCGATAGGGCACAAAGCCCTTTGTTAGCTAAGGTGGATTCAAATTTGTCCCCTTAGACAAACATTCACCTCAGGTCTACAAGGTCCCCTTGGACGAAGCAACCCATGGCTGCCGACAATGATCCTTCTGTCAGGTTGGGTCGACTACCTCCTCTGACTAAGTAGACCAAGGACCACAATGGCCCGGGACGATAAAACAATGAGATCTTGATCGGGTCTATCATCCATTCCCCCACCATCCGCTTTAAGTGCAAGATGGTGAAATTTTTATTTTAAATATCAAATCTTCCGAACCCTTCAAATTTCAAATACCTAAACCTATGCTGCTACTATATGTCAAATAACATGTATTATCTACGTATCTGATTGACGACTAGCCTTAATCGAAAGTTCTCTCTCGTGATCGGGAGGGGTAGTTAACTATAAGGGCTTGCGCCTATAGGAAACCAGAACTCAGATCATAAAGTCCTCACAAAATGAGGACGAAATCTCTGGGTTGTGTCTTATCTATAAACCCATCTGCCTTCCCAAAATTTAACCTGGAACTTATTCCGTTAAAACTCCCTCGTTGAAGAAAAAGCACAAACGTAGTTGCGGGCGGAGGCCGGGGTTGAATTTTCGAAGCCCACACTGCGTGAGGATGAGTTAACATTACTTCTGTTGGACATTCCATCCACGTAGGATGCGTGTTCATGGCATAATCCAAGTCAATTCTATACTTGAAAATGCGATGAGATCTTAAATTACATGCTAATTTATAATCACTATCATCATTAGCATTCACTCCATTACTTGGGGTTGGCTTTATACGTTCTCATTCTCCATTCATTCACATTAACTGCTACTTGTTTTAAATTCATTTAATCTTTTTGCACAACTTTTATTCATATTTTGTTCTAATTTTTTACTTATTAATCCTACTTATTGACATATTCTCTATCCTTGCATATGCCCAATACACTTAAGTCTATTTGCCATTCTCTTATTTTTAGTAGTTGTTACCCCCAAAAATTTCTCTCATATAAAACCATTCCTTCTAATTTTACCACATAACCATCTTAAAATTCCCTTTCCCACAACACTAAAAAGTTTCATATCAGAGCCTTTATCAACCAACACTCCAACACATATATGTAAAACCTAGCCAAAATTTCATAAAATTTAATTGCTAAAGTTGAAAGACAACAGTAGAAAGATGTTTTGAAAGTATATATGAGAAGAAAACAACATTTTTTTTTTAATTTCAATGAGCAGAAAGTGTTAAAAATTAATAGGAGATACAAAGCGTTCTAGAATGAAAAGATGATTAGGTAAAGAAAAATTGTCATATCGAGCCACATAAATGAAGGAAAAACAAAAAAAAAAGCCTAATCAATTATAATAAAGTATGAAATGAATGAAGGAATTAAATCCATTCCCCATTAGCAAAGAAGGGTTGGCAGAGAGAGCAGCAGGAGCAGTTTTCAAGCAAAGGATCAGCAAACAGCAACAGGAGCAGGTTTCTAGTAGAGAGAAGGCCGGCAGATGTGAAAGTTCCATAATTCCATATGCTCTGATTCATTTGCATCCAAGAGGATTTTTCCTAGGAAGATACGAAAGTTCCTATTTATCATTTCTTTCAAGAGCCTAGATTTCTTCAAATATTGCAATTCTACATTTACTTATCTATAAGGCTTATTGTTAGTATTTGGAGTTTTCATACTACAATGATTTGAACGACCTCTTCGAAGAAATAGCAAGGGTTGTTGTCTAGCCTAGAATCGCTTCCCACATATGACATCAAACTATTGCAGGCCAAGATATTCACAAAAATAGGGTGAAAGTGTTTAATATCTTAGCTTTACACAAGATCCAATACACAAATAAAAAAAGAAGCGTAAGAAATATCAAAGTTACTGTGGAAAATCTAAAAAAAAGCTACGATGACTAGCCCAGTTGAAATAATTCCACTAGCTGATTTTAATGGTTACAAATAATGCCCTTCCCTAAGCCAAGTCCAGTTGAAATGATTCCACTAGCATATTTTAATAGTTACAAGTGATACCCTTGCACATAATTGGGGAAAGCATTGATATAGTATAGTCAAGCAATGGTGCTTCGAAGATCATAGTTGGGCAATGATGATCAGAGGGTCGTAAGGAGAATATGGTAGGAAGTCTGTAGATAGGAGAATATAGTAAAGCAATAGAGGTCATGAAATCATAATCGAGAGGAGGTCGAAGGATAGTATTCGAGCAAAGATAGTCGGAGGACAGTAGTTGGATGACGGTGGTATAAGATCATAGTGGGGTGATGTTGGTTAAAGGACCATAGTAGGGCAACATTGGTTGGGAGAGCATAGTCAGGCTGATTGAAGGAGCATTATCAAGCCACAATGTTTGGATGGCTATAATAGGGTAACAGTGGTCGAAAATCATAATCAGGTGATGGAGGTTAGATGACCATAGGCAAACAACAAAAATAGGAGGATCATAGTCATGTGATAAAGGTTGGATGATCCTAGTTCGGCAATAATGGCCAGGAGACTGTAGATGGGCAATAGTGGTGAAGAGACTGTAAAAGAGTGATGGTGGTTGAAGTACCATAATCAGGCGATGGTGGTCAAATGACCATAATCAAGAAATAGTGATCGAAAGACTATAATCGAGTGATGTTGGTTCAAGAATTATTACCGAGTGATAGTGGTGGAAGAATTGTAGCCAGGATACCATGGTAGAATGATTATAGTCAAGCGATAGTGGCTGAAGTACTATAGATGGGTGATGGTGGGAGGATCATAATCGTAAAGCACATGACAATGTTTGAAAGAGCGTAGTCGAGAGATGATGGTTGGTAGGTCATGGTCAGGCAATGATAGTCCAATGGCGATGGTCTTTCAGTGTTAGTTGAATGGCGGTGGTTTGACAACAGTCAAAGGATACATCAACCATAAATACACTTGATTAAGCATGAATCTTGATGCATATTGAGATTGAAAATTTTTAAAATTAAATTTTTTTAGCTCAAGAAAAATAGCACGAATGCATGAATCCCGCTTTGCAGCTGTAGGATTCCATTTCCCTTAAGTCAAATTACAATTAACCAGATTTCTCCTGAAGGTAGTGTCAGGGTTTAATTAGATCTGGGATCCTTACTTTCCACGAGCACAAGCAATCATAGTTAATTACCCCTCTTAACACATAAGAGAAAACTCTCAATTAAGGATGAATAAATTTTAGATGTTTTAGTCTCAATTATGGGGAAAATGGAGGTAAACCCGATCAAGATCCCATAGTTCCGTCATCCCGATTATACCGTAGGTCTCAATCTACCAACACTAATAATCATTTGACCATAGTGTCTAGGGAATCTGGTTAGCAGTCATGGGTCTTCTCCTCTCAGGGATCCCGGGTAAACTGAAGTGGTTAGATGTGGGTTTTAATTTTTTTGGATATTTTGGAATTTACATCTATTAGAATACCCAAAAATTGATTTAGTTTTGGATTTATGACTTCATTTAGAAGTAACCTAGGATTTTGAATTGGAGCGGGTCTTATGACTTCTTTAGGAAGTAACTCAGTTATTTAGATTTAGATTGGGACTTACGGCATGCGTAGAAAGTTACACTGTGATTTGATTTGGAATGGGACTTACTGTTCTATTTATGAATTAACCAAAAGATTGGTCTTACAACCTGACTCTACAGCAAGGCTGCCTGAAGGTTTTAATTGTTTAGGTAGGTCTTATGACTTCCCTTAGGAAATAGCCTAAAAAATGGACCTTATAATTTAATCCTTTTAGAGTAAAATGCCCATGAATTTGTATGTTTTGTAGAAGATCTTATGATAGTAATTCCACATGCTTTCGACAAGGGATTAGTATCATAATTAATATATTTTAAAGCATTATTTAAAGATAGAATTCTCTCTTGAGGCTTTTTTCCTTGATTTTTCAACAAGAGATACCTGTATGATTAAATTTGGGTAGGGACTTATGGCTTTCATTAGAAAATAGCCTAGTTAGTAGGACTTACAACCTCTACTAAAGGTAGCCCGAAGATTTCAGTTGGGTGGTCTTATTGCTTCCTTAGAAGTTTCCTAATGATGGGTCTTACGACCTAGCCCTGCAAGCTAAGTGGCCCAAGTGATTGGTCATACAACAAAGCTTTATAGACTAGGATGCCCAAGTGAGAAGGTCTAAGGTTGTATTATCACCTAAACATTTCCCTCAAAGGTCGGACTTATGACTACTATTATAAGTGGTCGGTGTTTTAATTGGGGGATAGAGGTTAGGTCAATTTTACCTAAAACTTTTTCATAAGATCGGACTTATTGTTTTCCTTTAAAAGTTGTCGGGTAGTAGATCTTATAACCAAGTTTTTATAAACAAGGCTGCCTGGGGATTTGAATTTCATTGTGTTTGTTGGGGAGATGTCAATTGTTTAGGATTTGTTACATGGAAAGTTTAAAAGGTTTGTGAGTTGGTTTGAATTTGTGATTTTGACACTTCAAAGTTTTAACATTAGCGTCAGTGTTTTAGTTTTTTTGTACTTGTAGCTTTTTATTATCGCAGTAGTTCACTACTCGACTCATTTTCTGACACTGTTACTTTACTAGTTTTTCAATACTTGACTTTTCTTGCTTTCAAGTACTTTTGTCTTACTCGTAATAGATTTACCATTCTCCAGCATTTTGATTTTTTTTTATTTGTGACATACTAACATTTATTTGTTTTGTTTGCAGGTACGTGGTACTTGCAACGATTCAGGGAGCTCACAGATAGCTAAAGGAGTCACTGTAGAGTGTTGAAAGTTTCAATTTGTGTTGTGTGTGTTGATTGAGTTGATTGTTGAGTTTGTTGCTTAGAGAGTCTTGTTTGAGAGTTTCTTGTTTGTATTGTTATAGTTGTTTGTCAAGAGCTTGTATATGTCTGATTAGTGAAAAACAATATTTCTCTTTCTGTATTTTTTCTTTCATAATTTAACTAATTAATTAACCAAAACAAATTTTCTAATTAATTTTATTAATCTCAATTTTAAAACTTTTGAATTTTTTAAAATTCTCGGATTTAAAGTTTTCATTTAAAATGCTCTATTTAAAACTGTATGATTTGAAATACTATTATATTTAAAGACTCTTGGATTTAAAATGCTATTCAATTTGTTTAAAATTAAATCTACATTGAGTGATCAAAAATCAACTCTAAGTTAATGGAGGAGATAGATGATTTATTGCAAGTCTTACTATTTCATTAGCTATAGAAAGAGTGGTGATGCTTTGATAGTCAGAGACTTCTAACATTTCAAAGGGAATAACATTTGAAATGCCACGACAATTTAAAGTCTTCCACTTAATGTTACATATGTTGGAATCTTTTAAAGAGAAGTCTCATTTGGAGACATTTGAGGCACTTTAATATAGTCTTTGGAATGAAATGATAACATCCAAGAAGCTCTCATTTATGTTATATAACATTTGAGAGAATGATGAGTAGGATAAAAGTAAATGGAAGAACATGCTCACCCCTTTGTTCTTATAGAAATTTCTTTGGTAATACGCTTTTAGTAGCTACTTAAATAAACTCAATTGCAATAACGTTTTGCAAAAGTCATTAGAGGATCTAGAGGATAAGTGTTTGTAACCTCTCTAGAATTTGTCCATACTAGGAGATGTGCTCAATTCATTGAGTTTGTTCAATTCATTGAGAAATCGGAACGACATTTATCGTAATTTCTTCCTACCCGAACCTAAGGTCGATGGCGTAGGGTCTTCGAATTAAAATCATCCCGGCCGGATCTATAAGATACGACGGTCCGGGATCTTCAAATTTAAAAAAATCATCTTCCCTGATTAAAAATCAATGGCATAGGTCTTCAAATCTTAAAACCATCCGCCCAGATCTAAGATCAATGGCGTGTGTCTTCAATTTCAAAACCATTCGCTCAAATCTAAGATCGATGGCGCGGGTCTTCGACACCTACTTGAAAGTCTCCTCTTTTTTTTTAGATATATAATATTATATAAATAAAAATAATAATATATTATGATATATATATATATATATTATATATATATATATATATATATTATCATATATTGTAATATACATAAAAAAAGGGTTTGAGTGGAGTTGGCTCGGGAGCTTGGGTTCGATCGGAGAAGGAGCACAGTCAAACAGTATCAAAGGAGTCGAAGGAGCCACTCGTGTAATCTCTATACCTCCTGTGATAGAGCCGAACAGCAACTAAGGGGCGGAAGAAGCAACGCATACAATCTCTACTTCCTGCGAAGCAACGAAGTTGAACAGCAACGAGGAGTCGAAGGAGCGACCGTGCGATCTCTGCCCTCCTGCGAAGCAACGACATCGGACAGCAACGAGGAGTTGAAGGACAGATTTGTGCGATCCCTCCCCTCCTGCGAACCGAAGCTGACCAGCAACGAAGGATCAGAAGAGATGCGTTGCTTGCTTCGTTTTCTTTTTTTTTTTCAAATTTCATTCTTATTTACTATTTTTTTTATTAGTCAACAAATTCAAAACCATTCAAAGTCCGATTTGACAAAATGTATAATAAAACTAAACCTCTAGACTAGATGAACCTAACAACACCAAAAATAATCAAACCTGACTCAAAATGATCCCAAATCAAGCGCTTAAAATATAATTGAAAACTTTATAATAATAATTGGATGACCAAATTACCATCAAATTGTGCAAGCTTATTATTAAATCAAGTATCTCAACGACACAAATTCAATGAGCCTAGTATCACTTGATTACAACATCATTAAGGCACATACATGCTAAAAAATAGTTTATGATCAAAGAATCAATACGGATCATCCAATTGAATATTTTGGATTCTAGCTATATTTACAAATAATAGATTCTTCTTTTTTTTGCATGAAAATTTTAACTGAAGAAAATTAAAAGTGGGCGGGGATTATATCAAATGTCATCACTAGCTGACACAAACAATCAAGCTATTTAAGTTAAAACAATTGGCGGAAAGAACAATAAATTAAAAAAAAAAAAAAAAAGTCATAAACATTTGCTTGTTTTGAATGTATAACTAAAATTGAGTAAAATTACATTTTCAGAATAATCAAGAGCAGTTTCCAACAGTTTTACTCATACAAGGCCATGATGGCTAAATTATAAAATAATCACAATTATGTGCAATGGTATAATAATACTTTATGGCAACGTAGGGGCCATTTGGGATCACTTCTTTTTTATTTTATTTTATTTTAATATAAAATTAGAATATATTTGATATCCTCAATAAATGTTATTTTTATTTTTATTGAATATATCATGAGATGGTGATTGCATGTGGCGATGCATCCAGGGGCAGTAATAACCAGTGGTCAGTTACAACAGTCAATGGTTGAGATGGTTTTCAATGAAAATTTTGAAGACACAAAAAAGATTTTCTGAGTATTTTTAGAAAAAAAACTTGATTTATTTTCGAAAGCAACAAAAATTATTACAGCAACAAAATAGATACCAAACATGCTCTATGAAAACAATAAGAAAAAAAAAAGTAATCATAAACAGCCCCTTAACTAATGCTATAGCTAAATTAAGAAATTCCACTGGTTCCTAACCAGTTCAAAAAAGAGTTGACTGCTCACCACGTCGAGTTTCTTTTCCATGTTGTATTTTTCCTTCATAATTACAAATGAAACTAAGCATATGATTGTTGCATTTGCATTATGGTTGAGCTTCATCTGACAGGTGAATATTTAGGCCGCTGAATTATGTTCAAAACAAATATAGTACTATTAAAGGTTCTAGGTGAGGTGGATGCCAGGAGCTAATTAAGCAGATGGTAAGCTAATTAATCTTTATCATGAAAAAGCAAAATTCTTTACCTCCAAGTCGCCCTTTTCTTTAGTAGATTGGTTTAGCATTTCCTTCAGCTCTTCTTGAGACTTTCTAAGAAACTTAACTTCTTTCACGAGAACTTTAACATCGGCTTTTGATTTCATCTCAAGCTGCTCTATATGCCTTTCTAGAATAGCAATATGTTCTTGTTTCGTAGACAGCTCTTGGTTTAAAATGTCTTTCTCGCAGCTTGCAGTTGTGTTTTCCGGCTCTAAACAAGTATGTTTGCTCTGGAATAAACACATTAACAACAATATTAACTAAACAAGAATGATCTATTATTAAACTATAATGACAATGAAAGTAAAAATGGAGAATGGAAAAAGATAAGCAAACATGTTCAACCTTGAATTTTGATTCCAACTCCAGGTACTTCCTTTGAAGTTCATCCATATCCCATTGAGTTTGAGTGAACCTTTCTCTTTCAAGTAAGATGGCTTGCTGAAGATTTTCTTTATTTCTCTGTTTAGTGTCTTCAAGCTCCACTTCTAAATCCTTCACCTAAATTCAAACCTTTCAATATCAGTGCTGGTCTTCTTGCTAAGATAATAAATATAGAACTAAGGAAGATTGTCACAAACACAAGTAAGCCAACGGAAAGTACACATGGCAACACTAGTTAAAAAAAAAAAGAAACTATCTAGCTAGAAAAAATGAGCCAAGATAATAAGAAGATCATGGACAGTGACAACCTTCGTTGTAAGATACTCTTTTACTGTCATTTCTTGGTTTAATCGTGCTATAATATCATCCATATCTGTTCTGGCTGTTGATAATCTTCGTTGCATGGTAAGGAGAACTCGATTCAATTTGTGCTGCTGATCAACAGGAAGAAGAATCTGCACATCATTTGCCAACTGTGTTTCTGCATTACTCGGAGCTTCCATGGTGCTTGGGATAACAACGCCATCAGAAAGAACAATAGAACCATCCCAAACTAAGCTAGTAACTCCAGGCATTGATAGGTCGTTAGCCCAAATAGAACTTGCATCACTGCCAATACTATCACTGGAAAGCCTCCTAGAATGACAAGAAATCTTGTCGTGATCCTGGTTTGCATTGGAATCAACAATGTCTTTCTGAAGGAACATCTGCTTGGAAGAATTTCTATATGATGAATCACCTCCTGAACAATTGCTGAATTTTCTTTGAGGTAAATTAGCGTTAAAGAAGTCCCCCGGTTTATCAGGCATAGCAGGCACCACCATGATACCATTACTGATTTCTCCTATTGAGCGCAGTTAAATTGTAAACCAAAACTCAAGTAAAAAAAAAACAAATCCATCAGAATTAATTTCAGAAGAGTACCAGCATCAAATTTATTGAATGTATTGTCATTAGAAACATTTGAGGCTATCGATTGAGGCATTAAAGCTATTGCTGAACACTCGGCAGAAGCACTTGAACTGGATCTCCTCGAAAGATTAGACGGAGCATCTTCTAAGGTGCTTGCTTCTAAAGTGAGCTCATTGGCATACTCAAAAGCTGGAAAGAATAATAATTAAACAACGTATGTATGTTTATTCCCTGAAAGTGTAAAATAAACTTAGCCTAAAAGTAAATATTAATCCAAGAATTGCTTTAAATAGCCACATAAAATAAGCTAGATGACACCGGTAAAAAATAATTTATCAACCGGAATTCAAGATATAGATGAACAAAGTTGTATTCAAATTCTATAAGTAACACATACATGACCTTGCAGCAGCTTCTAGCTCAAGAAAAGTAGCAATAGGAGCACTTCTTGACAAATCAATGTCAGAGAGTAGCTTTCCTATCCATTCCTCTAAAGCTCGCCTTCTCTGTGAGAAACTAACAATTTTGAGATGATTAATTACAAAATGCCCACCAAAGATAACAGAGGCATAAAAATTAACAATAAAATATAACCCCTAAATTCATTATTAGTAGGGTCGTAAATGTAACGAGTAGAGCTCATTCATTTATTTCCTTGTTCAAACTTATTTACTAGTTTTGTAATCAAATTCAAATCATAATCAAACATTAATCAAGCCTAACTAATTACATGCTTGATGTAATAATTTACATAAAAATGCTGATTACTAGACATAAATGGCTTTATGAAGGGAAGTTCAAAGATTTATAAAAAAAAAATTAAAATACATAATCAGCTATTTATTTGATATTTACGTCATATTTCTATACAAATTTTTAAAATGCATTAATAGATCATCAAATAAGTAATTGTTGACTCAATTTATTGAAATGAGTCAATTCAGTTTAAATTGAGTCTAGTCGGGCCCAAATCAGATTTCATTGGACTCAAATCAAGCCTCTAATAGTTCACCCAATTCAGCCTAACCCAATTTAATCTTTCAAAATCAGAAAAACCCAATTTAACGGTTTAAATTACCTTAAATTTGCAAACGACTCTAGTTGTACCCGTCAATTCCTAGGATTTTTGAGATTTACAACGGCTTAAAATCTTTCTCTGAGATGTCTAGAGGGTATAGGAGCAGGCATTCTTCTTTGGGTGAGCAAATCAAATAGATGAGAGATCAGTGTTGGGATTTGTTTCTTGCGGGTGATAGGGAGAGACACCGAACCGAGTTCATCCTGCGTGCGACCAAGGCGGAATTGAAGAGGAATTTTGCGTTCGCTTCTTCAATGGAGCATGAGCTCTTACATGCGACCTGGCAAAACCGAACTGCTCACCGTATTTTGTTTGTTCCTTTTCGAAGAGATGAGCAGCCTAGGGAGTTCAACTAGAATAGCCTTCCCCTACGTGCGACCCCGTTAGACCAAGCGGCTATAAGTGACAGGGACTGGGGCTTGCGGCTTCTTCCAAGGAAACGAAGCAAGAGCAGTATAGGATCCAAAATTTTGAGCTTTGGAGGCCGCGGACTCTCCTCATATATTCAAGTAGTTTTAATGAATTATATTTCAGGAGAAATTTTTAGAATGCAAATTAGATAAAGATAAGACACTAACTAAATATTTCACCCTCATATGCGAGGATTTTAAGATATGAGTTTAGATTTCCTATAGGCACAAGTACCTATAGTTAATTATCCCTCAAGATAATGAGAGAGCACTTTCGATTAAGGCTAGCCATTAAATAGATATTCAGTATGTAGTGTATAATAGCAGCATAATTAGATATTTAAAATTGAAAATTTTATCACCTTAAACTTAAAGCGAATGTGGGAGAAATAATGAACCCGATCAAGATGTTATGGTTTTGTCATCCTAATGAGTCATTATAGTCCCTAGTCTACTAAGTCAGAGAAAGTAGTCGACCCAACCTGACCAAAGGATCCTTGTCAGTAGTCATAGTTGATTCATACAAAGATACTTTAAAGACTTGGGATGAGTGTTTGTCTAAGGGACAAATTCAAATCAATCTTAGCTAACAGACGACTTTGTGCCATATTGATTATATCATATGATTCATTACTCGATGGAATTAGCCATAAAGGAACATACACTTTAGACATGACCATAACATAATGGAGTCCTTCAACCAAGCCATCAGATCAGATGGTCGCGGTCATAATCACTCACAACATGGAGTTATTAGGCTAAGCCATATATTTTTTGTGAAGCCATTGGGCCAAGCCAACAATAAGAGGACCGATCATAACCATTTACCATAAAGAGCCGTCTGCAAAGAGCTATTACTTGTGTTCAAACACAAGGTGATTTGACCAAGTATTTTCCTATCTCAATTTGATTACATCAAAGATCAACTTTAAGCCCATTTTTAACTTTAGTCATGTATGTTTTTGGCTTATGGTTTTATTCTTGTTGATAAGACTAGATAAGAAAAAAAATAAAGAAAAACTTGAATTATGGAGGTCAACCTTCGAGTCTAAAGGTTTTTATTTGAGTAGATCTAAAACTAAAATACATGGAGTACAATTTGGGTGATCAAGTCATAAAACAAAATCCATGATTTATATATCTCAGTTCTATTGCTCAAACTTGACAGTAAACTAGATAGGGATATTATTAGTAGAAATCAAGGTGGATCGTTGGAGTAGAGGAATGCATCTAATCTATTGCATGATAAAAACGCGCCCCTAAAACACAAGGTAAAATTTTATAAGATGGTGGTGAGATCTGCAATGCTTTACGACACAGAATATTGGCCATTAAAAGAGAAGCATAAAACTAATTTAAGTGTTGTAGAGTGGAGGATGCTCGGGTGGATGAGCAGCTTTACACTTAGAGGCATAATGCAAAATAAATATATATGTGAAAAAGTTGGAGTAGCTCCAATGGCAGATAAGATTAGAGAGAGTCGCCTTAGATGGTTGGTAACATAAAGCATCAACCTTCTGATGACCCGATTAGGAGAGTAAATGTTGTAGATTCGGCCCATGTCAAGAAAGGTAGAGGTAGACATGAAAAGGACTTGATTATAAAGTATTAGAAATGACCATTGTTTATTAGAATTAAATAAGAATTTGACTCTTAAAAGGACATAATGGAAAAAAAGAATTCATGTAGCTGACCTTACATAGTGGGATAAAGGCTTAATGTTATTTACTATAATTATTGTAACAAAATTTACTTGCATTCAATACTTAAAATACCTAAAGATGCATGGATAATAGGATAGAAGCTAAATTGGTACTACGAGTGCCAAGCAAATATGTGTGATGATACTTCATGTATTATATGCTTCCTAATGCTTGAATTGCCGAATCAAGTCTTTTTGTTTTCAAATGTAATTAATAGATTTAAGAAGTCATACGAGCTTATGGGACACGGTTACAGGAACGATGAACTAGAAAGATAAATCCCAAAAATAAAGTCTTAGATGCATCAAAAGCCAAAGCTTGAAGGCTCACAAGCCGAGTCAATAATTATAAATAGGTTGCATAAAGCAAGTAATTCAGCTACCAAATTTTTCTTTCTTAGTTATAATAAAATGATTTATGGCATGCAATGTTTTATGGCGCAAAATGTTGGCCATTAAAAGAGAAGCAAGAAATTAAGTTAAGTTGCAGAGATAACTATGCTCAGGTAGATGAGTGTCTTTACACTTAGAGATAGAATGCACAATGATTATATGCATGAAAAAGTTGACTATCTCCAAAGGCAGATAAGATTAGAGAGAGTTACCTTAGATGGCTTGAACATATAAAGCGCTGACCTTCAAATGACCCGGTTATGAGATTAGTGTTTTAGTTCCAATATATGTTAAGAAAGATAGGAGCAAACCTAAAACAACTTGGTTAGAAAGTATTAGAAATGACATTTGTTTATTAGATCTAAATGAGAATTTGACTCTTATCATGACATAATGGAGAAAAATGATTCATATAGCCAACCCTATGCAGTGAGATAAAAGGTTTTGTTTTTGTTGTTGTTATAATAATTGGAGTTTATTGTACTCTTTTATAACTAACTTTGATACATTTGATTGATTATTTGCTAAGTTTGCATTAGAAATATATGTTTTTTTCAAAGGTTTCTTCTCTAACTTTGTTTGGGAGTGGCCTTGGCATATTTTATGCGATAGGCTCTTAGGATAAAACTAAATTTTCTATTAATTAAAATTTAAATAATCTAAAATTAATCATATGATAACATTCATTTTATTAATAAAATTGCATGGCTTATCACAAAAAATAAGTCAAGTTTTCAAAATAAAAATGTTGATCATATCATGGCCCAGTAATCAAATATAGATAAAAGTTCTCACATTAAGGTTTAGAAATTAAAAAATTATATTATGAGTCAGCATTTGCATGCTTATATGGTTAGGCATCTTGGCTTAAGTGACTGAGTTGTAACTTCTATCTTCTAAATAAAAATAACCTTACTTATCTTGCATAAACATTGAGACCAAACATGCATAGTTGTAAAGGCATTTAGGTGAGTTAACCAGTAATCCTTTCCAAGTAAGATTGTAAGTCTGGAATTATACTAACTCAGCTCCAGATGGGTTTCAAGTTTATAAGTCACTTGCATTTTGCTAGGTTTAGGTCAAATTTACTACCTATCGATGGTTCTCACCTTAAATCTAGGATCAGAGGTTAAAGTTATTTTTAGTTACATCATAAACCCTCTCATTTATGGGCATTTCTTATAACTTGTTTTATTGAAATATAAGCTTCACCCTTCTAAATTAAATTGATCAACTTTAACCAAAATTTAATTTTAAAATGTAAAGTCTAACATATGATAATTTGCAAGGTTGTAAAAACCAGACTGGACAACGAACCGGAAGGAGAGGTTCATGCTTCGACTGATCGAACCGAATGATTTAATAAATAATAATATTATTAAAAGTAAAAAAATTAACATAATAATAATGACAATTTAATCTTAAAAATTTCATAATTTTAAGAATTTTGAAACTAAAAAATAAATAAAATTCATACATATATAATATATTACATAATTTTAAAATTAAATATAAATAATTATTATATTTATGTTATATATTTAAATATAAATAATTATTAATTTTAAATTTAAATATAAACATCTTCAATCTTCGATTTTAATTTATATTTAATAAAAATTTAGTTTATATATAAATATATAAATTTGATATAAATAATTGCTTTATGTTATATATTTAAGCATAATTTACATATATAAATTTTACATTATAAAACTATATTTATAAAATCATACAATATTATTTTTTAAGATTTTTATTTTTATATCATTTAATTTAATTAATTATTTAAATATATTATTAGTTGAATCGACCGGTTCTTAAGAAGCGGGACCGGTTCAACGGTCGGCCAGTTGAACCAGCGGTTCAAACCAGTTTTGACCGTTTAGATACTAGACCGGTTCTTTAGGAGGACCAAACCGGCATAAGACCGGTTCACGATTGAACCGGTCAAATCGGCCAGTCCGGTCCGATTTTGAAAACAATAATAATTTGAGTACCTCTATGTTTCTCATAATCAAGTACTCTTATCTCTTTCTCCTTTGACTTCCACTCCAAAAATTAATTTCAAGTTGATGCAATCCCCTTTGAAATCTTTAAAGACCAAATCATTAATAAGAATTTCTAAAAAAATTCATATATAAAATGTTAGCTAATATTTTAATAAAACAACATAAACCACTATTTTAATAAAAAAATTTCTCACGAGATAAATTGTTAAGATTTAATTAACCATAGGAGTTTGCCCCTATAAGGAACATTTAACCTTATTCAATCAAATATATTGAGTAAGAACAAATTTCTGATGAAATATAAAAAAAATGTATATTTCATTATTGAGTCAATAACAAAATAATATTTTTATCTCCTGCAATAATATATTATTTTCTATGGTATACCCGATTACAAAATATCTCAATCTATTAATGATAGAAAAATTCCATCAATAGTAATTAGGTCATCACTAAATGAGCATTTTATCGAGCACTTAGCAAGCTACTTACTGAACAACAAACAAGCATGTTTACAAGCATCAATACCTAAGAAAAAATCATTCTATTTTTTTGAAAAAGAAGATTTGAACTAATAGGAATTACTAAATCATATGAAAACTCTTTTTTTATTTTCTAAGTGTCCATATTGCCAAAAATACCCAAAATGGCTTGCTACACAAGAGTTAAGAACAACATCATCATCATCGTTAGCTTCAATCAAGTTTATGACTCCATTCATTTTGGCCAAGTTTTGCCTTAGATCTTAAACGCATTCCTTCCCATTTTGAACAATTTATGCCAAAATTATTGAATGAAAACAACAGTTAACATCAAGACTTCAAAGCTCAACCTAAGGATGCTAACATCCATAGATGATGAAAATAAACAGTAATGTGACCTGGTGACAATTTGAAAAAATAGAAAGCTACAGAGAACCAAAAGTCCAAAATTCAAGTGCAAGTGCAAGCAAAAATATTAAGACCCATTTCACTTGTTTCTCTGAATAGTTTTGTTGCAAATAATGCATGCAAGAGCAAAGCCTTATTTGATAGCGAAGCATATGGCATTGGCAAAGAAAGACCGGCCGATCCAGTCAAAGAAGCTTAGGTAAGATTTGTTTGTTGTGGAGGTAGATGTCTAGAAATGTAAACAATATCAAAGAGTAAAATTGAAGCATATACATAGCACTCCAACACATGCCACTGAAAAACTGGTAAACAATTACAAAGAAACTCATAGAACTTATGGATTTCAACTTAAAAAAATAGATTAAAAATCAGTATATAAATCAATTTAATCGTTGCCTTCTAGAAAGTAGAATAGTTCAACTTGCATACCAACCTCTTCTAAGAGCAGCCGACTCGAATTAATTCGCAGCAAAGCATGCTTTGGTGGAGCTTGGGGTATGTCCTTTTTGGGAAACGCCCTTTTGAGCTACAATAAGAATTTCAAAGCATATATGAGTTTCTCATCCTTAACCACATATCATACAACATCGATTTTTTATGGATTCATGCATGTTTTTAGCCAACATGCGAGGCTGATCAGAGAAAAAAAAATTAAAAGAAAAAATTTTCCTTTCTTATAGGTTTATAACTTATATATGTGTTCGGCTAACACTAATTGCATAAATAAATTAAGGTTTCATTTTGTAATACCTTACTTTTTGAATAATAGTTTTTAATTATTATGAAGAACTTACATAGGAATTCTCACACTCTGGAACACACAAGTTCCCCAGGAGCATTCACAACTATGGATGATGTGCTTACAAAACAACTTATCCTTAATTTTGTTCGTACAACGCAACAAAATGTTTTTGTGTGAATGATGCTTGTCATGGCATAGTGATTTCAGATCTTCTCAAAAGAAGTAAAACCAACTTCAAACTATTATATACAATTTCTTCCTATTTTGGGACTGTCAAAGAATCTATCATTCTCTATTGCTATCATCATCATCATTAGAATGGAATGAAGTTGAGATCAAATAAATTTGGTTTGACTCGAAATCAAAGTTTAGTTATTACTTGGCACAAATTAGACTCAAAATCAAAATTGGTCCTAGTCAACAATTCAACACTTAAAACATTCAGTTTCAAGTCACTCAATGTTGCTTTTTATTTAATTATACAAGAAATGTTTATTTCGATGTCAGAGAATTAAAAAAAAAAAGAATCCTCTATTTTATTTCTTATTTCATTTTGAGTTATGTAGATAATGCATAAAGCAAAAAATCCTTTTGGTAGCATCCCGCTATACCATGTGTTTCAATTGCTGAAAGTATGAACAAAGGATTTCGATTGTTGAATAAAAAACCAAAATTTCTGTAAGAAAATGAGTAAATTGCATCTAATTTCGATAACATGCCCAAACTAAAGTGCAAAAGAAAAAACTTCAAGAATCATAGATTGAAAACTAAGGAATGATACACATTTCTCCAATAATTTGATTCAAACACATGAAGGGCTTTGCTAGCAATATAGAATAAAACCATGAACTAGGAATAACAAGCATAAGAAAGTTTTTAAAGGAAACAAATGGGATTTCAGCTGAAATGATTTTCCCTCAATATTTCAGCACATATAGGGGTTCAATAAAATTGAAAATATTGAAGACTGTCATGGTATCAATTAGAAGGAAAATAGAATAAGAGAGCCCTATTCCGCAACAACTGCATGCATGTTTCATTTCACATGGAACAATCCCTCTTATGTTTTATCATTTATTTTGGATTGGCTTGAAAGATCACATATAATGTGATTTTGCAAAAGAAAAGCTCATGCTTGTCACTACGAAGTCGCCTTAACATGAAACCTATTTTCCGTTCACATTCACCATACTTATTCTGAAGTAAGAAATTATCAGATCATTAAAAAGAAAACTAAAGTATGCTTAACAAAAAAAATTCTAATAGAATGAAACGCCAATGAATGCAAGTTCCATCTCCATGAAAGTTGCACTTACAGCCGAAAACAACTTCAAGAAGTCACTGAACCTATGAAGGATGTCATAGCTGCTGCTAGCCCCTTCTGGAGATTGTATACCAACTAGAATCCTGTAAAACTGTCCTTTAAGGATGTTAAATAAAAAAAATGAGAAAAAGCAAAAACAATATTTTTGTTAAAACAGTCATCAAGATGAAACTTTTTTATTACCTTACTGAAATTCAAGTTAAAAAAGAAAAGCATATAAGAAATCATATCAAGGAAAGAAATTTTCCTCTTAAGAATATTACAAAAAAAAAAAACAAATACCTTAGTGGGCTTATTAATTCATTTAAAAAAATGTTGAAATTTTTTTTCCAATAAGACATGGTTCTTGATTAAAAAGATTACTCTCGGCAATTCAAACTAATCATAAAAAGGTGCCAACCTTCATTATGACTGGAACTGATTAATATATGACACATAAAAGGCACAAATTCTGGAAGCACATTTAGATGAGGAAATCCCTACGGGATAAAAAAAACAACTCATCATCATCATTCCCACCCTCAATATTAACCTTATCGCAACTATTTGGTGTAGACTGTGATTCAGGATGAATTAGTATTTGGGTTTTCTAATGTCAATAAAATGATACAATGAATATAGATCACAAAAGGTAACCTAAGATTTGAATACCAAAGACCATTAAGTATATAAGAACTTGCTTTTCATGTGAGTAAATAAATAATATGAGAAATGAAACACAAAAAACATTTCAACGATCAAATAAATCCAATAAATTTACAAAAAAAAAAAAAAATTAACCACAAAAGATAAATGAACGGTTAAAATTTATTCTCTATAATTAGAAGCTTAGTCGAGCTAAATTTTAAAAAAAAAAAATCAAGAACACTAGCAAGCCAATAACAAAGTACGTAGAAGAAATTAGGTCAAGGAAATAAATTACCAAAGTAAGAAAATTCAAGCCTCACGTAAGAACAAGGAGATGACTACCCCCAGAATTAGATAGTCACACTTTTAACGCACTTGATGAATTACAATAAACTTGCACACATGAGATTGAAAATTAGAAGAAATAAATTTATTTAATCAAGGTTAACCAATTACATGTCTTAGACTATTTATGTATAGAATTTTCAGCCATACTAGATATGGGTTGCACAATAATAGCTCAGTTTAGTTACAAAAATTCAAAAATTCAAATCCTGATCTTAGCCCAAAGCATTCAAATCATCTAAGCTTTAAAATTCTTTGAAAACAGACTATCCAAAGTTTCATAAGTTTGTTGTGCCTTTAAAATTAGCATTTCCTTCGGTAAAAAGGCGCATTACACGAATTCTCACAAGACCCGCAGGTCAAAAACACTTTTAAGGTCTGCTAACAACAATCTCATACATGTGCAGCGCCACTATAGCAAGACAAACGCATAACCAGCAAGACTATTACCAAATAAATAACTCCAAATTCCACCTCCAGCTATCAGCCGCTAACTACAAACTCCAGTGCTAGCATATCAACCTCTGAATCAGGAACGGTAGAAAACTGCTGAAACCAAAAACCCTTGATTTTCAAAATACCTCAAAAGCTAGGAAACAATTACTCATCTCATTGCTTGATATGATGTTTCTAAAGAGAATAAACACAAATTTCCATCAACTATACAGTCTTCAATAAATCTAGCTCCAACAAACTTTGATACTCATCAAGCAATTCATGACATAAATTTTATGCCTCATGTATAGTAATTTATGACTCATCAGAGAAACATTAGTCTCTCCAATGAACAAGATATCTCTAGAATTCATCAGCAGTAGATATAATCTCATTTTCCAAATAGCCTTAGAAATAAGTTGAATAAAATAATCTAATAGAGGATTGGATGCAAATTCACAAGGGGGCATAAAGAGATATAACATGAGAAATCAACAATAAGTTTGACTAATTAATATGCTCTTAAAAGATATGTATGCAAACAAATACCAGTAATAATATCAAAATAAAAATTGCAAATGCACTTTAATGACAATGTATTCCGGCAAACAATTGAATCTCAATTATTTTCAATCATGCACATGCATCCTAGGATAAAAATCAATTAAGTTATAGTGTTTTACAAATTGTGCAAGCACATCCAAAGAAATGTCTTCTAAAAACATGTAAACTATTAAAAGCAAACTCTTGTGCATATATAAGCAAGCCAACGTCCAAAATCAAGACAAATTTCAAAGTGCTGTGTATTTAAAATAAGCTAAACTCAAGATACCCTAGTCTAAGAAGTATTCAATTACTTTGGAAACTTTGCTAATTCTCTTTTAAAATTTAAATTGATTGACATGTAGTACTCAGATTTTTCAATGAAGCACCCTACCTTATATAGTATGGTCGTAATACCTATTTTTCACGTTTGATCCTCCACTTTATTAATACTGAAGTTGGCAAAACTTGTTTCAAAGAATGACTTTAAATTCTTCTTTCATGTTCCTATCCAGCATACTTGCATCATCACGAAAGTGAAATCAAACATTCATTGCAAACTTGCTTAAATTTTTTGTTAAAGTTAGCATAAGGTGATGTAGAACATGAAACAGATCAAGAGAATGGGGTCCAATTATAATATCTAGGCTAGGAGGGCTTCCACAAGGGTAAGGGCTCAAAGATTAGAATTTTATTATTTTCTTTTAAGTGAATATATTGTTTCATATGTGGAAGTATATTTGTAAAATATTATTGTGTTTATGTATTGTGTTATCCATTTTAATTAACATTATTAACTGGCTAAATTGGAGTGGAGCAGCCGGCCTATGCATGAGAGTAATGGCCGGGAAAGTAATGCATTGGTGGGAAAAGTGGTGGTGGTTACATGAAGGTTACACTTAGTGGTCGGCCCTCCATTCCCTCTTTTTTTAACTTCAAATTTTTTCTCTTATGTTATGTTATACTAAATACTTCTAATCGGTGGAAAGAAAAAGTCATTCATATTTTGTGATTAAAATTGAAAAAAAAAACCCCTTGGTAACAGCTTCATGACTGGCCAAACTATAAAAGGTTTTGTGATCCTCTCTAGGACTACTATTTTGGCGATTAATAGAGTTTTATTTATATTTTAATTTCAGCATTTTTCAATTTTATTGTGTTCTATCCATCATCCACCACCCAAAAAAATTCAAATCGTAATTTTCATAACAATGTAACCCATCCATTTATGGCTTTTATGAAAATCAACCAAACTAGGATAGAACAAACCTAGTTGAAATTTGCATTCACTTGGATGACCTAAAGTCCTCCAAAAATCATCAAAAACTCTAAATCCATAGCAGACACCCCGACTTTGATTTTCATACAATTATTATTTCTCTTATTCACAAAAATCCAAAGTCCTAGAAGCCCTAAATTGAATTTAGCCTGCAACCAGAGAGGAAAATTCTCAGACCAGCCTTGGAAAAAATTCAGGGAAAAAATATCAAAACTCAACCAAAATTCACCAAATCCTAACTAGACATCTTTCCCTTCAATTTTATTTTTATTCCATGTCAATTGGACTTCTAGAGAGAAAATTATGATGGGTAGAACCTAGGGCTCAAGATCCTGGCTAGTTGTTTGAATTGGATTGGTCGCTAAAATTGGATTGGTCGACCACAAACACATTTCCAACCATGATTCCACTTAAAATTAAACTTCACTAAATATAGCCTGACTCACCTAACCCAAACAAAAGCCGCCATTATGCCTTCAAGGCCTTTCATAAAGAAAAATTATTTTAAAATATAAACTCTTGAGGTCAATTAACCTACAAGGACAAAGTTGTTATTATCAACTTACTTGACTTGATCCGTTGCAATTTGAGGGTCGACAAGGTTTCCAATACAAAGAATATCCAAATGATTTTAAACTATATGTAAAATCATGCACATGATTCTTTAGAAGCAACCAACCAAACTTGATAAGGTTTCAGGAAATCAAGTTCAAGCATCCAAATAGCCCAAACATGAGCAGAGTTATTGTGCATTACAACTACAGGTGTCTATTCCAAAATCAAGCTTTCAAATTAAAAAATAAATGCTTCAAATATCATTCCTTGATGATAGCCATGTTGCTAGAAATTCTCAACCGAATGAAAAACTACCATCAAAATGCTCTCAGATTCCAAAGTAATCATTTTAAGGTCATATCCAAGAAAAAATATTAAAATCCCAGAATGTTCAAGAAATGACTAACATTTTAAAGCTTAAAGCAAGTACCCATCTATCCTCCATACCAATTTGTCGATGATAACAAATCTAAGTTTGACCAAAGCTCAAAAAGAGCCATGGTCATAGTACGTGTACTTATATGGTCACTATCAAAAATTCACACCAGTGAAGTCATCGCACATGCTCTATGATCAAATGATTTATTTCCAAATGGCATCATCATACAACGATTACGACAAAAGTCCAAATGTTTCGTAATTCTTAGCTTATGAGTTGAAAACCATAAGGTGTGCTTGACAAGGTTAAAACCCTATATATTAGCTTAAGTCATCTTTAAAATAGTCCCTTCAACAAACATCTATCCTAGATCCACGAGGTCTTCCTTGGACAATGCAACTTATGATTTTTAATAAAGATTATTTAGTTTGAGTGGGTTAACTACCTTTACTACGTATACTATGGTTCATGACAACCTAGGATGACGAAACTATAAGATCTTGATCAAGTTCATCATCATCCCCTCTACCATTAACTCTAAAGATAATGACTTCATATTTTTTTCCTTAACCATAATGCTAAAATTATAAGCTAAATATTTAAAGCCTAACAACTAGGCTTGATCAAAAATTATCTCTCATAGCCGGGATGAGTAATGAATATAAGATCTTGTGCCTAAAAGAAACCTTGAATCATATCATAAAGTCCATTAAACGTGAGGCCAATTTTCTAGATAGTGTCTTAGCATATGTAAAATATGCCTTCTGAAAATTTAAACCATGACCACTTTTATAAAAGAGTCAATAGAAATCTTCTGAGCTTACAAATTTCTAACGACTCCACTAGAAAAGATTTCTCATTCCACCTTAAGGTAGTTGCATAGGTTCTAAATTTTAACATTCCATTTATGGTAATAGCTAAAATTAAAAATGAGAAGTCAAAATTCTTTCTTGCTTTTAACTTAAAACTTTTGAATCTCTTTTCTTAACGAGAAACCCCATAATCAAATTCCTTACAAGCTTTAAATATTATTTTAGTATGAGTCTAGATTGTTATAATCATTATACAAAGCTTGCTCATTTATCACCTCCTGTTTTATTTCTGCATTTTAAAAAAGCTGGGCGATCCATCAAGAGTGAATCAATGAGATTGGAGATATTGACACTAAATCTGATTTTTATTTAGGGGTATTAGAGAATTTTTCATTCAAAGCCAGAATATTATTGAGGTCAACATAAACTTCCATTTAGAAGACCATTTGGACCCAATGTTCCAAAGTTCATCCCAAAAGTGAGTTTTATCATTCTCTTTAAACAAATCATACATAGAAGTGAGAAAAAATCAAGATTTTCAGGTATCTTAAGGTGAATAGTAATACAAAATGTATTGATAATGGAGTGAAGAATAGCCAACAAGAAAACATTCCTTCCATAGATAATGCGACCAGAGTTGTCACGAGCTTTAAGAGAAAACCAATTATTAATATAGTTACAACCAATAGCATTAAGGATGTTGGGATAAAATTGATTGTGTTTTGATTCCAATATACACATAGTATCAAGATATTCCATAGATATCATATCAGGATTCACGAATATTTTAAGTTATAGCGTTCATAAAAAAGAATCAAAACTTGACTAAAAAATAACAGAGGGAGCCAAATTAAAGCTTCAAAGCATGCAATTATGCTATCCAATTTATAAACACCACAAGAACAAGATGAATAATGAAAAGAATCATCCAAAAAAGAGAGGGTGAAGTTCATATCCAAAATCTAAAGGTGAATCAATATATGTAGACACAATAAACTTTTTTTCTAAGATTATTGTGCATAGAAAGGATGATAATTGTATTTCTAGCATAATTCGAAAGTTTAAGGAGGTTGTGAGACCTCAAAGAATAAGCACGAGGCTAACCAAGAGAGGGTGAATTGGTAATTT
Source organism: Dendrobium catenatum (assembly GCF_001605985.2). Taxonomy (NCBI): domain Eukaryota; kingdom Viridiplantae; phylum Streptophyta; class Magnoliopsida; order Asparagales; family Orchidaceae; genus Dendrobium; species Dendrobium catenatum. Next base: position 6,125,655 of record NW_021319315.1, on the reverse strand, counting down.
AAAAAAAAATTTAATAAAAAAATATTCTTAAAACTTTTTTAATATTTGAAAACAGACAATTTAATCTCCTAATGCATAAGCAAATTAATTTCACAATAACAAAAAAATCAAAGTTTGTCAACCACATAGTAAATCATGGAAAAATAAAAGTGCAGAATAATAAGAACAAAATACACAAAAATTTATAGTGGTTCAGTCCAACCTGACCTACATCCACTCCCAAGAAACCTCCTTTTCGGGCATTGCACTAAAAGTAGGGTCTCTCCTTTTGCCCCCACAGCAAGGCAGAGAAACACTTAAAATATCTCTTCCACCAACCCGGTGCGCCAGAGGACCTTACTCTTTTTCACCCTCCTTGTGAAGGCAGAGAACCTGGAATCTTTTTTTCTCCCTCCTAGAGATGGCAGAGAACCAAGAATTTTTTTTCTCCCTCATGGAGAAGATAGAAAACCTGGAACTAGTGCTGTGGAAAGTCTTTCCGGAGCCACCAAAGGATCAAGGCAAAGCTTGAAGAAGAAAGGGAAGAACCTTGCTTTGAGTAACTTTGTGAATCCCTCATAGCTCTCTCTCTTCTCTCCCAAAGCACTCCTTAACTCCCTCTCTATGCTCCCTCTCAAGACACGTAGCAGAAAAAGTATTTTGAAACAAGACTATGTGAAAACTTAAATAGAGAGCCTCTCAAAAAACCCTAAATTTCAATCTGCCGACTCTGATCATCCAGTACGATCCAATATCGTATAGTACGATTGGTACAAAATACTCCTATTGGTACTGTACGAGGAGACAAACCCTGTACGATTAGTTCAAAGGGATGAATGGATTGTACAGGACGATTAAGAATATCGTTCAGTACAATTAGAACAAAACAACCTTTTTAGACAGTACGAAATGTATTTCCCTGTATGATCAGTTGAAGAGATGTACTGATCGTCTAGTATGATAAATGATGATGTAATTATCATCCCATGCAAAGCTCGGTTCGTACAGTATGAGATTGGGGGTTTGTCCTGTACGATTAGAAAACTATGGCATTTCGTCTTGGATGATAGTCGACAATGTAATTATCGTCCCATGCATCGCTCGGGTGGTACAATACGATCGTTACCAATCATCATGTACAATTTGATTGAATAAATTAATCATAATTATACAATACGATGAGTTAATCAATCTTACTTAGCATAGGTACTCTAATTAGGATTTACTGGTTAATTGATCGTTTAGTACGATATTAATCATACTATACGATTAGTTCAAAAAATTGAAAATTTTTTCAACTCATCAACTCACTCCCTTGAGCGTGTGTGCAAGGTTGCTTAGCTTTAAAATCTACCATAATACATATTTGACTCAAGAAAGATAAAAAGTATAAAAACTTAAAAATACAGACTTTATTCCTAGTCTATCCATTCTTGAGCTAGTCGAGGTTGCATGTGAGTTGTGATCCTAAATATTAATGAGCATGATATGCAATAGATTCAAATAGCATAGTGAAAAATTCAATAATGTTTATTATTATCAAAATCACAATATTTGGGTCCAGATTTACAACATAATTCGTCGCAGTTTTATGGTAGGAATTACATGAATTAATCTTAGAAGAGGGATAAGAAACTTTGACAAGAGAAGTAAATTCAAGCCGCATTACTTTGATGATATTCCACTCATATTTTTCCGGTAAAACTTGTGTCCAAGGATTTCAAAATCAATAAATTCAGGTTTCAGAGAAGAAATGGTAAGAGAGCAGAAAAAGGAGGTTGTCCCAAAGGAATTTGATTTTCTGATGCTCAACTAGATTTAATGTAACTGCTAATGTGCCTCCAATTCATATTCATATTCATATTCATATTCAAGTACTACGTAGCTTTAGTCAGAATAATAAAGATAATGCAGAACTATAGAATACAAGCGTGGTTTGAGCAATGCTATCTGCTGGATACCACAAATTAACTAGTACAGCAGGTTGATCATACTAAACAAATCATTGAAAAGCAAGAAAACAGTCAAGCAAAAAGTAGATTCTTTTCATAACACACTCAAAAATTATGTCCTTCTGAAATTCTCTTCTGCCGCCAAAGTCAGTTAAAATTAGGCCACGCATAAAGAAACTCAATATTAATATGGCATGCATGGAAAAAATGGCATGCTTATCACAAGTACGCCTAATAAAAAAATCATATCTAAGTATCCATATAACAGAATAAAGAATGTGAAGCCCATGACGTATGAGTTTTCATCTCATTTCTATTTCAACTCTACTTTTATGAGTTCTAAGCATTGACGTTCAACAAAATATTGCTAGATAAAAAATAATTTTCTTTAATAGGCTTCAAAAGAGTATGCAGCAACCCCTTTCAAATTAAAGTATTATCTGTATCATGAAAACAAAGTGAAATCTTACAATTATAGGATTCAATAAGGTATCACTTGATGCTCCATATGCAGTTTCAACCATCCATGAGGGAATCATGACGCAGTAACTCCAACCTGTTCTGGAATCATGCGGCCAAATAGTGTTTCTTCCCTCCTGCACAAATAAATGAGACATTTGAGACAAAGCAGGAAAAGTTATACATTGATATTAGAAAACATAAAAATGACTGGGACAAGTTTTACAATAGAATCTAAACAGCCATTCATATAAGAATAGAAAATATTTGGAAGTTAAATAGACTTATTTTACTGCAGTACAGTGACCGAGATAAGATACACCAGTTTAGTGCCAGGGTAAGAACAGAAACTAATGTAGAGCATCAAGTGGATTATCAAAAAAAAATCAAGCTAAAAGAATTACAAGAGACAAAGCCCAACTAGAAACCAAACAAGAGCCCTAATAACAAGAACCCAAAGAAAAGCTCATTTATAAAATATTTAAATACAATTTTTTTCTATTTTCACTTTGGAACATGTTGTGGCCAGCCCTTTAATAAGCCTTGGAATGGAAATTGAGTAACTTCATGTAGTTGGCTCCATTTTTCCAATGTGGCCTTCCACCTCCCTCTTTCCCTTCATCTTCTTTGAAATGAGAGTAGTACAAGAGTCTATATAATGCCTATATAAAAGGCTGGCATGTAATTAAAATTTTGACCCTTTGAATGTTAGAAAAGGAGAAAAAGTTCAAAATAATCGTCTTACTATTACCAAGAGCCTAATTTAGTTCCAAAACTTCACGTTGTCTTAATTTAATCCCTCGACTATTCAAAATTGATCTAAATTTATCCCAAGGATGAAAATAACAATTAAAGTTAGCACCAAAGTTAAATGTGATGGTATTTTAGATAATTCAAGCATATGTGTGTTATATTACTTACGGTGCTCTATTTTCTCATTTCATAAATTATCATAAATATTAAAAAAAAAATTAACCTACAAAATAATAAGGGTGAAAATTAGTAAAAGAATATTTTTTGGTAAGTAAAACCTAAAAGGAAAATCATATAAGCTCCAAAACCATTGTTATAAAAAATATTCTCATTGATTAAAAAAACTATAAAATCCTTATTTAAAAAATAGTTTCATTGGCTATACAACTCCAAATTCCTCTCACACCACTTACTTCATCATCGTTAGAGACAATGTTTTGTCTCTCATACGCCCAAAATCCCATGTGTTGCCCTTCGAGATGTTGATTCACTGCTCAGAATTTGCAGTCTCACACTGTTGATCCGAGATCGTCACAAGCTACTTGTCGATTTTCACTACACACTTCAATGATTCATCGACCTTTGTAGGAACTCCGTAATCCTTTGTTGATTGATCTCACACTCGCACAGGATGGTTACGGAATAAGATGAGATACAACATTATTAAAATAATGTAATTTAAATGTTTGTACTAAAATGTCACTTCTCACATTATGCAAAGTGGGAGAAATGCAAAATATTCTACTAAATTTGAATATTTTATAGTAGAGGGACAAAATTGGATTAATATTCAATAGTCGAAGAACTAAAGTGGGACAATACAAAACTTTGGGATTAAATTTGGCATAGATTGATAGCCGAGATACTATTTTAGGCTTTTTCTCATTAGAAAATGATTAGAGAAGTTCATTCTATTTGCTTAGTGCTTGGCGACCTAACTTGGCCCATTGTTGTTGAAATTGGTTTGTATCTCTTTTTAGCTTTTGTTATTACATGCAACTCCACCAAATCATCCTCACATCTTCCTCAACATCCTAATAACTTCCTAAGACTAGTTTTCACCATTCAAGCCTTCAAAACCACTTGTTGTCAAGGCCAAGTCTTAGTAATAATCTATTTAGCCTTCGTCTCCACAACCTCAAACTCTTAAACCTCACAAAATTCAATCACTACACTAAATCATTAGCTCACATTCTAACCTTATCTTCCATCATCATTTCCCTCCATGTAAATGACTTTAAACACATTCCCAAATGAGATAATTCAAATCAACCCAAATTAACTCAATTTGAGCTATTCGCAGCTTTCACTCTATCATACTCCTCTAAAGATCTCACCTTCAAAGCAAAACTTCAAATCTGCACACATTAAACTAAATATCAATTACCTTTTCTAGCTACCAATCCCACCAAAAGGCCTCCCACCACCATTAAAAATAAGTACATGAAGGTGTCCAGCTAATGATGGTGGGTCGATCAGTTCAATTACATCAGCACCACAACATTTAAATCGTTAGATGCTACTGCACGATGCAATGGAGTTGGCGGTTGACATATAATGTTACCATGACTTGACACTCGTAGAACTTCTTAGCAATATCGATACAATCTCTCACCATCGAAGGCCGGTAATAATCTTTTTTTCTTACCACCATTTTGGGGTCCTAATTAGTGCACACTACAAAGTCCTTCATACGCTTTGGCAACAATATTATCAACCTATTCAGTCCCCAAATATCATAGCCATACTTAATAAAAAGATATGTGATTTATAGCCATTATAGAGGTCATTATTCTTACCCATCTATGATTTATTTCAAAAATAAGGGTGTTCATAAATTATATATTTAGTGTTTATGCTTGGGTATTTGAATCTAGTTCACCATATTGGAAAGAAATAAGTTTAGAGTGAATCTTTAAAAAGAAAAATGAACATAAGATGTTGAGTAAAATTATATTCCAAATTAGAAAACAAACTCCTCCTATCAAAATTCTCCCTAATCAAAAAAGGTTAAGTGATAACTCTTCTAGGGCCAACAGAATTCATCAAGTTGGTGAAAATCATCCTTTAGTTTTAGGAAATTAGTGGTTGACTATAATACTATAAATTATAATCAATGAAATTGATGAGACATTTTTTTTGGCCTATAAACATGCATGTATGGATGTTTGTGATGGTGCATTGACCATCTTTTTCACATGATTGATTGTAAACTCCATTACACTAACTGTCATTTATAATAGCTCTTATCATAGAAGATTGATTTAATTTGATGCAATGATTGCAACTATCATGGGAATAACACCTGTTAATCATGGTATATTATCGAGTATATTGTATGCCTTATACTTAGATATTTGTTCTATAGACAGTTGCTTTACCGATGAGTTTATTTCTTACAAATTCATATTAGCTAATGTTATGATTTTAAGGTTATCAGTTGTGCATCATGGAGATAAGAGTTTCCAGATTCATGCTCTAGGCATCATGGGAAGATGAAGAAGAGTGTACTGTTAGTTAATTGATTTATTAGCACTTTATATTTATTCTTATAAAAAATATAGTATTAGTTAGGTTTCAATTAACTTTTGATGGATAAATTATTTGAATGTCATTGGGTTTAGATGTCCGGTCATGTTTTAGGTGGAAAATTATTATTTTGATGATCTTCCGTTAATTGAATTAACTTAAAAGTTTATGAACTCACCCCTCATGTCAACTTACTATTGAAATCTTCAAAGCCTGGTGAACTAGTTGTGATAATACCGAAAAACAAATGAGGATCTATTTAAGGAAATTATCTTCTGAGTCAGCATACATTATAAAGTATTTGCTTATGGAAACTATGGTAACTTTCTTTTGGCTTCAATTCAATCATTTATTCTCTGGCACTCGCTATTAGATATTTAGATATATGATCAAAGCTATATCAGCAAGGAAAAGAATATTTTTTAATTGAACTGCTTGAAACATTGAGATCTTGGAGTTGAACAGAGAGAATTCAGTTGATAGTGACTTCATCCGAGGGCGATTTTTACCGCAGAAGCAGCATAATAGCACAATCAAAACTCACAGCAAAACTAAAGAATGCATGGGCTGCTGCAAAAACAATTAGAAACATTGCAGCAACCAGCACGCCTAAGCCAGTAATCTTCAGATCTGGGTAGCTACAACCCATCGATGCAACAAATTCAATATCCCTATTCCATCAAAGAAGGATGCCTGCGATGGCAAAATCAAGCAATAACAGACAATCCTAAACCATAACCATCAAGTCTGTCTACTTTCATCTAGGCACCCAAAATCCAATAACTAAAGTCACAAGGAACAAATAGTAACAGTATATCAATTCGGATTAAATTGTCCACAATAAAAACAAGCTAAAGACCGGATTTCTAGAAGATCGCAAATCTAGAACTTACTACAGAAAAGGGTTAGGGAGCAGAATATACCCATTTCCTAGGGGGCGGGCTCCAGTCCATACCGAGGGGGAGCGGTGAGGTACCGTCATGGCGGTGCTTTGGTGGACTGGACCTCGGCATCTCCTCCCCTCCGATTTGCGAGATATACCCGGATGGCGACGTAGAGCGATCAAGACGGCGATATGTATGACGAACGCGTTGGTGGTGGTGGTCGTGGTGGCGATGGCGGAAGCGGTGGCGATGAACGTGCAGAGAAGTTCTCTAGCGAGGGGCAAGACGGTGAAGCGGATCGACTGGTATCGCCGAAGACTAGGATTCCTGTGCCTTCTCGTTCGCGATGGAGTCGTTTTCTTTCTCATGCTTGCGCCTCTCCGGAGTCCGGAGCCAGCCGCACTTGACATGGCAGCGGGTGCATGTCGCACGTGGCCTGATTGGGTTCTCCTACTTTCTTGTCCGTGTAACACGGGAAATTATGAAGGGTGGAATCACCTAAGCTCTAAATCCCGAGGTGTTATTGGGTGCGGAGTGCGGACGTAGCTCTGTGTGTGCAAATAAATTGTTTCGCGCCACGTGGAGCTCACCTTGACCCCACCGACTTGAAGAGAACGTCTGCTCTGTTTACCCGATAACCTGATAACACGAACCATCCGAACTACTTGAAATAATGCGCGGTATCCATATCTTCAAGAACATCCGAAACGACGCTTCCAGCTTTCTTTTTCGGGCGATTTGCTAGACTACAGTCCATCTTCCACAAGGAGAAGTTGCAGGCCATTATTCATCTTCCACACGAACGAAGCAACTTCATCTTCTACGCTAAGCCTCCTGAGCTTCATAGTGGCAATGGGCAAGGTTTGTTTTTCTTGAGTTATATGTATTTTTCGATAATTTTGAGCTTTTAGGGTTTGGTTTGAATGATGTTGAGAATGTCATTTGCCCGTTAAGTTGTGTGACAAAATGTACCGCTCGGTACCGTTGGGTACCGGTGGGTACCGCTGCGTTATCCGAATGTGTACCCAGCGGTTTCTACCAAGTTAAGCTGGGATATTTCTGTAAGCATTCTAAGTTCCATAAGTTATTGTAGATCCAGGTTTTGTTGTTAGAGTTTATTCTTTATTTTACCGCATTCCATAGACTCTCGGCGGTACCGAGTTGTTTTGTATTATTTTTCCTGAACTCGCTCGGTACCACTTGGTACCTCTAGGTACCACTCGGTACCGATAGGTACTGATCGGTTCATAGATGTATCGAAATGGAATTAAATTTATCCTAATCAATAAAGCAGGGATATGTGCCGAAGATTAGCTTCCGTTGCAGAACGTCAACCTTCAGAGAAGTATGTGATCATTTAGTGGAAATATTTGGAGAGAACCTGGTCGAGAGTTTGAAGCAATATAATCTGCATCATTTTCTTTTTATGCCACGTTTAGTACAGAATGTTCCGTTGGTTTACAAGTTGTTGTCCTGCTGGGACAGTAAGAAACAATGCTTTCTCATTAAGAATCAGAAGTTACTATTCACTGCCGATGAAGTAGTTATGATTTTAGGATTACCAAATAGAGGCAACAATTTTGAAATTGGTAGTGCTAGAATAACGGGAAAATCAGCCAATGATATTAGGAAAGTGGTGATTAGTTTAGATGAATCTACGCCAATGCCTGATGTTTTGAAGAAATTCATCATATTTTTGTTGTCAAACCTATTTTTTCCTCTGCACAACTATCGAACACCAGCCTCTATCATCAGTGTGGCTCGAAATGTTGACAAATTTTTATCTTACAATGGGCCGGATTCAATCAGAGAATTCCTTGTTGCTGACTTTAACGCCATTGCAAAAAAGATGAAGAAAGCACAGCCACTCGGTTACTTGAATGGATTTGTTCATATTCTAATTGTGAGTGCAGTGAATTTAAATTGTTTTGTATTAATTGATGATGTTGATTTTTGTTAGATATATTTTAAGTTGATATTCTTATGTATGAGTTCAGATATGGTTTCTAGAACAGTATACAGTCCACGAACCATTGAATTCGAAGTCAAGACCAAGGTTTCTCCGCTGGGGATCCGATGTAGTTTATAACGACGCAGATGCATCTAGTTTATTCGATGGTCTTGAAGCTGGTCATTTATTAACTTCTTTTGATGCTATTACAACTGATGAGAGGGCTTTATTAGCAAATCCTCCCCCACAGACCCCACAGACATCACCTGACAAAGTTCCTAACAAAGAGATCATCTTGCACAAACCTCCTGAACATCTTTCTACACCTCCAACATCACCTACACCCTATAGTCCTCTAAGACAAAACACCCCGCCCCCAAGCCCTGTTCAGCCGCCCCCAAGCCCAATCAGCCCTGGTGGACCAACCACTCAAACACCACCCATGTCACATGGCTAGCAGCAGCAGCAACCTACTTCCCCACCTGAAGGACAGCATGATTATAGAGTTGAATATATACATAAGGTTTTAGATCAAAATAGATTTCTGAGAAGTAGGTTAATTACCTTTGAAACAACAATGCCTCTGAATGAACGTAGAATGGAGGCTCTTAAACATCATATTTTTGATCAGAGGGAGATGAATAAGAGATTGGAAGCAATGGAGCAGTTCTTATCTGAGAACTTCCCTTCATTCAACTCCTCGACTGCAGCTGTGCATGTTCAATCTTCCTCCAGGACTATGACTGATGAAATGAAGAAAGCAGAGTGTGCAGAGGTTATTGCCGAATGTCTGTTTGAAGACACCCAGCCAATTATGGATGATGTTGCCAAACCTGAACCAAGCAGCTCAGGCATAGCCATACGTGTGAGACGTCGGGCTGACCGTAAAGCTAAAAAGGTTAAGACACCATACACCAAGGGTCAATATAAGAGGAAGGTGTTAAAAAAAGCTGCTGCTAGGCCCTTCCCAGCTAAGATTGATCTTACAAATGCTCTGATTGAAGTTGAAAATCAAAAATCACCCGGACTAAGGCCAGCTCCTACCAAAATAGATTATCCTGGGCGACCAATGATAAGTGACGATATGAGGATGTTTATCGACGCTTGCCTTGAGAAATATAGTAATATGTAAGTATGTAACATTGACAATTAGTTGTAAATAATGCTAGGTACCGGTAGGTACATGTTGGTACCGATCGGTACTGGTAAGTCTTGCCAATCTTTGATATCCAAAAACATCTTCCTTTTGCGACCATAAACACGTTCATTTAATAATTGCTTGTACAAATCAATTAAAAACCTATCTTCAGCTGGATCCCACGGGTGATAAAGAATTACATTATCAACATCAGAAGCTCGTCTGACCACATAATCAGAGCTTGTTAATTTTCCTTTACAAGTCAGCTCATGATAGCGCTGCTGCAGGAAATGAACACTGTAGAATTTAAGAACCGACCTGATCTGTTTTCCTCGATAGCAATCTCCTCCCTCCATGCCACTTGAAGCAAACGATCACAACGATCATGCCATGTATGAACACAGCATCTATATATTTCATTCCGTCTAGCTTGCTGTTCAAGTTCATATTCTGCAACAACATCCACGCAGTAATGCATTCTAATTATGCCAAGCTCGACAAATTCCGTGATCGGCATGCCGAGATGAAGTTTGGCATTCGGCCACCGAAGTTTATAAACCATGATAGAACTATAAAAAAAGCTGGTGTAGGCTGATGAGTTGAAGCGAAGCAATCTGGTATAATTGCAACAGAAACTTGACTACTATGTTCCACTGGTGTATGCTGATGAGCTGAAGGTGTCTGTTGTTCCTCAGCTTTCTTTCTCTTCGGCTTTCTTTTTTCCCAATGACTCTTCAACCTTGCATTTGAAACTCCTTTGGGTCTGCGCTTTATGGGGTCCTTTATTTTAGTTCGCATGCTTGAATTCGTAACTAAGTTTGAGTCCTTGCTGGCATTTAATATGAGATCCACATTCTCAGCTATTTCAGACATAGCATCAATCATGTACTGTTCTGCTTCAGTACTCCCTTCCCCTCTAGTGCTAATTTGATATGCAAATCTGGTAAAATAATTTCTGAAAATCATACTTCCTATGCCATCCGAGGGGATTCCGGTAGCTACCATAGATGACAACGGCCTATCAGAGTAAAGGTCCTTTCTTGCTCGACCTGACCATCTCTTGAGTAGATATTTCGGAGGTATATTAATTATATCAATCTGCCTTATCACTCTCAAGCAGTGAGAACATGATCTTAGCGTACGATCTGGGCTGTTTCCCTCTAGTATCCCCATCATGCCGAATTTTCCACAGCTGCATTCGATGCTACCTTCTACATCATCAAAATTAACTGTCTAGTGGCGAGGCTGATCAATGTTCTCAACAGTTTTGACAAAAAAAGTGGATAAGTCAGTTGAGGCATGAGCTATGCACATTCCACCCACACCTTGTAAAAACTCCTCCTCAAAGAAAGAATATAATTTACGCGAATAAAAATGTGCGGCCTACCTAAGAATTGGACTACTCTTCACTAAAGGTACAACATCGGACTGACTACATTTGAAGTCTTCATCCTTTTCATTCCGACGCCATGTCTTCATCACCTTCTCTAGTCCCAAAAAACACTCAGTTATGGTGCTAGTAGGCTTAGAAATTCCGTGACACACATTATTAGTGGATTCACTGCGCTGTGTTGAAAGAATACCAAGGTTAAAACAAGTCTTGTTGTATGCTGTGGACCACTTGTGCCTTATTTTGTAGAGCTCTTTCAACCACTCATGGCTATGAAGGTCCCCTTCATTCAGCATTTCAGTCCATGTACTTTCAAACTCTTCCTCTGAATCACACTTGCTGAAATATTTATAAATCAAACCTCTAACCTTGTTGTTGCTATTGTAACAATGCAACTTGGATGGAAGCTTCTTGGTGATGTGCCATTGGCAAAGCCTATGGCGTGTTTGAGGAAATGCAATTTCTATTGCCCGAGACATTGCCTGATCTTGGTCAGTAAAAATTGTAATGGGATGTTTACCACCCATTACTCTCAAGAATGTTCTAAACAACCATGTAAATGATTCTTCTGTTTCTTCAGACAGAAATGCTACCCCCAAAAGAATATTCTGCCAATGGTTATTAACTCCAACAAAAGGTGCACAAGCTAGCTTGTATTTGTTCAGTCTATATCTGGTATAAAAAATTATAACATCTCCAAAGCAGTCGTAGTCTATTCTTCCCACACCATCAGCCCAAAAAAAATTCATCAATCTATCCTCCTCATCATATTGGACTTCCCACACAAACATGGTATCACTGTTTGCTTGATTTTTAAAAATTTCAATTAGGGAATTGGTATCCCTAGTCTCAATCTTGCATCTTTTGTTTCTTTGAACAAAGTTATATGCATCTCTTCTTAAAAAACCTACATACTCCCTCCCACCAACTTCATCAGCTAAGTATGTGAATGCATCAATGGTTCTAATCCCAGCATCAGTCATAGATTTAAGAACGAATGCTCTCTCTTTGGTAATATTCCTGCATGATCTCAATAAATGTTGATCTTCAGGCCTTGCCAACTCATGGTTGTGGTTCTCAACACATTTATTAACCTTCCATTCCCCATCATGATCAACTAAAAATCTAATCATCACGGGACACCCAGTCCTAGTATTGGATTTCCTGTATTTCGATTTGGCATTCAGGTCAAGGCCCTTTTTAAAACCAGCTTTCGAACATACAAAATCTTTCATATGTATCTTCCTCGAATTAGGCCAGTAACAGTGATGATCTTTGCGAACACTAAAACCAACACTACGCGCGTATCGGCAGTAAATATCATATGCCTCTTTCTCACTATTACAAACAACCTACGAATAACAACCAAAAAGAGTTTAACATTGGAAACACACATAATTTCAAAATAACTTCTGTACCTATCGGTACCTATAAGTACCGACCGATACCTACTGATACCGAGCGGTATCGAACATTTAAAAAAGGTACTAAACGGTACCGCCTGCACACCAATACATATATTCTCACCAATACAAATTTTTTAAAACACTTAACAAGTCACGGCTTTCATATCATATTTACTGATAATATATCAAAATTTGGTTGGGTATTCTGTTGCAAACCATCTCCACCTCTAAGCTGTGACTCTTGCGTAAAATCTTCCATCTCCGACCAGTCGTTCATCTCTTCCGGCACAGTATCCATCTTCAGACCTTACGCCTCGAACCTCAGACCTTACGCTCTTCTCCTGCTTTCTGAGGTTTCAGGTGTTACGAGAAAAAATTTTTAACTGAGGTAAAAAAACCGCGCCAGCAAATATAACCCTAGCTTTAACCGCGCATTTTTTCAAGTAGTTCGGATGGTTCGTGTTATCAGGTTATCGGGTAAACAGAGCACACGTTCTCTTCAAGTCGGTGGGCTCAAGGTGGGCTCCACGTGGCGCGAACCAATTCGTTTGCACACACAGAGCTACGTCCGCACTCCGCACCCAATAAAAGTTCCTAAATCCCAATTTCAATTAAATGAAGACATGCAAATTTTTAATTTGTTTTTTTTTTACTGACCAGACGACCCGGCCCGGACCTGCTTCAGCGATTAAGTTTGGCGCTCATTTTTAAGAAAAAAACTCTAGACCATCTTGTTCAATTTTAAAATCAGCAGACCAAAAATTCATGAGTTTGTAGAGTCGCTTTTCATGGTCAAACAAGAATTACTCTCGTCTCCTTCAGATGCTCTTCATCTTCAAACAAGGATCGGTCTGTCATCAACTTTATGGATTGTTCATTTTCGAAGCATAATTGCTCTCTTTATCCTTTCTAGACGTCATCCAGTAGCCATATTCACAATGTCAGATTTAAGCTGAGAGTGAGCTTGATCAAGATAACATTTTATCAATATATTTTATAAAAGAAGAAATGAACTAGGAAGCTGCATTTTCCCTTTGTCAGGAATTTCTCTATTTAGGGTGTATGAAGGAGAAATTAAGTTTAGGATTTTTTTAACTAATATGTATATTATGTATATGTATAATTTATGTACGGTATGTATTTCTCCAATATTTACATATCATTAGTTTTGCACTTATAAATACTATGTGTGACATTTCTCTATAAATGGTGTATTATGAATGAGAAATAAGGTTTAGAATTTTTTAACGAATGTGTATTGTTGCGGGCTAGAATATACGCGGAGATTGAGTTATAATCTTATGTCTTAGAGTTGCACGGATATACAGCTCACACACAGAAAACACAATATTTTTCTTACATGAAAAACTCGGGAAAGGGAAAAACCACGGGGCCTAACCCAGTTGAAAATGATTCCCACTAGAATTTGAGTAAAGTATAATGGTCTGACTCATCCTTGAAGATGACCAGATTATAAATGTCAACCGAAAGTTTCGTAAAAGTCCAGCGTCACTCCAACGTCAGGTGGTGGTCTGGTAGTGGCACTTCAGAGTCAGGGGGTACTCCATCTTCTGGTGACACTTCGATGTCCTTTGATGGTCTGATAGTGGTTTGACACAACTCCGACATTCCTAGGTGGTCCGGTGGTGGTGCGGAAGAACCCCGGTGTCCCTTGGTGGTCCGGCGGTGGTGCAGCAAAACTCCGACGTTGGTGCGGCAGAACCCCGATGTCCGGAATTGGTGCGGCAGAACCCCGGTGTCCCTTGGTGGTCCGACGAAGGTCGAGGAGGAGCTAAGCGACTGGAGCTTTCTTCCTGCTCTTCCTTCTTCTCTCTTGGCTTCTTCCTCTTCTTCAAGAGGAAATGAGGTTCTATTTATAGAATTCTTGAGTGGCATGGCTTGTAAATAAGTGGAAGGATCAAGGGTAAATTGGGAGTGTTTCGAATGGACGGCCGATCTTGATTCCTACCATCATTTACCGTTTAATGGACCTTTGGTTATCTTAATGATATCAAAATTTGGTGATCTTAGGCTCGTTGGATTTGTCTCGTCGAGCCGCTCGATTCGACTAGAAGCATGTCATGATTAGAGATTGTTTGGTACACAAATTGTGGTTTGATCCTTCCAAAAGTGCTTCGTGTCTTTTATTTGGACTCTTTTGGGCTCGGATTGGGTCGATTTTGGTGTCGTTGGGTTCATGTTTCCAAGACGCTCAGTTTGATTATAAGTTTGCTAAAATCAAAATTCAGATGGTCTCCGATTTAATTTTTGAAGTTTCCAACTTAATTTTGCCTTGAGATTCGTGCTCGATCAAGGTATTTTTTTGATGATATATCAGTTGCCCCCCTATTTTCAAACGTCAAAGCTTGCAGAGTCCGAAAATATATATTTGCATCTTTCTAAGCTACTTATGACTGATAATTATTATTATGATGTCAATCCTAGAATAAATTGGGACTTTTTATATATCAAACATAAGATTTTGTTGGCACTTGTATACATGTTTGCACTTGTACATATGTTTGCAAATACTAAAAATTTATACACAGCTCTATATTTTGTTGGTTGTGTATTATATTCATACTATATTAGTTTTTTGTTCGCACTTGTACACATGTTTTCAAATATATACTCCAAAGACTACTCTCCATTGCAAACCCTCAACATTTGGAGCAAACTATGACTCATATGGGGTAGTCAACAAGGAAGTTGAGGAGGTATTAAAGAAACTAAACATATTTCAATTTCTAAAGTTCCCTACATTTCAGTAGGATGTTCCCCTGATATACATATTGTTATCATTGTGGGATGTGAGCAGGCAAGCCTTCATGATCAAAGGACAAGAGCTACGATTCAATGTTGATGATGTGGTTATACATACTGGATTATCAAATAAAGGTTCAGCTATATGCTGGAAAGCAGAACCACTAACAACATATTCTATAATATATATTAAAAATAAAAAGAAAAGCATCAACAAATCCAAGCAGTTTACCGCTATTGCAAATAAGTACATACTATTTTTGTTATCCAATTTATTCTTTCCCCTTCATAACTACAAAATCCTGAAGAAGCTTATTATTGTTGTCCAGAATATAGTTGAGTTCTTAAGATACAACTAGTAGGGTCATTAGAATTTTTTTAGTTTCTCAATTTGATATGATGGCCATTAGGTTTGCTACGGAGAACCCACTTGGTTATATAAATAGATTTGTACCTTTACTAATGGTGAGTGCTAATAGCATTTAAGTATATCTCTAATTATTACTTCATCTAATGTTACATCTTGATTTTATGAAAAAATATTTTCTACAGCACACATCCATTATTGTACCTAAAATAAATAACTCAATACCATGATTAATTTACTGGGGAAAAAATATTTTTTATACATCCATCCATGTGGTGTCTAAATTATTTAATGAACTAAAGAATATTCAGGTACACATGCTTCCCCATACATAATAGGATAGGTAATTTAATGTGCTCATCTTATACACATCTCTGCCTATATGTTGTACATCGGATATAAATAAACTTATATACAGTTAGTGTACAACTTATACACATGGCGTGTACAATATTTATACACAATGTGTGTCAACTTATACATGTGTATGTATAATGGTACATATAATTTTTTTGTATATACGGCCTATGTACAACTTATACACGAAATGTGTATGACTTATACACAGGACGTATACAAGCTTGTACATAGCATGTGTACAAGCTTGTACATAGTTAACCTGTCTGTAACTTATATACAAGCTGTGTATAAGGGTATTTATAAATTCATATCTCTTCTCATTCATTGATCATTCTTACACTAGTCTCTCTCATTCTCCCCAACAATTCTCATCTTTACTTATGCATTAAAAAATTATTGGAAGCCCAACCTCCACTTATGATGACGCTTGCATCTCAGTGCATACGGAAATGCAGATATTATTTAAATCTATTTTAAATTATATGGATAAACTTGATATGGTAGGGTTGGACGGCTTGAAATAAAGTAATTAGTATTGAAGAGATTTTGTTAGAACATGATGTGTATAAAACTGATAAAATACAACTTTTGGCAAAATCATCTATAAAGAACCATCGTTGTTATCGACAACAATCAAGGTGAAGTGCTAACTGAGGTACCGACTCAACAGGCACTGCTTGAACCTTATGACATATTTTTACTTACAACATATTGTACTTTCTTACATATCTATGAATCATTCCCTAGGTGACAACTGACATCACAAAGGCATAACCTTATGGATAATATCCTAAAATAAAAAAGTTATGATTTAGAAAACTTTACACTCAAGACTAGACAATATGAATATGATCGTGTAATGAAATGAAATGTAAAGAAGAATGTACAAAATAAAACTTTTATTTATTAATGAATTTTAGAGTACAACCCAAGGTTTGTAGGAAATTAAACATGGTTAGGCTCCACCATAATAAATCTAGATTTCTACATCTATGAAATATAGAGATTTAAATGTGATTATTTATTTCTCCTTAGGATCCTTTGACTATTGAATCTTCTATAGAATTCTAAAAGTAACAAGGAAGGAGAATCATTTCCTTCTAGAACATATATATGTATAAATAATCACATTTAAATATTTATAACTCTTGATGCTTTATAACTCGATATAATTATATACAAACTCTAGATTATTTACTTTTATATCTATCTTGATATTTACATAATTTCCTAACAACATTCTATTTTTGCAAGAATATAAAGAACAATATATAAAATATATAATGTATGATGTTGTGCAAGTGTGTATATGAAAGTAAAATGGCGTAAGAGCCTACTCTAAGTGTGCACCAATATAAAATAAACATGACATCTAGAGTATAAGAAAGTAAACACACCAAACATGAGTACCCTCTAAGCAAGGCACTCCACAAGCAAACTAAATCAAAGCACCGACCTAACCTAAAATAGAGTTCGTAGTCCTAACAAACCATCTGCACTATTTGAAGGTGGCCCTGTGGCTTTGATATGTCTAAAGGATTTATTATTTAAGTTTCTTTATTTTATGAGGTTTGTTTATTACAGGCTGAAGGGGTGTTTAATTTAAATTTAACTATTAATGATTTAGTATTTTATTATTTATATTTTAAAGAGTTAAATTTGATTATTTAATTTTAAAAAACCATATAAATTAGTAACTTTAAAGTGTTAAAACCACTAACCCACATTCTAAGGCTCATAGTTATAATGTTACCATTCCCTTGAAAAGGATAAGATTGGTTGCATAGACTCCTTGCATTTTATTAATAATTTATTTCAAGAAGAGAGAGAATCTTATGATTCCAATGCATAAATGCCTATTTTATTTAATTTTTAAGTATTTTTATGAATTATTTAATACCCTTTATTTACTTAAGAATTTGGGATGTTTATTTGTCCAACCAAATTAATTCAAATGACCATAAGATTAAGGCTATTGATTAGGACTAACCAATTCTACAATTCATGAAAATTTAAAATCAATTTGATTACTATTTACGTTATTTGTATTTTTATTTAAGTATTATTTAAATAAGTATTAATTTAGCATTAATTAAATTTAAATTAAAAATGAAGTAAGATTTTATTTTTTCCTATTTGTTTGCATGATTTAGAGTTATTTGAAGCTTAATTTTTATTTTTAAGAATTTTATATGATTTATTAGATTTTTTTACAAAAGTCTAATATAAAAGAAGGGTTGATTTTAGGTTTACTTAATTAAAGGGCCAAATAAATTGAAATTAAGGTGAAATTTAATCATAGATTGTCAAGTCACTAAGTTTACTCAGTTTGAGTTTAACCCCTAAAATATGCATGTGAAATTTTCTAAATTTCTTCTAATTTATCTAAACAAATTCCTTAATTATTTTTCCTCAGTGTGTCTATTATTCAAATAAGCTTGCAAATCACTATATATAACCCTTGTATATATTTAAACAAACCATAGCAACCACAAGGCCTAATTCTATGTGTATAAGTAATAAATTTTTTTTCTAAATTATGGGCCAAATTATGACCCATAATCTTGAAAATTTTGTTATTAAATATGCCTTACTTTTAAGACTTAAGAAAAATCAGGATATGTAAGGTACATATCCTAATTTGTACTATCCCAAATTAAGGTCAATTAGACCATTGCTTAGGGATTAATTAAAGAAAATCAATGGAGATATGAACTTTAATTAGTCACTACACAATGGCTATTAGCCCCCCTAAGAACATTTTTAATTTAAAATTATGCTCATTATGATTCCATAGAGCCGAAAAACTTAAAAATTGATTAAAAATGAATTTATAAGCATTTTTTAAAGTTATGTGGGTTTTTTTATTTAAATAATCCATTTTATAAGATAATTTGAGTGGTGGCCAATCATTAGCCAAGATTGTGCTGCAATGCATAATCATTGTGGCAGTGGTCAGCTGCACAGTAGCACACAGTTGCTTCACGTGATTTCACTAAACCACACATGCATTGATCATAATCATTGATCCTGCATGGTTTGGGATCAATGGGCATGATCAAGGTTGGAAAGTGATCTTTGTGAATGCCGCTCAAAAATGGATGAATAGGACAATTAATCTAGCATTATCTCAACCATTCATTTGAAACAGTTGTCCTAGACTGATCAAGTTCATGTAAATAGTATTTATAAAGTTATGGAAGATGCCTAATAACTCTTTAAATACTCAATGGAATGAGCTAAAATTTTAAATACAACTTTTCTAGGATTAGATTAGGATGGGGAAGCATTTGGATGGCTAAGAAAATGCATTATAAAAGCTATTTAATCCTAAATATTGCAAGTTAGGGTTAGCTCGTTACCTTTATAAGATAGGTCTTAAGATGTTCTTGAAGGTTCATTTTGTTGCTTGAGATGTATATATTAACTCCATAGAAGGAATCATGGCTAGAGGAGGTTTAGATCATGAGATATGAGGGTTGGATAGACTTTGAGGCAAGGTAGCCAAAATCTCACCACTGATTAACTTTAATAAGTTTATTCAAGCTTGGGGAACGTAGAGGAATGTGTCATAAAGAGACCTAGTTCCTCAAGCCCAATGTAAAAACACCATAAACTGTTTGATGATAAATTTAAATTAAGTTTATCCTTGAAATAAAAAACCAAATAATTTAATTAAAAGTTATTAATCTTTTAGTTTTCAACCAACTAAATTAGTTAGTTCACACCGGTTACTATTGGGTAACCCGGGCCAACGAGGTTATTGACTTAGCCCGAAAGAAGGTGAAATAAACTTTATGACCCTGGTGTAAATAAAATAATTTGAGTGGTGGTCAATCATTAGCCAAGATTGTGATGCAATACATAATCATTGTGGCAGTGGTCAGCTGCACAACAACACACAGTTGCTTCACGTGATTTCACTAAACCACACATGCATGGATCATATTCATTGATCCCGCATGGTTTGGGATCAATGGGCATGATCAAGGTTGGAAAGTGATCTTTGTGATTGCCTCTCAAAAATGGATGAACATGACAATTAATCTAGCATGATCTCAACCATTCATTTGAAACAGATGGCCTAGATCGATTAAGTTCATGTAAATAATATTTATAAAGTTATGGAAGATGCCTAATAACTCTTTAAATACTCAATGGAATGAGCTAAAATTTTAAATACGGATTTTGTAGGATTAGATGAGGAATGGGGAAGCATTTGGATGGCTAAAAAAGTGCATTATAAAAGCTATTGAATCCTAACTATAACAAGTTAGGGTTAGCTCGTTACCTTTATAGGATATGACTTAAGATGTTCTTGAGGGTTTATTTTGTTGCTTGAGATGTATATATTAACTCCATAGAAGGAATCATGGCTAGAGGAGGTTTAGATCATGAGATATGAGTGTTGGACAGACTTTGAGGCAAGGTAGCCAAAATCTCAACACCGATTAACTTTAATAAGTTGATTCAAGCTTGGGGAATGTAGAGGGATGTGTTATAAAGAGACCTAGTTCCTTGAACCCATTGTAAAAACACCATAAACTAGTTGATGATAAATTGAAATTAAGTTTATCCTTGAAATAAAAAAACCAATTAATTTAATTAAAGGTTATTAATCTTTTAGTTTTCAACCAACTATATTAATTAGTTCACACCAGTTAATATTGGGTAACCCGGGCCAATGATGTTATTAACTTAGCCCCAAGGAAGGTGAAATAAACTTCATGACCCTGGTGTAAATAAAATAATTTGAGTGATGTCCAATTTTAGTTAAGATTGTGCTACAATGCATAATCATTGTGGCAATGGTCAGCTGCACAACAGCACACAGTTGCTTCATGTGATTTCACTAAACGACACATGCATGGATCATAATCATTGATCCCGTATGGTTTGGGATCAATGGGCATGATCAAGGTTGGAAAGTGATCTTTGTGAATGCCGCTCAAAAATGGATGAATAGGACAATTAATCTAGCATGGTCTCAACCATTCATTTGAAACAGATGGCCTAGAACGATCAAGTTCATGTAAATAATATTTATAAAGTTATGGAAGATGCCTAATAACTCTTTAAATACTCAATGGAATGAGCTAAAATTTTAAATACAGATTTTCTAGGATTAGATGAGGAATGGGGAAGCATTTTGATGGCTAAAAAAGTGCATTATAAATGCTATTTAATCCTAATTATTGCAAGTTAGGGTTAGCTCGTTACCTTTATAGGATATGTCTTAAGATGTTCTTGAGGGTTCATTTTGTTGCTTGAGATGTATATATTAACTCCATAGAAGGAATCTTGGCTAAAGGAAGTGTAGATCATGAGATATGAGCATTGGATAAACTTTGAGGCAAGATAGCCAAAATCTCACCATCGATTAACTTTAATAAGTTGATTCTAGCTTGGAGAATGTAGAGGGATGTGTCATAAAGAGACATAGTTCCTCGAGCCCAATGTAAAAACACCCTAAATCAATTGATGATAAATTTAAATTAAGTTTATCCTTGAAATAAAAAAACTAAATAATTTAATTAAAATTTATTAATCTTTTAGTTTCAACCAACTAAATTAATTAGTTCACACCAGTTACTATTGGGTAACCCGAGCCAACAAGGTTATTGGCTTAGCCCCAAGGAAGGTGAAATAAACTTCATGACCCTAGTGTAAATTAAAGTAGTAATCCACTAATACTTAAAATATATTTTAAAATTAACCTTAATACACTAATACTTAAACTTAACTCAAAAATCCCTTAAGCCTTCAACAAATCAAAACACTAGATAATTTTAACTAATTATATGATATATGACATATCCTAGCCACACAACCTTCTATACACACTTTAGATGGTTTGTTAGAATAACTGACTCTTTAAACTTGAGTTATCACATCCAACATGGAATCCAAAGAGGAGAGAATATCCCTCATGAGAGATTTCTCTTCCATTTGGAGATATAAATTACGATGACTTTAATATCCAAAGAGAAAATAAAACACCCCTTCGGGGAGGAGTTTCTTTTCATTTGATCATCTGGACCCAATGAATCCAAGAAACTTGCAAAAAGATGAAGAAGTGAAGATAGGGGATTATACCACTCAAAGTCACTTGCGTCAATCTTAGGAGTGGAATATGGGTTGTTATTAGTGGCACCCGATCGCTTTTAACTTATGTAGACCCTGAATATTAAATAAATGGCATTTGTCAATGGACATTTAATTTATTGATTAATTTATATTGATTGTGCTTAAAACTTTCCTGTTTTTAGGCTTCTTTATTGCATTTTGTGTTTTGATTTAGCTTGGATACATTCAGAGGCTTATGAGGGTATGTGCAAATAAAACCTTTTTTACGTAAAATTAAAAAAAAAATCTCACATAGAAATTCTAATGACTTAATTAGTAAGCTTGGGACTTCCAAGAGTTTACATATGCATATTAATACCTTATCCTCTTCATTAGGTGCCTTCCTGCCTATGGGTTCTAACATACCACCTGACATATTAGGGTGTAATTGTGTCAAAAGGATGTTGTGCAATATTTAGGAAAAAATATATGTTAAAGCCTTTTTAAAAACTCTTTCATATTCATTTTATACATTTATCAAGTTAATTAACATGTATTACATCAAAAATAAATTTAAAATTGTTTAAAATTTTAATAACATTTCTCTTAAATAGAATTGATGGGGATATTATCAGAGTGATGGTGAAATTGATGGGGATATTATCAGCAGAATTCAAATTGGATGGTTAAAGTGGAGGAATGCATCGGGCTTATTGTTGTTGCTCTCTTAAAGCATGGATTTTAACCACCTAGGCGATTAGATGGTTCATGTAGCCGACCCCACGTAGTGGGACAAAGGCTTGATGTTGTTGTTGTTGTTGTTGCTCTCTTAAAGCATCAATTACCCTATATAAATGAAGGGGTTAATTACGATCTACTCTAGATGTTGGTCATGTTTCTTCAAACTTAATTAAATATTATCTCTACCTATATTTCATTAAAGAGACCGGACACATGGATTTTAACCACCTAGGCGATTAGATGGTTCTCCAATCCAGGCCAGGATAAGACCAGATTTGCACTGCATTAACTAGATTTGGACTATTCTTATTCAGTGCCCAATTTAGACGTAGGATCCTAGGCATCCCTAAAATTTTAAGCCCCCCCTTTTGGGAATATAACCCTACCATTCTAATAAATAAATAACTCAAATTAATTTTTTTTTCAATCCAAAATTTAAAGCCCAATACATAGGGTTTGACAGGGGCACTTCTGAACAGTTTTTTAATCCTAAAATGCCTCGTATTTCTCTTCATTTAACCTCCAAAAATAACTATTCAAACTTGATCCAATCTCGATTGGAATTCAAACTTCACTCCGTTGATATCACTCTTTAAAAAATCTCAAAATAAAACTTTTACCATTATTTTAATTAAGAGTTTTCATAGAAAACTTAGGTTTTCTAAGATATAATTAACTACAAGGGCTTGCGATTGTAGTAGATTTAAGAACCCAAATCTATTTTCAAAATCAATTTTTAAAACTCAATTAATTCTCTTTGGTAAAATCAACATCAAATTATAATCATTATTGTCATGTTCAAATGATTGATAGTAAATGATATTTTCTTTCCTAGGAAAGATGTATCGTTTATTAATATGACTTTGGATATGAAATTAATGATACACATTTAGGTTATGATAGTTAAACATTTTATAGAACATAATTTTTAACCTTTAGGATCATATATAGTTCTTTCTTGTATTTGACTATTATAATCGGGATGAATTTACAGTTTTATAATCTCAACCCATTAGCGAATGATAAGCTCACCTCCCGAGATGATACATCGTTCGTAATGATGTGCTCAATTTCAAAACTGAAATTCCAAAAAAATCAATTTTACCCAAAGAAATTAAATTTCAAATTGCTTTTTCAAATGTTAAACACATATAGGATTCTAAAGGTAGCCACTATAATTTCAAGTGGTGACACCTGCCACATAGCACTTTGTCTCATATAGGTTCAAGAGGTGGCTCCCATAGTATAACACTTTATTTTGTATGGAACTTAATTCCAATATTCTAGTTAGTATATTGTTATGATATTAATTGTAATAGCTCAAACTCTTAAATATTGTGATATTGTCTGTTTTGTCCAAAGAGTCTCACAGTTTTATCTTATTGGTGTAACTTCCTAAGAGGTCAACCATTCTATAATTTCTCCAATATGAGCATGCTTAACTGTAAAATTTCTTAATTAAATTTCAATCATTACACCAAAAGGCACATCGATGCTTAAGAGTTTATTTGCTTTTTACTTAAGGGGTTTCATACACCCCTTCATTTTCAAGTGAAGAGAAGAAGTTACAAAAATTAGTGCAATTACTTTATTCAAAAAAATTTTGTTCAAAGAATTCTATAAAATTTTTTTGTCATTATTAATGGAGGAAAACAAAATAACCTTTTGTAATAATATTACCTCTTCTATGCCTTTAACTTCCACTCACTTTTCAACTTTAAATATATAAGAGAATAAAAAGGAACTATGCTCAATAAGATTGAAAATGCAAGTGGAAAATTAAAAGAAAATAAAACTATACGTCATACATAAACTTACATTTTAAAATGATATATGATATATCTATAAAAAAATTGGCATAATCAACACAAATTTTAAAGAAAAAAATTAATTCATAAACTGTTGAGATTAAATTTAAAATCATATGCAATTTGATTTCAACAAACTTATATTTGAATCGAACATATCGACAAGATGAACCCAACGATACCAAACGTGGCCTAATCTAAGTTTAAATGGGATCAAATCAAATGCTTGAAGCATATTTGAAAACTTTAGATATTAATTAGATGACCAAATGATCTCCAAATTTAATATGCTATAGTTGAATTGATTAGCTTCATGATAAAAAACTAGCAAGTCTGTGATTTGCTTGAGTTTGACATCATTAAGGCTCTTAAATGTTAAATGAACCCTAAATATTTAAGAGAATAAATATGTACTAAACAATGGAGTGTTTTGAATTCTGGTTCGAATCATCAAAATGCTCATCCCTAAAAGCCTATAAATAAAGCCCTATTCTCCATGTGAAAGGAAGAGAGGAAGAGTATATAGAACTAAAGAGGTTTCTTGCATTTTCTAGCTATCCCATCTAAAGATCTGGTCTAGTTATCACCATTGACAATGACCAACATCTATAGCTATCCACGACCATCATTAGCAATCACCACCATCATCTCTAGACTCTTGACAAATCTACCATTTATAGTAGATCTTCCAACTTTGCGAGACCCCAAAGTTTTTCCCGTTTTTGTGGTTTCCATGTAAAATCTTATAGTTTCTAGCTAGAATTTTCTACATGTATGAATTTTTGTCCAAAACTAGGACATAAACTTCTACTCTATTGAAGCAAATTTTATGGTGAGTAACAATATGAAATAAACACTTGATAAACTATAATATATCAATATTTTACAACATAAAGTATCTAATGTTTATAAGACATGTCAAACATATATTCTTTAAATAAAATAATAAATAAATAAAAATATGCATGTTAAAGTAAAATGTTAAAGATAAAAATATTAGAATCACGAAGAACCAAAGACTAATAATTAAAATGCTTCTAATTTTTAATGAGATGATTGAATTATATCCTAAGAGTTAACCTATTAAAAATATCACTTTTTACAATATTATTTCTCTATTTCTTTTACAGAAGAATTAAGTTTATTATTGTATGCATAACATTTGTGACAAGACATCTGACGATGTGTGAGTGGAGGATGTGTGAGTTCCATGCCTATTACTATCCCGAGGAGAGGGTATTTCCATTATACGTATGTTTCCTTGAAGGTGGTAGTACCGAGCTCCAATGATCTTACTGTGTGTTGGTAGTTAATTATTATAGTATTAGTCATTTCATATAGCTATAGTATAACTACGTTTTATATGTATAAGATGGAGAGGAAAATCAATTACTTATTGCAAGTGAAGTTGTGATTTGACTGACATATGCCCTTCCACTTGCTTAGCGGCGGGCCAAAGCCGGCATCATTGAAGCTCTTTGACTCAGGCCAGATCCCTATGTCGGTCATGCCGACCATAACATCTGACTCAAAGGGTGCACGTGGAGCACTCAATGGAAAACCCAAGAAGTTCCATGATCTTGTGGTGTGAAGTTGTCTTTGCTTTCTTGGGAACAAAAAAATCAATTCTTCCTTGCCTGAGTTCATAAAGCATGCCAAATTTGGAAAAAAAAATAATATTTCACAAGCCTTATATTATGCAATAATAGCATTGCATTTATGGCTATTATTTTAGCAAGTTTTCAGTTGATTTATATACGTATTTATTTTACCAGATAACTTCTTTGCTTCTTCATTAGACAACATAGTGGCGAAGTGGTGTATGGAACACAGACCTGCAACAAATAATAAGAACAGGAAAATAGAAGAAGGATGGAGACGAAGAAGAAGGAGAAGAGAAACAGGGATTTCAGGGGAAGTAGGTAATACCCAGTATTGCATATATCGTCTACCTCCTTTCTACAGCCAAAATACCAGTATTATACTAAGTGTTTGTCTAGGGAAAGAACTAATACTTAAAATGAAGTAATTTGTAAAAAGAGAAAATCAGAGTAATGATAGCTAAATAACGGAAAAGGGAAAGTGGTGCCAGTAGTTCGTTATGGAGCAGGCGGTGTAGCGTCCACGGGTGCAGTATATCCCCTATCCTGTACCACATAAGGCTCCCCGGCTGTAGAAATTTCCTTGTCACAAGGAATGGATTGAACTTGACCTGAATCAGGTGGTGCGTAAGTGAAGATATCGGTCACGTTGAACGTGGACGGTGTTGCGAATTACGGCGGAAGATCAACAACATAAGCATTGTCGTTGATTCGTCGAAAAATTGGTATAGGACCAATTTTGCGCGGGCTCAATTTTGAAAAGGTACCCGGCGGTAATCTTTCCTTGCGGATGCGGACCATCACCAGATCTCCTGGATTGTATACTTTCAAGCGGCGTTTGGCGTCGGCAGTGTGTTTATAATCCTCTTTAGCGGCTTCCAATTTGAGTCTAATGTCAGCCAATAGCTTCGTATAATCTTCAGACGTCTTGACTGCTGATTTACTGCGGCATTGAGGTAGAAATGTAATGTCTACCACATGATTTAGTGTCTTTGTATATACAATACTGAAGGGGCACTGGCCGATAGAGCGATTGGCCATTGAGTTATATGCAAACTCCGCTTGGCCAAGATAGTCGTCCCACTGTTTGGGTGTTCGTGAGCTAAACACCGAAGCATACTGCCGAGTGTCCGATTGACCACTTCTGTTTGGCCATCGGATTGGGGATGATAAGCTGAACTCAGTTTAATTTCAGTTTGTAGCCGTTTCCACAATTCTTTCCAAAAATGACTAATAAATTTGACGTCGCGGTCGGACGTTATGCTCCGAGGTATCCCGTGTAAACGCATGATCTCTTTGAAGAAGAGAATAACGACATTTAAAGCATCGAATGTCTTCTTGCAGGGAAGGAAGTGAGCCATTATCCTCTTGAGAAAGCACTGCTCCAATTCCTACAGAGGAAGCATCAGTGTCCACCTGAAACGGTTTGGAGAAGTCAGGCACAGTCAGTACTGGTGCAGCGCTTAACGCTGCTTTGACGGCTTCAAAACTGCCCTGTTGTGCCGCTGTCCACTAGAAGGTTTTGCTCTTTAGATAGTCTGTGATTAGAGCTACAATGAGGCTGAACCCGCGTATGAATCGGCGATAAAAATTCGCTAGACCAATGAAGCTCCGCACCTCGGTTACTGAACGCGGAATAGGTCACTGAGTGATGGCCGATACTTTCTGTGCATCCATATGAATGCCCCTGCTGGATATGACAAATCCTAGGAAATGTACAGATCCTATTGCAAACTCACATTTAGGGAGATTAATGTAGAGCTTATGAGTTCTCAAAATTTCAAAAATAGAAGTGAGATGCTGTAAATGAGCTTGGAGTGTAGAACTGAATATGAGAATGTCGTCAAAGTAGACGACGCAATATTTTCCCAGAGCAGGCCAGAGGATCTCGTTCATTAATCTCATAAACGTAGCCGGTGCGTTGCAGAGACCGAAGGGCATGATGCGCCATTCAAATAAGCCATCCCGAGTCTTGAACGCTATCTTCCACTCGTCACCGGGCCTGATACGTATCTGGTGGTAGCCACTCCTAAGATCCAGCTTGGAGAAGATGGCGGCTCCCACCAATTTGTCCAGCATGTCTTCAAGACGAGGTACGGGAAACTGATACTTCACTGTAATTTTTTTGATAGCCCGGCTATCAATACATAGCCTCCAGCTACCATCTTTCTTTGGTAATAGTAAAGCCGGTACAGCACAAGGACTCATACTAGGTTGGATTAGCTTCTTATGCAGTAATTCATCAATGATTTTCCTTAAGGCCGTGTGCTCTTGTGGGCTCATTTTGTAATGTGGAAGATTAGGAAGTGTCGCTCCCGGTTGAAAATCAATCTGATGTTGCAGCTCTCTCAGAGGAGGAAGAGAATCAGGTAATTCGGTAGGCCAAACGTCAGTGAATCGCTGCAGGATGTCCTGGACCTCGGATGGAACACTAGTTGGTACTGGATCAGGTCTTGCTGCTCCGGCTATAAGTGCAAACATGGGTGAATTCTCTTGCCAAGAGTGTATAAGGCTGGTTCCCGACACAATATACATGGCTGCAGGATCAGTATGGTCCTTATCCGAAGAGTTAGGAGTTTGCGGCAGCAAGACAATCTTCCGATTCGTCCATTCGAATGAATAAGTATTATTCCGGCCATCATGGACAGCCCCCACATCAAACTGCCAAGGCCGTCCTAGGATAAGGTGGCAAATGTCCATCTCAAGGACGTCGCATAATACTTCACAGACATTATTCTTGCCTATGGAGAATGCGAGTCTACACATTTCGGACACAAGTATCTCAACACCCTTCTTGACCCAGCTTATTTTGTACGGATGAGGATTCTTCGTCGTCTTCAGTTGCAACTTTTGCACTACTAATCTGGACACAATATTTTCCGTGCAACCACTGTCAATCAACATATTGCAAACCTTTCCGCTGATGGTGCAACAAGTGCAGAAAATGGAATGGCGTTGAGAGGTATTGTTCTGTCTAGGTGCTAGCAATAGCTTCTCCAAAACGCAAGCTACCGTCTCGCCTTCATCTGTTTGGAGAAATTCATGTTCCTGATCATTTGCATTGTCGCCGGGTGGGAGTTCAGCATCATCCTCCAGCTCTCCTTCCATCAGCTGAAGTTGTTGGCGATTCGGACACTCGTTCGATTTGTGTCCGGGTTGAAAACAACGGTAGCATTTGAGCGTTGTTGGTTTGGTGTCTTTCACGGCGGTTTTCGGGCTAGGCAAAGATTTCGGTTCAGCCCCTAAGATTCCTGTACCACTTGGCGATGGGGCTAGAGATTTATTTGGGCCAGCAGCCAGTTGAGGCGTCACAGCTTCAGAATTATACCGGCGATGGTAATTGCTCTTGGGGTGTCGGTTGAGTTGTAATTCGACTTTCAGAGCGTAATTGACTGCTTGGGATAATGACCAAACCGCATTTAATTCAAGCTTATCTTGAATAATCTCTTTCAATCCTCCAATGTAGCATGCTACAAGTTGATTGTCCGTCTCGTTCAAGTTGTTTCGAGCACTCAGCCTGTAAAACTCTTCTGTGTATTCATTCACTGTTCGATTGCCCTGCACGCAATGTTGGTACTGGAGGTAAAGCATTTGTTCGAAATCAGTGGGCAAGAAATGTCCTCGCAGCAATCTCTTCATCTGATACCAGCTCGTAATCAGACCTTTACCTTCTCGCCGCCGTCTTTGTAACAATTGCATCCACCACGCTCCGGCCCCTGCTTTTAATCGGCAAGCGACGTACTTCACCTGTTTATCCGGAGCTATTTCCATGTAGTCCAGAAAAGATTCCACTGCTCGCTCCCAATCGAGGTAATTTTCGATGTGCAATCGACCATCGAAGAAGGGAATGTCTAACTTCACTCGGAATTCCCCATGTTGACGGTGCTGTGCTTGTGGTCGTCTGGGCCGATCATAATAAGCGGGTGGATCTTCTTCAGCTGAATCAGACACTTCAAATGGCTGAGGACGTTCCATTTCGAACTCCGAATCGGAGGCTATCGGTCGTGTAGGTGGCGTAAATCGTTGGCGATGGAATCGTGGTACCGGTATGGTTGCCGGCGCACCAGGGCGTCCCATAGCTGGAATGGATGGATTCGTCCGAAGGGATCGAATCTCATTACGCATTTCAGTGGAAAATCAGAAAAACTCAGCAGTGAGTGTTTCTAATTGTCATGAAATGCTCGTCTGTGTAGTCCACAAAGCGTCCAAACTCCGGTCGTCGACTGGAACTGTCTGCTTGCTGCCTTCCGCCATCGAAGCTCGTAGCTGAGCTCTGATACCAGTTGGTGTATGGAACACAGACCTGCAACAAATAATAAGAACAGGAAAATAGAAGAAGGATGGAGACGAAGAAGAAGGAGAAGAGAAATAGGGATTTCAGGGGAAGTAGGTAATACCCAGTATTGCATATATCGTCTACCTCCTTTCTACAGCCAAAATACCAGTATTATACTAAGTGTTTGTCTAGGGAAAGAACTAATACTTAAAATGCAGTAATTTGTAAAAAGAGAAAATCAGAGTAATGATAGCTAAATAACGGAAAAGGGAAAGTGGTGCCAATAGTTCGTTATGGAGCAGGCGGTGTAGCGTCCACGGGTGCAGTATATCCCCTATCCTGTACCACATCACGAAGCCATGAAAACTCTTTGCGAAACTATATATAAGTCGGTTTGACGCTTCCTAGTTGTTGTAGTAAGCATTATTTTTAATGAAAAATACATATTTATATATAAGCAAAAAAAAAGATATTAGATAGATCATCTTAATCCAATTGTTTTCTGGAGCCGTTCTGAGTGAGCTAATAGTGGCAGGCCAATGAATTCTCTTGGCTTTTCTCCCATATACACGATGTAAGGCTGTTGATTGTTCACAATAATAAATTGCATACAATTGTGGTAAATAAAAGAAATATATACTATGAAATGAATATTGCAGTCATACTCTTTGGTTGGGCTTTGTGGTCTCCGCATGGCCACTGAGAGCCTTCATTGCAAGCATTAGGACAAGAAACGAAGACAACAAAGGGAACAAGTGCCGGTCAAGGGTGATAGGTTTATATAGGTGTTTTGGTGTAAGGAATCATATTTATTAACAAAGATAAATGTTTTTTTTTCATGAAAACAAAAATATTATTGTATTTTCTCTGTTTAGATTATTGTAATGGAAAAGGTGGTGTTCATTATTATCCATATATTTTATAAATCCAAAGTTTTTAAAATAATAGTGGAGGCCTGTTATTAATAACTCTTTTTTGGAGTATTTAGATGAAAGGAATGTGGATAGAATGAGAAGAATTTTTAACTAATAGTGGAGGCCTGTTGCTGGTTTTTTTTTTTTTTTTAGTATTTAGACGAATGGAAGATGTATCTGCCGAGCCACGGCTTGATCCGCCTATTAATAATAACCCAAATGCAATCATTAGTGGTGTTGTCTTCTAAACTTGTCAGCTTTGTGTATTTAAAATTAATGATTTATTAAAGGAAGTATTTTATTGCGACGTATCTGCAAGGCATAGGTCATCAGGAAAGTTAAGCTTATGGTTTGAATTCTTCGTAAGTATTTAGTGGATAAAAATTCTATAAGGAATTCTCTAAAAAGTATGTATCTAATTCTTGATAAAATGATACCAAAATATTTTCTCTTTCGTAAAGTAATTCTGGCTTTTGAACAACTGAAGCAAAGAGTTTCCACTTAGATACATGCAATATATATTGTGTTCTTATTGCACAAATCTCTTGATATATTTGCAATTTTTATGTATATATAAAGATATTTGATGCATCAGAAAAATTATCTTGATACTGCACAAATCTCAAGATATATTTAAGTTGAAAACTTCCAAAATTAAATTGGGGACCATCTAAACTCCAATTTCAACAAACTTATTGTTAAATTGAATGTCTCAAAGAGATGAATCCAACAATACAAAAATCGATCCAATCTGAGCCCAAATGGGTCTAAATTGGGAGCCCGAAGCTTATTTGAAAGGTTCAAAGCCTAAATTTAACGACCAAATGATATCCATATATGGAAAGCTTATATTCAAAATCAAGCGGCTCGGTGAGGCGAGTCCAACGAGCCCAAGATTGCTAAATTCAGACATCGTTAAGGCACTTAAACACTTGAAAAATGCTCCATGATCGGGGGATTAATATGGTCCGTCCGATGGGGCACTCCAAATCTGCCCCAGATCGACCATTGCTTGACCACCGCCCCACCCACTAACCACTCCACCTGGCTGCTAATCGTCGTTGAACTACCACTCAGTCGCTAATCATTGCTGGACCTCTACCCGACCATCATCATACAACCTCCCGACCACCGACAGTTGCCGGACTACAATCCAGCCATTGATTGCACCGGACTTCCACCCGACCATCGATCGGCCACCGAAAACAGCCACACTTCCACAAGGCCACTGACTGCTACCAAACTCCTACTTAACCATCTTTGCACCATCGCCTGGCCCTGACAGCCATCAGACTTTAGCACGAACACTATTACACGTCAATTATAATCCCTCTGATCTCCATCTCCAACCGACTACAGTTCCTCTGACCATTGTCACTCACTAAATACTATCCTCCTGATGGTCCATTTGACCAATATTGCTCGTCGACTACTGTCCCTTCGACCACTATCGCCTGCCGACAATCGTCCCTTTGACATCCACCGCTTGCCAACTATAGTTACTTTGTCCACCATCGCCAACCATGTAAGGTCCATCTGACAAATGTCTCCAGTCGACTATAGTCCCTTTTACCTCCGTCTTCTGCTGACTATGATCACTTCGACCTCTAATGACAACCCACTACAGTACCTCCAACCTCCGTCGCCCACCAACTATGGTTAGTTCGAACTCCATCACCTGCTGATTACATTTCATCTAACCTCCGTTGCATGTCAACTACAATCCCTCTGACCTCCATAGCCCACCAACTAAGGTCCCTCCAACTAAATTTGCATGTAACTACAATCACTCTAGCCTCTATCATTCACCCATTACGGTCCCTCCGACTTCTATTGATCGTCGATGACGATCTCTCTGAATATCATGGCCCGCAAACTATGGTTCCTCTGACCTCCGTCTCTCACCAACTAGGTTCCCTCTGACTGTGGTCATCTATTAACTACGGTCTCTTTGACCTTCATCTCCTGCTGACTACAATCACTTTGACCTAAATTGCATGTTGACTACGGTCGCTCTGACCTCCATCGCTCACGAACTATAATACCTCGAACCATCATCACCCACCGACTACAGTCCCTCCGCCCTTGTGGCCCACCAACTATGATCCTTCCAAGCTCCATTGCAAGCCAACTATGATCTATTCGGCCATCATTGCTTGCCAATTGCTATTTGTTTAGCCATCATCGCCCATTGACTATGGTTTCTCTTACTTCTATCGTACACTGATTACGATCCCTAACCTCTATTGTCCTGCCAACCAAATAAACATGCCAACTTTTTCTTGAGAATGACTCCCTTATCATTGGATTCTTTCAATCCCAACTATGTATTGTGTTCTATGATATGAGCTAAGGCCTTTCCACCTAGGAAGGACACCACCTATAATCAACTAAAAACATAAGTGGAGTCATTCCAATTTAACCATGTCACATGGTTTTTTCTCTTTTATTAAATGAAATGAGTTGCTATCTTAATTTGAACCAGAGTTCCCTTAGAAATCTATAACACTTCTATTTAGGAGAGCTGATCAACTGCAGAACTTATTTGTTTAAAATAGTAAACTCTGTCTCACACTGGATGGAATTCCTAATCCCATGAACCAACCTCATAAAAGACTCCTCAATATACTGACATGGAGAATATGTTATAAGAAAACATCCAAAATATGTCAAAATACTTCCCATTTGATCAGGGAGCAACCTTCTCTAGAATTTCTCCTCATGCTAGCCCATCCACTAGCACTCTACCTCTCCATCTAACAAAAAAATTGGTAATGGAATCTTCCGCTTAGGAGGTCAATATATACAATCAAATATCTTCTCCAGTCTCTTCACCCAGTCCTCCACTTCTTTGGGCTCTATCATGTGACATCCCATAATCTAATTTAGAAGAATTCATTATTTTATCTTTTAATAATAATTCCATAGCCATATAACTTTATCTTTCAATAATAAATAGTGAAAATAAATTCTAAAAATTAATGCTTTAGTAGCAGAACCTATAAATAATAAAATAATATAGCATAAAAGATAGTAAAATTGTGCAGTGGAGGAAATAATAAAATTGTATGAGTGTCAAATAGATAATTTACTATTTTTTTACCTCATTTTTGTATGAGGTCATCAGCCACTAGATTAGGCTCCTGATTATACATTTGGGGGTTGACAATTTCCCTATTAATAATCATCCTTCTTCCAACTAGATTTCAATCATACTCAATTAAAATATAGTCACTAACTCGCAATCAGTTGATGCATAGTCAATTGATTTACAGACACCTAGCCTATGCCTAGGTGATTTACAGTCACCTTGCATACATAATTCAGTGTTTACATGTAGTTGTAGTCCTGCATTGCAAATAGTTGATTCAATCACTATCTTGTACAATACAATGGCCTTCATAACCTTTAATTATATATAAACTTGTAATCCATTAGTAAATGTATACATGTAGTTGTAGCCCTATATTGCAGTAAATTAACCTAGTGCATTAACTAGCTTAGTACAATGACATTATTGGCCTCAATCCAGCATACAATCATCAATTAATAAGGCACTCATTCAATAAATACATATATTAACCAATAATTACATATAGTTGCAACCTTACTCTATTGCCATATAGCTCAGTGCACAGGCCCTTTGACCTCAATCATAATTTAGACTACCTCACTAGGAGTTTTATATGTCAGCTCATGTAGCATTGGGTCCCTGAACGAGGGATTGACCAATTTGACCCAATTGGGCTAGCATATGCTAGCCAAATTGATCATATATACCATATACACTATCTATATTGAATCAAACTCTAAATGGAATTTGATCTTCACTAAACTCCACTAAGCATCCTTCCTTGTGAAATGGACTTGATATTGAGATTTTTGCAACTTAATTCTTTATTGTTGATATTCTTGCAATATATTTATTTTTTATGATTCTAAATATTATTATTTTTAATTATTATTTCTCCTAATATATTTCGGATGCATTGCTTTATTATTTATGTGTACTAACATTTCGGGGATATCATACTCCAGATTGTTGAAAGACTTCAAATCAGATTAGTTTAGAGATTATTATAAATGATATCTATAATTTTTCATTTTATTGAGTCTGGGAGAGTGTGATTGTAATTGAGTAACTGTGCACAAACACATGGGGGGAGAGATTAAAACTTAAAATATTTAAACTAATCTTACTATACGAATTAACTTCGTACGGGACAATTTATTCAGTTATTTTTCCCGACGAGTAGTCAAATGAACAGAAATGAAAAATTTTCTAAATAATAATCGTACTGTATGATCCCAATTTGTACGTACCTTCTAGAGTATGAAATGGACGAGTTCTTGGTAACATAATTTTTTTTTTCTAAGTGCAGGTCATACTTTACGAACACAATTTGTACATGCCTTCCAAAGTACAAAATGGATGGGTTCTTAGTCGCATAAAAAGAATTTTTCAAAGTATAGATTGTACTGTATGAACATAGTTCGTATATGCCTTCCAAAGTACGAAATTTTGAGATCCATTTTCATCATTACTTTTCATCCCTATGAACTTGATATTTGTTATAACTGATCGTACCAAACAATGTCGTCATCGTACATATACCGATCATAGTATGAAATGGACAGGTCTCTCTTCGTCCCAACGAAGGTGAAAATTTTTTAATTGTTCGTACTGGACAATGACATGTATGAAATGTTTTCGTGCTGATTCATAACAGGTTTATACACAATAGCTTTTGAACTATTCATAAGTATAAAATATGATAGTACTATACAATCGTGTACGCTCTAAATTAAAAATTTAAATTTTATGGTCAATTTTTTGTGTCTTTAGTATAAAAGGTCCATTAAAAATTGACATAAAAAGTCTTATCTTTATAATTTTTTAAGTGCAATTAAAAGAGAGAGTGTTTGAGAGAGATTTCTTGCAAGTAGAGTGTGAAGGATTCACAAGGTTACTCAAAAATAAGGATTTCTTTGTGATTTTGGTTGTCACTCTTATTATTATCTTTCTAGATTGCTCGTGAGAAGATCTTTGAAGATGATCCTGTTCTCTACTGACACTTGGAGAGTGTAAATAGACGACAGTTCTCTGCTGACAGCTGGAGAGTGTGAAAGATAACGGTTCTCTGCCGATACTTAGAGAGTGTGAACAAACGACGATTCTCTACCGACACTTGGAGATAATGAAAGGACGACGATTCTCTGCCACACCGATGATTAGTGGAAGAGAGGTTTTATAAATGCTTCTCCGCCTTACTATGGGGGCAAAAGGAGAGACACTTTTGGTAATAGTGCAATACCTGAAGAGGGAGTTTTCAGGGAATGGATGTAGGTCGTGTTTTACCGAACAACTATAATTCTTTGTGTCGTTTAAATTTCTATATTTTATTTTTTGCAAGTTAAACTTGTTGTGATTGAAAAGTTCTTTTAAAACTTTAATTAACTTGCTATGAAACTCAAAGGTTTTCAAATTTTAAAATTTAAGAGTAATTTTTAAAATTACAAATTCACCCCTCCTCTTTGATAGCATTGGGACAATAGCTTAGGTTTAACAACCTAATCAAGATTCAACAAGTAGTATCATAGCTTTGATTCAAAATCATAAGTTTAAACTACTTTTTAAAAAATGAGAATGACTACTTTTGGAAAACGAAACACACCAGAAGGTTATTTGATTACTATACCTCATTTATTTGATAATATCCCTTTTGAATTTTAAAAAACACGCATGCCTACTTTTTTTATAATCACTTGATTATCATATGTGAATCTTAGTTTAAGAAGGGTATACTAAACCAACTAGATTAGTTGATGGTGTTAGAGTTAAAACACCATTGACAGATTGGGCTATAGAAGAACGTGACTTAGCACAACTTATTGTAAAATATTTAAATAGTTTCTTTTGTACACTTAAGTTAGAAGATTGCATGTGGGTTTTCACTTGCAAAAGTGAAAATGATATCTGGGATAGACTTTGTATTACTTACAAAGGGAATAATGAAGTAAAGCAATCTAGACTAAACATCTTGTTACATGATTATTAATTATTTTGCATGAAACCAAATGAATCCATTTCTAAAATATATACAAGATTTACTCAAATTGTCACTTCTTTACATGTATTGGGTAGGAAACTAATAAATGCTGAAATGATTAATAAGATTCTTCGTTATTTACCTACTACTTATGATGCTAAAATAACTGCTATTATAGAGTCAAAAGATTTAAATGTTTACTCTATTGATAATCTTCTTGGTTCACTAATTGCCTACGAGTAAGGAGCGAGTCAAATGAAGATTGATGCAGGTGAACAACGAAAGGATAAGAACATTGCACTTAAAGTAGGGGAGTCGGAAAATAATCTTTCATAATATGAGAATGGGGATGACATTGCCTTAATGACTAAGCAATTCAGAAGTTTTCTAAAGAGGAAGCAAAAGAGACGCCAACAGTGGAACAGAGGTAAGTTCAAAAAAAATATTAAGATTTCTAATGACATGATTTGCAATGAATGCAAGAAATATGAACATATAAAATTAGATTGCTTAAACCTAAAAGACACTCTTAGCAATGAGAAGGTAGAGGAGAAACCAAATGTGAAGAAGGGAAAGAAGAGATTTCAAAGAGCTTTTTGGGCAGACTCAGCTTCAGATTTATCAAAAAAAGAAAAAGGAGGAGGAAGTCACCAACTCGTGCTTAATGACTGATAATTTTTATCAGTTAGAGTAAGAAGAGGTAGGTGAATTAACCTATAATGAACCATTAAAAGTTTCTAAGAGATTCATGATGCATATATAAAACTTAAGAAAATGCATGCTAGTCTGAACCTAGAAATGCAAGAATTGCATAAAGAATATGAAATTCTTAGGAAATATCATGCATTGATAGATAACAACCACTTGAGTTTACTTGATAAATTTGATGACTTGAATAAAAAGAATGATCTTTTAAAATCATCCTATGCTCAATTGAAAAAAGAATTTAAGAATTTTAAGGATGAATGAGAGAGTAAATAGCATTGTTTGAATTATAGTAAGAATGTGTTAGAAGATTTAAACACATTTCTTAAATTGAAAGTAAAAGCTCTTGAAAAAATAGAAAACCCCCAATACTTGAAGATTTTACAAATCATATTTTGAGATTAAAAATTTTAAAACCCAAGAAGAAATAAAATTATTATAAAAGATTGAAAAAAAATCTTTTTTTTGTGGAATAAAATGCTTTTCTTGTGAGATGATTGGATATATAGCACACACTTGCACCATACATAGAAAAACTTATTTAGTGTGGAGACCAAAGATGCATAAACCTAGTCATATCATATATGCATCTAGTTTTATTTTACCAATAGGAGAACACCAAACTTATTTGGGTTCCCAAGTCTAACATTTGATAGTTTTACAAAAATGCTCTCAAAGAAGGCCTTGTGAGAGCATTTGGTATCTGGACAGCGATTGCTTAAAGCATATGACTGGAGAAACAAAGTAATTTATATCTTTGGAAGTCAGAAGTGGAGGCAAGGTTACACTTGGAGATAACATCACTAGGAAAGTGTTTGGAACTAGTATGATGAAAAACTTGCAAAATTTTTTCATAGAAAATGTACTGCTTGTAGAAGGCTTAAAGCATAATTTCTTATTTATAAGCCAACTATGTGATAAAGGGTATTGTGTAAAGTTTTTTTCCACTAGCTGCATATTAAGCCTAAATGGATATGATATTTTGCATAAAATTAGGGTAAATAATGTGTATATGCTAGATTTGAATTGTATTAAAACTTTAAATGCTTTTTATTTGAAAACTATTTCTGATGATTCATGGTTATGACATAGGAGACTCTGTCACACTAGCATGAAAAATCTTAGGAAAAT
Source organism: Dendrobium catenatum (assembly GCF_001605985.2). Taxonomy (NCBI): domain Eukaryota; kingdom Viridiplantae; phylum Streptophyta; class Magnoliopsida; order Asparagales; family Orchidaceae; genus Dendrobium; species Dendrobium catenatum. The sequence goes on along the minus strand of NW_021319315.1, from coordinate 6,086,432 downwards.
TACCCAAAAGGATTTGGTTAGAGGTATATCAAAACTACATTTTACTAAGGATCACCTTTGTGATGTATGTCAATTAAGAAAATAGGTGAAGTGCTCTTTTTAGTCCAATAAAAATCTTAAAACTAGTAAACCCTTAGAGATTATTCATATGGATCTTTTTTGATCGATTAATACTATTAGTCTGGGACGGAAGGTATACAGATTTGTGATTATATATGATTTCTTAAGATTCAATTGAGTTAAATTTTTATTTCATAAAAGTGAATCTTTTGAGAAATTTAGAGATTTTTTGACTTGGATTTAGAAGAAATTATGGTGTAAGATTTTAACCATTCAAACTGATCACGACGGTGAATTTAAAAATGAAAATTTTGAGAATATTTGAAAGAAAAAGGGATTGATCATAATTTTTTTGCACCTAGAACCCCTCAACAGAATGGGATAGTCGAAAGAAAGAACAAAATATTAATTTAAGCTACTCGAACCATATTTGTAGAATATTCACTTCCTAAATATTTTTGGACTGAAGTGGTCAGTATTGCATGTTATGTTCTGAATAGGATGAACATTAGGTCGAAATTAAACAAAACATCCTATGAGCTTCTTAAGAGGAGAACACCTAATTTGTCACATTTACATATTTTTGGATGTAAAGTGTTCATATATAATAATATATAATCTACCTTTTAAAAATTTGATCCAAAATCAGATGAAGGAATTTTTCTTAGAAACTATAGTATTGGAAAATCTTATAGAGTTTTTAACATAAAAACTTTGGTAGTTGAGAAGACCACATATATTATATTTGATGAATCTGGAAGAGCCAAATTTAGAAGAGGATGAAATAGAAAATAATTCCCAGAAAATTGAGAAGATTATTTTGATAGAAAATGTGGAGATAGAAAATCATATGCCTAGAGATTTAAATTTTTTTAAAAAAACTATCCTAAGGATATGATTTTAGGTGAACCTAATGAGGGTGTTAGGACTAGGCGTGGACCAAGCAAATAAATCAATCATTATGCCTTCATTTCAATAATAGAACTCGTAAATATAATTAATCACTTTTGGATGAATTTTGGATTTTGGCAATACAAGAAGAATTAAATTAATTTGTAAGAAATGAAGTTTAAGAATTAATTGCAAGGCTAAAGTATCAAAGTGTGGTTTGAACTAAGTGGATATTTAAACATAAAATGAATGACTTAGGAGTTATTGTTAGAAAAAGGCTAGATTAGTAGCTAAGGGGTATAATCAAACTAAAGGAATTGATTTTGAGAATACTTTTTGCCCCTATAGTAAGACTTGAAGTAATTAGGGTTTTATTAGCCTTTACATGTTTTAAAGGATTTAAATTATTTCAAATGGATATAAAAAGTGCCTTTTTGAATGGGGTGATTCAAGAGGATATTTATGTTGAACAACCTCCATATTTTGAAAATTCAAAATACCCAAATCATATTTTTAGATTGAAAAAGATATTATATGGATTGAAACAGGCACCTTGGGCGTGGTATGAGAGGTTGAGCACTTTTTTGCTTGAGAGATCTTTTGAAAATGGAAGTGTGGATACCACTCTCTTTTTGAAGAAATTAGGAGATGACATACTCATTGTATAAATTTATATTGATGATATCATCTTTGGTTCTATAAATAAAAATCTTTGTGATATTTTTTCTAAAATAATGAGTAGTGAATTTGAGATGAGCCTAATGGAAGATTTAAGTTAATTTCTAGGTTTTAGTATTAAGCAAATTGAGGAAGATATATTTCTTAGTTAGTCGAAGTATATTAAGGACATCATCTAGAAGTATGAAATGGATAATACTAAACCTATTAATGCACCTATGAGTTCCTCAGTTCAATTGGATAAGGACCCAAAGGAAAAATCTATTGATCAAAATAAATTTAGAGGAATTATTAGATCTTTACTTTTTTTGACTGCTAGTAGGTCTGATATAATATTTAATGTTTATTTGTGTACTAGATTTCAATCAGATCTAAAAGAATCATATTTGACATCCTAAGTACTACTCTTCATTTGAAATTATTAGATATTTAGATTTAAACTTTGCAGGTTATAGGATCGATCAAAAGAGTATATATGGAACTTGTCAATTTATAGGAAATTCTTTAGTTTCTTGATCTAGTAGAAAATAAAATTCTGTAGTCCTATCTTCTATTGAAGCTGAATACTTTGCCTTAAGAAGTTGTGTGGCACAAGTTCTTTGGTTGAAACAATAGTTGATTGATTTATGATTTACAATAGGCACAATTCTAATTTATTGTGATAACACTAGTGCCATTTGCATTTCAAAAAATTCTATTCAACATTCTAAAATCAAACATATAAACATAAGACATCATTTCATAAGAGATCATATATCCAAAGGAGAAATTGAATTGAATCATGTTTCAACTAAAAATCAACTTGTAGATATTTTTACATAATCACTATCTTTTGATACTTTTAGCACATTAAGAATAAGACTATGTGTGATCGATCTTAATGCTTAAATAAAATCCTCTACAAACTTGATATGTTTTTGTGTGTTATATCTATTTTTCTGGTTTCTTAATTTTGATTTATATTTTTGTGTGTTGGACATATTATTCACACATCAAAATTCCTATTTTTGAATGATCCTGATGATTTTATAAGTGTTATATTCATTATGTACAAAATTATTTTCATCCCGTAAGAATTCTATAGCGTATTGATCATTATTTTGGACTGATTGCGTAAAGTGTTTTTAATTTTCTAATACTTATCGTACTGTACGATATTAATATCATCCTAGACAATTTGTATTCGTTCGTATATATGCACCTAGACGGTTATCTGGCCAAAATCAGTTATTATAATTGATCGTACGTACAAACTTTCATTTCATATGTACGAACCACGTGTCATTCAATATGGGGGACGAACCTAACTGTCATTAAAATGATCTTAAATAATCGTTCATCCCGGACGAACACCTATTCGTCTCTATGATCATCTGGTCAAAAAACATTTATGAAAGGATGCTTCGTAACTTATGTGATTGCGAAAAGTCGTTTCGTTTTGAACGTATTCGATCTTATATATGAAATTATTTTTGTACATGATGAACCATTTATCGTACTGTACGAACCTCTTTTCATACATACGAATGTTCATTTTTATTTAAATAGAAGGGCTTTAGATTTCTTTTTTTCATTCACTTTATAGCCACCTTGAATCCTGCACTTCTTAGTGATGGCCAGTTCTAACAAGCGTGGTAGAGTTACTAAGGGATCATCTTCTAGGAGTGGAGATGAAAATTTTCTATCTAGAGCAAATGAGAATTCTTTCCTTAGGTTTTTCTCTGCTAAAATTACTTCTTCTAGAATTTTACTTCAAGATGAAAAAAAATTTAGACCCATTATAACACAAATGACACCTATGAAAAATAATTAAGGAGCATTTGGATTGACCACTTTTAAAGGAGTAATCCCAACAAATTTATATCAAGCACAAGAAGCTTGACTGCTACTTCAGTAAAGAGGGGATTATCAGTTTCCCTGGAGGAACTTCCTTGCAACATTCTAGAACGTTTGCCACTAGCCATTTTGGGATTTTGACTTAAAGAGAGATGGATTTGAAGGATTTTGGAGTGAAAAAGCCAATTAAAAACATCTTTTTATATAAGGTTAGCCACATCGTCCAAGACGGTCGCGATATCCTCCAGGATGATTATGAGCAAGAATTTGTCTAGAACAATTGGTAAACAAAATGGTTATATCATTTAGGACGATCATGTATCATCTTGGCTAATTAGGTACAAACGATTTTCCCAAGGAGTCATAATGTACGATTATTGACTGACTTGATTATCCAGGATGAAGAGATGGATCATCCAGTATGATGAGTCATTAAGTTTCGTACCAACTAAATTCAAATCTTCTAACTACATGTGCCATGTGAATCGTATTAGATGATTGTGGGATCGTCTAGTACGATCACTTATAATAAGTGCATATCAACCGTTGGATGGATGATGAGCAGTGAATTGATTGTATCATCCATGATGATATTATGTCGTCTAGGATAATGTGAACAAAAAATTGAAAATTTTAAGGATGGATAGAGTTGATCAAAAGATGTCCTAAAAATAGAAAAATATGTAAAAAATAATAAAGACAAGTAAAAGCACAATGAAAATATGATAAAAACAATAAAAAGAGCATAAAACAGGAGTTTTTTAATAATCATCATTTAATAAATGATAAATTTACCTTAATTTTAGATTTAAAAATAGTAAGAAATGAATTAACCATGATGAAATCAGAAAAAATGATAGAACAACCAATCTTATTAACCCCAGCTCAGACTCATTATAGGGTAAATTTTTTTTTAAAATAATAATCTAACTTAGAAAAGAAATCAAATAAGAAAAGTGATATGTTCAAAACTTCATTTCAAAAAAATATCTTATAGAATAATATAACAAAGTAATTAGTCACGATCATGAGTTTCAAACATTAAGTCTTTGAACATATCAAGTGACACATGAATTCTTCTAAGATTTAATGGTTTGAAAGAGAAGGAAGATTTTTTCTTTGTTGGCTCATTTTATACCTCTTATCAGTTCTTCGGTGCACTTTGTGCATCTTTTGATTTTTGATACAATTTGTGTATCTTTCAATTATTTGGGGGTCATTGCGCATCTTTTCAGTTTTTCTTTTGGGCTTATTTTATGCCCCTTGTCATTTTTGCGAGCTAGCTCCCTTTTGAAACCTTTAAAGACTCTCAATTGTGAGAATATTTCCATATATAAGAGAAGAAAAACTCACTCTCTAATATAAGGAAGAGTAAACCATAAAGCAGAGTCATATTCACTTGATAAATAAAATAACATGATCAAGAAAACTTAAAAGTGATTTAATGACTTTGAATATTATTAATATGAGATAGATTACTATAGTCACGATCATGAGTTTCAAACATTAAGTCTTTGAAGACATCTAGTGACACATGAATTCTTCTAAAATTTAATGGTTTGAAAGAGAAGGAAGTTTATTTCTTTGTTGGCTCATTTTATACCTCTTATCAGTTCTTCGGTGCACTTTGTGCATCTTTTGATTTTTGATACAGTTTGTGTATCTTTCAATTATTTAAGGATCATTGTGCAGCTTTTCAGTTTTTCTTTTGGGCTTATTTTATGCCCCATGTCATTTTTGCGAGCTAGCTCCCTTTTGAAACCTTTAAAGACTTTCAATTGTGAGAATATTTCCATATATAAGAGAAGAAAAACTCACTTTCTAATATAAGGAAGAGTAAACCACAAATCAGAGTCATATTCACTTGATAAATACAATAACATGATCAAGAAAACTTAAAAGTGATTTAATGACTTTGAACATTATTCATATGAGATAGATTACTATAGGAAGATGGAAAATATCTCAATTTCAAAGCCCAATTTTTAATTTGAAATATTTTTTTGCTTCAAAAAGAAAATTACATCACTAAGGGACTTTGAGGAAGAGAAATAATCAACAGTGGTTCTTCCTTCAACTGATTTATGGAGGTTAATCATTGTTTAGAAATTTTTAAACTCAAAAGCAAGGGAAACATATCATTTAAAAAATAAATAACAACAATGACCATTAATCTGATTAAAAAAATTTGAAGGGAAAAAATTACATAAATTAAAAAATGAAAAACAAGAAGTATATAAATAGAAATAAACATGCCAAAAAAATAAAATAAAGATCATAAAATAAAAAGAAATGATTTTAAGCATTAATATCTATGACCCCTAATCTGGTTCTCAAGATGCTAAACATTTCAAAGGCCATTGATTTTGTAAAGATATCAAAAAGTTGGTTTTGAGTGGCAACATGTATAGCTCTATGTCTCCTTTAATAACATGGTCTCTAATGAAGTAATACCTTATGTCAATGTGTTTGGTCCTAGAGTGTTGGATTGGGTTTTTAAAATATAGATTACACTAGTGTTATCACAAAGGATTAAAATTATACCTACAGGTAAACCTAAATTCAAAATTTGTTTCTTTAGTTAGAGAACTTGGGTCACATAACTTTCTAAGGTAATGCACTTAGCTTCAGTAGTGGATAGGGCAACTGAGTTCTATTTTTTACTAGACCAGGAGACTAAGGACTGTCCTATGAATTTATAACTTCCAAAAGTGATTTTCTATCAACTCGACATCCTATAAAATTTGAATCAGATTATTCTATGATTTCAAAAGAGGTGCTATACTTAAGATAATAGATTACTAAGTCAGGGGTTCCTAAAAGATACCTAAGAATTCTCTTAACAAAAAATCAAGTGAGACTCTTTTGGATCAGCCTAAAATCTAGCATAGAAACAAATACTAAATATTATATCAGATCTATTAGCAGTCAAGTAAAGTTATCCCTCTGTATTTCTTTTTATCAACAGATTTACCATTTGAATCCTTATCTAACTAAACCCTTGAACTTTGGAGTGATGATTGGCTTGGCTTTATCCATCTGATATATCTTAAGGATGTCCTTAATGTATTTTGATTGACTAAGAAAAGTCTCATCATCATTCTACCTTATGCTAAATCCCAAAAAATAAGTTAGTTCTTCCATCATACTCATTTCAAATTCCTTACTCATTATTCTTAAGAATTCATCACATGAATTTTTATTAGAAGATCTAAATAGAATATCATCAACATAAATTTGAATAATTAGTATGTTATCTCGTACCTTCTTTAGAAATAGAGTGGTATCTATGCTCCCCATAATAAAATATTTTCCTAATAGGAATGTGCTTAGCCCTTCATGTGATGCCCTGGTTGCTTGTTTTAAGTCAATATAGTGCCTTTTTTTTATTTGAACACATTATTGTAAAATTTTGAACTTTCAAAGCCCGGGCGTTGTTCAACGTACACATCTTCCTTTTTTACCTCATTCAAAAAAGTACTCTTAACATCCATTTGATATAATTTAAATCCTTTAAAATAAGCAAAGACTAGTAGTAGTCTAATAGCTTCCAATCGAGCTACAAGAGCAAAAGCCTCCTCAAAATCAATCCCTTCTATTTGATTATACCCCTTAACCACCAATATTGCCTTTTTCCTCACTACTACTAAAGAATCATTCATTTTATTTTTGAAAACCCATTTTGTTCCAACCACACTCTGGTCCTTAGGTCTTCCAACTAGCTCCCAAATATTATTCTTTACAAATTGATTCAGTTATTATTGCATGGATAATATCAAAAATTCATCAGATAAGGCTTGATTTAGGTTGGTGGGTTTAATCATTGAAATGAAGGCATAGTGGTTTACCTCTTTTCTAAGTCTATACCTAGTTTTAACACTTTTAGAGGGATATTCTAAGATCAGTTCTATAAGATGACTCGAATAATATCTCCGTTCTCTAGGAAATGTGTTTTTAGGTTCTACCCTTTCCTCCATATTTGTAGATTCTAATATTTGGGTGACTTCTACAACCTCCTATTCTTTTACCCGAGACCCTCCATAATTATTAGATTCATCAAACACAATATGATTGATCTCTTTAACTATCATCGTTCTTTTATTGAAGACTCTATAAGATTTCTCAACACTTAAGTAACCTAAAAGCACTCTTTCATCAAATTTTGGGTCAAACTTTTGCAGTTGAGACTTTCCATTATTTAGAACAAACACTTTACATACAAAGACAAGTAGGTGAGGGAGGTTGGGTGTCATATACTTCAAAATTTTATAGGGTGTCTCATTCAGTTTGGATCTAACATTTACCATATTCAGAACATAATAGGTTGTATTCGCCACTTCTAACCAAAAAGTATTTTGAAAGTGAGTATTCAGCTAACATGGCTCAAGTGGCTTCTACCAGGGTCTTATTCTTCCTTTCAGCTATCCCGTTCTGCTGAGGGGTCCTAGGAGCTAAAAGTTATGATCTATCCCTTGATCCTAGTAAAAAGATTCAAAATTTAAATTCTCAAATTCTCCACCATGATCACTATGAATGGTCACAATTTCATAACTTAGCTTCCCTTGAATCTAAGTGTAAAAAGACTAAAACTCCTTGAAAGATTCACATTTATGAGATAAGAATCTAACCCAAATAAATCTTGAATAATAATCAACAATCACATACCCAAAAACTTTTCCTTCTAGGCTTGTAGTGCTAATAGGTCCAAAGAGATTCATGTGAAGGACTTCTAAGGGTTTGCTAGTGGAAATGTGTTTGATTGAGTGAAAGGAAGATTTGACTTATTTTCTTAACTGGCAGGCATCACATAGGTGGTCCTTAGTGAACACTAGTTTGAGAATTCCTCTCATTAAGTCTTTTTTGGGTGAGTTTCCTAAAGTTTTTCATTCTTGAATGAAAAAGCCTTCTATGCCACAACTAAGATTCATCAACAATTATTTTTAAGCAAAATGAAGCATCACATTCAATATTATTTAAATTAAGCATGTAAATTTTGTTGATCGTTTTCCCTATAAAATAATAATATTATTTAAGCTTATTATGCAGCTATTTGATAATAAATTTATGCTAAAGCCTTTATCACAGAGCTGATTGATGCTGAGCAAGTTATATTTTAAGTTATCAACTAGTAAAACATTTTTAATGATAAAATTTTTAGAGTTACGAACTATACCTGACCCCATCACTCTCCTCGTGATATTATCTCCAAGTGTTACCTTGCCTCCTACCTTGGTCTCTAGCAAAATGAATTAATTTACATTTTAAGTCATGTATATTGAATATCCACTATCTAGGTACCACATGCTCTTATGGAGCCTTCTGTGAGAGCACCCCTACAAAATCATCAGATATTAGATTTGGGAATCCAAACAAGTTTGGGTCCCATCTTATAGAAAGAATAATGAAATGCATGCATGCTATGCTCTGAATTTTGAACTTTAGATCTCCACACTAAATGTTTTCTATGGTGAACGTTGCACGTGTGGGATATATCTGCTAACATGCCACAATAAAAATATCTAATACCAGGAAAATGGTTTACTACTCAGGTTGTAGTGCATCTTCTTAGATTTGAAGGATGCATGCTGTTGTGATGGATTTTAAAACTCTTCAAGTGAAGTTGGTTTCTTATTTTCATTGAAAGCATTTATTTTGATTTATAAAAATTGGTTTGCACTTTTAAGATTTGTATTTTCAACTTTCAAAGCATGCTCCACATTATTAATTTCAAATACAAGAGTTTCTAATCTTTTGTATTCATTTTCTAGTTCAACATGTAAACTTTTCAAAGAATTATGCTCATTTACTAAATCAAGATGCTTTATATTAAATGAGTCAAATTCATCCAATAAAGTCATATGTTTGCTATCTAGAGTAGAATGATCTTTTCTAAGAATTTCATGTTTTTTTTTTGCATATTTAAAATCTCACTTTTAAGACTAGCATGCAATTTCTTAAGCTTCCTATATGAAGAATGAATTTTTTAAGAAATTTGATATAATTGATTATACGTAAGCTCACATACCTCTTTTTGATCAGAGTGATCAAGATGTCCATCAGCCATTAAACACAACTTTGTCACCTCCTCTTTAACATCAGTTTCAAAGGAGTTTGATGCTGAGTCTACCTAAAAAGTCTTTTGGATCTTTTTCTTATCCTTCTTGAACATATATTTTCTTCACCCTTCTCATTTCTTTGGTGAACCTTCAGAGTTGGGCAATTAGACTTCAGATGTCCTGGCTTCCTACATTCAAAACAAATAACATCAGAAGAAACTTTAGAATTTTTATTATTCTTATCCTTGTTCCATTTCTGATGATGTTTTTGCTTTTTCCTCAAAAAGCTCTTGAGTTATCTTGTTATGAAAGTGATGTTATCATTATCAAAAGCAAAAGAGTCAATGTCCGAATCATTAGCATTTTAGGCTACAATTTTCTCCTTTTTCTTATCACCTACATCAAGTTACCTTAATTTACTCCTTGCTTGTTAGCAATTAGTGATCCAAGTAAGTTATCAATTGAATAAATATTCAAATCCTTTGATTCAATAATGTTAATAATATTTTCATCATAGGAAGAAGATAAACATCTCAAAATTTTGTTAACTTGTTTATAGTTTATGAGATCTCTTCCTTAGGCATGCATGGATGTAACAATATTTGTAAACCCAGTATACGATTTAGAAATCGATTCACTATGTTTCATGCAAAAAAGTTCATAATCATGCAAAAGAATGTTTAGCCTAGATTATTTAATTTCATTTATTCCTTCATAAGTTATGCATAATCTGTCCCAAATTTCTTTTTCAGTAGAACAAGTGGAAACATGCATATAGTCTACAGATTTTAAGAAATAGAATAAATAGTTCAAACCTTTAGCATTCAGTTGTGCTAGTTTTATATCATCAAAAGTCCATTCAATAAAAGGAAGTCCAGTTTTCATGTCATCAACAAGTCTAAATGATATAGAATATCCATCTTTAACCAGCATCCACATGTGATAATCAATTGACTGTAAAAAGTTGGACATGTGAGTTTTGAAAAAATCAAATTATTCGGGACGTCCAATATGTTTAGAAGAAAAATCATGTATCAGCCTAGACGATCGTCCTAGATGATATGATTATTCAATCTAACCATACATAGATCCCTAATCACATTATCAATTTAGGCATGATTGCTTTAAATCATCTAGGACGATCAAGATCATCCTTTATGACTACAAATTTTAATTATCAAATATTGCCTAAATCATCTATGGTGGCTTGATAGTTTGATTAATGCCTATCATCTTATACGATTAAAGGATCATCCAAGATGATTAGTATAATCAAGCTTATTTGACACATAAGCCTAAATTAGGTTTTGAGTTCAATAGATCGTCTAAGGTGATCCAGAATAATCATATATGATTTATTCAAAAATTGAAAACAACCCCTAACTTACTTACTCACTCTTTTGAGTGTGTGTGCAAGGTTACTTATCTTTAGGATCCATCATATTATATTTAACTCAAGAAAAGGTGAAAAATACATTAAAAAGACAGGCTCACTCAATCCTAGTCTAGTCAATCTTGAGCTGGCTTACAAGTGAGCTTGTGATCCTAAAACATTAGTCCATAGCAATGAAAAAGTAAGTATGCTATAAATTTAACCAATAGGAACTAGCGAGGTGGGCAAAACAATAATATTTGTTATCATCAAAATCACAGTGCCTAGCCCCAAATTTGTAACAAATATCTAGATGACTTTGAAAAATTATAGGAAATTCTATACACACCTAATAAGGGTTAAATTTTGGGAAATTAAACTTAATAACTAATTAACCTTAGAATTTAATTTCACTAAATTTTGAGGTTATTAGATTAAAAAATTAATTAGAACAAAAATCAGCCCTTTTAAGGGACCAAAAATTTTAAAAAATATAATAAATCCAAAAATTACAAATAAAATCTCAAATTTTCATAATGAAATTATCTACTTAAGAAAAATAAAAGCCCCTTCAGTGGACTATAAAAATTACCTTGATATAATAATTAGGAAAAAATTATAATGAATTAAAATAAATAAGTAAAAATTATTAAAAATGTCAAATAAACTCCAAACCCTTCAAAACACTTCTGCAGGTCATTATTGACCTTTAGGAATAATTTTGAGTTAGACTAAGTTTGGCGCAAAAATGAGAAAACCACCCTAATTAATAAATTAAATAATTGAATTAAATGACAAAACTTAAAAAATTCATAACTAATTTGAGAAAAAAAATAAATTGAGTAAACTCAAAAGAATTGGAGTCCTCTAAGGGCCTAATATTTATTATAACTATTAAATTGTCAAAAATTGCTAAAAATAAAAAGTCAACTCTTTGGTCAACCATATTTCAAAAACACACCCAAACTTTTAAAATCTTAACTAATTATATAAAAATCCAAATCTAGCAAACTTAGTATTATTTTACTTATCTTAGGGTCTAGTATTTATTTTAAAAAATAAGAAAATATATGAAAACTTCAATAACAACTCAGCCTAGGGCATATCCAAGACACACAACCTAATGCGCCCACTTTAGATGGTTTGTTAGGACAATCAATCCTATTTTTAGGGGAGGTTAGTGTTCTTTCTTTTTTACTATTTTTTAAATGAGATTTTTCACGAATTTTATTGCTTGCTGGTTATTATGACTTAGTTGTTGTGATTGCTATATGTAATTAAATTATAACTAAAAAAATTTTACGTAGGTGTTAAATATGCCTAGCCCTTTTAAGATTATAAGAGCATCACCAAGTGTGTTTTCTACTCAAAGAGAGCATTTTGTGTATATAAATGCTTGAGATATTAATGATTTTTTATATGTAAACTACCTATGATAATCATGCATATTATTTTAGAGTCATTTTTATTTCCTATATTTAATTTAAAATTCAAAGTGTGTTGTGAAATCTTAATTAAAATGGGATATTTAGATATCCTATTTGAATTCCAAAGAGAAGGAAAACATCCCTTTGGGGAGAGTTCCTTTCATTTGGAAATTTAAATTTGAATCACTTAAAAATCCAAACAGGAAACCACTTTTGGAAGGATTTCTTTTCATTTGGGTATCTAGATCCGACATATCTAAGGAGCTCAAAAAAGAAAAGAAGATGAAGAAATGAAGGCCACAAAGAAGAAAATTTCTTATTTTAGAAACTTGCATCCTAATTAGGATTAGAATTCGAGTTTATTCTTAGTGGCACCCGACCTACTTTTAATTTATGCAGACACTATGTTGTAATTAAGTGGCACTTGCCTCATATTCTTTCTTACATTTTTTGAAATATTTTGATGGTGTGTTATGATTGATTATTTATTCATGCTTTAGGAGTTTTATAAATCTTTATGGGTTTCCCTCACATTGTATTCCGATTATTTTTTAGCTTAGATGTGATTAGGTTCTCTAATGATAAATTTTCTTTTTACTCTCCACTAAATAAAACAATTCAGCTAATATTGAAAGATAAGTAGATCTATGAAGTATGCTCGGGCATGCTAAGGGTCCCATGTATAAATATTTATCTTCTTTTCCTTGTTAGGCTCCTCCCCTCCTACGGGTTATGACAGACAACCAATAGGGTGCAGCTTTGTATAGGGGATGGTGTGCAATATCTAAGAAAAAAAATCTATTTTCTAAGCCAAACTTTTGAACTACTTTATATCATTTATACATAGAAGACCAATCAATAAGTATTGTATTAGAAGAAAATTAAATTATTAAAATTTAATTGCGTTTGAGCATAATTACCCCATGTAAGTAAAAGGGCCAATTAGGATCTTCTCTAAACTTCAACCCTAATTTCTCAAAAATATAAACAACAGCCTACCCATCTTTTATAAAGACCAGATACATAGATTCAAAGTGCTTAGGTGTTTTAACTAGCACTCTAAACCAAGATGAGGTAAGCCTCGATTTTCATATCATTAGTTAGGTTTGGATCACTATCATTTAGTGCCCAACTTAGTCTTAGGATTCAGGGCAGTCCCAAAATCATAAGACCCTAATATTAGGAATCTAATCCCAACATTCTAATAAAATAATGCTCAACACATGATAGATTGAGGTGTTTCTGAATTATTTCAAAATCCCAAAATGCCCCTACTCCTTCTTCATTGGCCTCCAAAATAACTATTCAAATTTGCTCCAATCTCTATTGAAATTCCAACCTCACTACTTTCGTATTTGTCCTTGAATATTCTAAATGAAATTTCTACTATTATTTAATCAAGAGTGTTTGTACGTATTCCAAACTTTTTTATGATGTAATTAACTATGAATGATTGCTTTGTGTAAGATTTAAGGCCCTAGATAAATCATAAAACATTCTTTTAGGAAAATCAAAATTAAGAATGATCATTATTGTCAACTTTAGGATATAAAATAATAAATGGTGCCTTTCTACTTGCAAAAAAAAACACCATTTCTTATTGTAGCATCAAAATACGAGTTGAATGGAAAATGAACATATCTAGATTATTATAGTTAGATGCATTTTCAAATGACATTTTGAACCCCTCAGGGTTACATATAGTTCAATATGATGATCTGACTATAATAATTAATGATAGAGCATTCTAACTATCATATCTAAACATAGGATTGAACATCATATTAGATTTTGGAGTTATATATAATTCTCTCCTAAATTTGATTGTGATAGTTAAGATGAGGTTTGAAGTTTTGTAATTTGAACCTATCATAGAACAACATCTTCACCATCTAAGGTGACATATCATTCATGATGGTGAGTTTAATTATAAAACTAAAATAAATCTAAAAGCCTATACTCAAAATTTCCCCAAAGATGCTACAAGACATCGAGCAGCAGGTCATGGTTGAAGTCAAGAAATTAATCAACACTGGCTTTATTAGGGAAGAGAAACATCCAACCTGCTTAGAAAGCATCATTCTAGTCAAGAAGAAGAATGATAAAAATGCATCTTCATCAATTTTAGAGATTTAAATAAGGCCAGTCCTAAAGATGAGTTTGCACTTCCTATACCTAAACTCATGGTATATATCACTTCTTCTCATGTGATATTCTCCTTTATGTATAGCTCATCCGGACACAATCAAATCAAGATGGATCCTAATGATGAGAAGTATATATCATTCAAAATGCTGATAGAGATCTACTACTTCAAAGTTATGTCTTTCAGATTAAAGAATGCTAGTGTAACTTGCTAGTGAATAATGACGAGGAATTTTGATAAACTCATCCACCACACATTAGAGTGTTATTTTTGATGATCTAGTCATTAAAAGTCTCGAAGGAGATCATCATTTATGTTACTTGATAATTATTTTCCAAAGATTACATCAATATAACTTAAAAAAGAATCCTTTAAACTATGCCTTCAACATCACTTCAGCAAATTTTTTGAGTTTCATGGTTTGACACCATGGAATCATAATTGATCCTAATAAAATTAAAGTAATAATAAAAATTCCACCACCTAAAAGAATTACCCAACTAAGATCTTTCCATGGTAAATAAGCATATGTTAGAATATTATATCGAACCTTTCAAGTAGCTATCAACTAATTGCATGGGCGACAAGTTCTGTCTCTCTTAGACTTTGAGTATATAAATAGAAAATGCCAAACTAAGGTGAAAATTATTTTAGTAGTAGAAGATAAAGAGGTATAGTAGAGAAACCCTTCATCGAATACTTATGATAAAATAAGCTCCCTCACAATAAATCAGTGGCATATTAGATTAAAAGATGGTCATTATCTTTTGCTCTTATTAATGATACCTTATATAGAAGATCCTTTAATCAGATGTGGTTAGGGTATTTGATTAAATCAGAAGCATAGAATATCTTAGAAGAAGCATATGCTGGATTATGTGGTGCACACCAATCTAAAAAAAAAAGATGAAAATGAAAATCAAACCAAAGGGATGTTACTGGTCATCGATGATAGATGATTGCATGAATGTTATACGTAATTATCATCAGTGTCTGGAGAATTTTGTAGTTCTGCAACATCTACCAAATGTCCTATATCCAACCATTACCTCATTGCCATTTGAAAGTTGGGACATGGACATCATAGGTCTGATAGGCCCTCCATCCTCCAAAGGTCACATATTTGAATTAGTATCTACAAATTACTTCTTAAAGCAGGCAGAAGTGGTTCATTTGAGAGAAGTCAAAGCACATCACATTCTAAAGTTTTTCAAAGAAAATGTAATGTTCTGGTTTGGTGTTCATCATTACATTAACTTAGATAACAGTCCTTCTTTTAGTAGCACTAAAATCAATAATTTTACTATTTATCACAACATCAATTGGAGATACTTTACCATATATTACCCTTGAGCAAATGGATTAGTACAGGCCTTCAACAAAACTCTTTTTTTAAGATATTAAAGAAGACCTTAGATAATAATAAGCACCAATGACAAGAAAAGTTGGTTGAAGCATTAGGAGGATACAAAACCACATATAGAGCTCCAACTCAATTTATTTCATATATTTTAGTCTTCGATGTAGAGGTTGTTATCCCTTTAGAAGTATAGTTTCCATCACTTAGAGTTACAATAAATTATAAAATAGCTTCACTTCAGAATGTTAAACTCTATTAGAAGAACTCAAAGTTTTGGAAGAGCAGCATCTACAAGCTCAATAGAACCTCAAGTTATATAAAGAAAAATGTTCTAGGCTCATAATAAAATTTTATCTTAGAATTTCCCAAGTAGGAGACTTGGTGCTAGGTCTATGAAGCCCTGTCTTATCTCATCAAAAGATAGGTGGTAAATTCAAGCTGACGTAGGAAGATCCATTTATGGTGGAGAAAGTCTACCAAAGAGGATCTTATCAGGTGATAAACTTAAAAGGATATCCTTTTATGCTGCCTATTAATAGATGATACATCAAGAAGTACTATAATGGTAAATGTACTGCAAGAATTTTATAATAATATAAATCTTGAAGTTTAAATTTCCACTATTGCTGATATTATATAAAGTAAACTGGATCCAAATGGCAGAACCAAGAAACTTACCCCTAGTAGAGTTCAGAGGTCTTAGTTTTAAATCTGCTCTTTCGGGAATCAACCTCTTGTAGGAGTATTTAGCTTTGTTTGGAAATCATTCTTCAATCAAAGTTAAAATTCACCTTTCCAGTAATCGATATATCAATTAGGTTCAAAATCCACTCATTTTATTATCAATCTCTTGTCTGAGTATTCAACTTTATCTAGAAATCAATCTTTTAGTCAAAGTTTAAATACATTTTTTTATAATTAATATATCAATCAGGTTCTAAATTTTCTAATTTGGGAATTGATCACCCATATGAGTATCCATCTTTTTCCGGGAATTGATCTCCCAGTCAAAGTCTAAATTCACCTCTATGGGGATCAATAACTCGTTTAGGTTTCAAATTCACCTCTCCGAGGATCAACAATGAAGTTAGGTTTCAAATTCACCTCTCTAAGGGTTAATAGTTTGGCTAAGTTTCAAATTCACCTTCAAATAATAAATAGCTTGGTCATATTCTAAATTTTCTTATATGGGAATTGATCTCCCCTTTGGTTCAATCTTCTAGTCAACAGTTAAGTTTAACTTATTGATAATTGATCTATTAGCCAGGTTCTAAATTCTCTATTATGGGAATCTATCTCCCATTCGAGTATTTAGCTTTGTTTAGAAATCAATCTTTCAGTCAAAGTTTAAATTCACCTTCTAAATAATCGATCTATTAGTCAGGTTCTAAATCTACTCTCCTAGGAAATAATCTCCCATTCATGTAGTCAGCTTTTCTTGAAATCGTTCCTTTAGTGAAAGTTACAATTCACCTTTCAGATAATTGATTTATCGATTAGGTTCTACACTCGCCCATATGGGAATTGATTTCCCATTCAAGTATTCAATTTTGTTTTAGAATTGATCTCTCAGTAAAAATCTAAATTCACCTTTTTTATAATCGATCAATTTATTAGGTTTTAAATCCACTCTTTAAGGCATCAATCTCATGTCTCAGCATTAATCCTTATCTAGAAATCAATCTTCTAGTCAATGTCTAGATTTCACCTCTCTAATAATTTATCTATTTATTATATTCTAAATTCACTCAATCATGAATCAAACCCTCATCTAACTATCCACCTTTACATAGGAATTGATCTCCCAATTAAGGTTTAGATTTCCCTCTCTAAGAATCAACTTCTTAGTTAGGTATTACAGGAGCTCGATTGAAAGTCAATCTTTCAATCAAACTTCCAGTTTCTAAATTTTGGTGATTATCTTAATCAATGCCAACACGTGTGATTTATCCTTCAAATTCATCATACTTGTTTGGGGTCCATTTATAGAGTTCATGTTTATATGAGGACATTAGCCACTACCCTAAACCCCTGATTATACATCTGGTGGTTGAAAATTACCCATATGTTAATCATCCATATTCCAACTAGATTTCAATCATAGCAAATTAAAATATAGTAAGTAAATTGCAATCAGTTGATGCATAATGAATTGATCTGTACGCACCCAACCTATACTCATGTGATTTACAAGTTCTCAACATACATCAATCAGTGTCTACATATAGATGCAGTCTTGAACTATAATCAGTTGATCCAGAACATTATTCTACAGAGTGTATAAAGCTTCATAACCTTCAATCACATAAAAACCTTCAATCCTTCAGTCAATGTCTACATGTTGTTGCATCTCTACATAATAGAAAATTGACCCAGTGCATTGCTTATCTCAGTGCACTGACATCATTGGCCTCAATCCAGCTTATAATCATCAATTAATCAATCACTCAATCAATCAATATATACATCATCTTATAATCACCTATAATTATAGCCTTACTATGTAGCCATATAGCTCAATGTAATTCCTAACACAATGTATTTCCAAGCTCAGTGCACTAACCCTTTGAACTTAGTCAAAATTTTGACCACCTTACTAGGAGTTCCACACATTAGTTCATGCATCACTAGGTTCATGATCGAGTGATTCACAATTTGAACCAACTGGGCTAGTGTAGGCTAACCCAATTGATCATATATACCATACACACTGCCTACATTCAATCAAATTCCAAACGACATTTGATCTTCACCAAACTCAATCTTCAACAAACTCCTCTGAATATCCTTCCTTGCAAAATAGACTTGACTTATTACCTTGATATAAATATCTTTTGACCTAGTCAACTAGACCTATGTCTAGTTAAACCAGGTTAACACACCAGTCAATTCATATCATGTAATCTATCTGATGCGGACATCCAACCATGCATTCTTATCCAAGAAAGAGTTGAAGATCGACATCCGTGATTATCCTACATTATCTTAAATTTTTATTTGTAATTTTTATTTTCATTATGTATTTTCCATTTTTACTCATACTTAAGGTTCTAATCTTATATAAGCCATAGGGGAATTATCGTCTTATTTTAGTTTCTTTTATTTCTGAGGCCTATATATAAAGGCCCTTACTAGTGTAATGGAATGATGGATTATTAATAATTAAAAAAAAGGTTTGCACTTGTGTTCTTTGAAGAGAACTTAGGCGAGATTTCTATAGGAGGGAATCGAAGCTTCCACCAGCCGTAGGATGGGTTCGAGCTCATGGCTTAAGTCCCTTGGAGAAGGGAAACATATTACCCGTTAGCTATAGGATTTATCCTGGCTCATGATTGTATATTTCCTTCCCTAAATCCTTTTCTCCTCAGCCCTTGAATGTCGGCCAAAATCCACCAGTTGCCCCCGGCCGATTCTCCCATTAACCCCATAATTGAAAACTTGATTAATTTCCTTTTCCTTTCCTCCCATAATTGCTCCCTTCTCTCTCTACTCATCGCCCCTTCTCCTTTTGCTCTTGATTGGAGTCAATATTTCTTAATAACCTTCTTTCCTATTGTGAAGATGTATTTAAATTTCAAATCCTTTCCCTAATTTAATTATCTTATTTTATGAAAGTATTCAAATCAAATCGATTTCAAATTCAAATAAGATTTGATTTAAATACTCCTCCCTAATTTAAGGTTCCCCATATGGCAAGTATTTAAATCTCTCTCCATAAACTCCCAAGTCCCTTTTAATGCTACTGACCCCTCCCCCCTTAGTTATTTAATTCCTTAATTGGATATCCAATTATGGGACTTAACTAACCACCGCCTTTTTCTCATTTAATTTTAATTTCAATTTTTAAATTC
This sequence comes from Dendrobium catenatum, assembly GCF_001605985.2. NCBI lineage: Eukaryota > Viridiplantae > Streptophyta > Magnoliopsida > Asparagales > Orchidaceae > Dendrobium > Dendrobium catenatum. Next base: position 6,066,755 of record NW_021319315.1, on the reverse strand, counting down.
CCCCCACCCAACCACCTCTGTTCTACATTAGTTGGTATCAGAGCATGGTGGCTCACCCGGGATGCAAACTCGACGGAGTTGAGCTTTTTTCCACTCCGGGAGAATGATGCAGACATCTAACCGTCCATGCCTATCCGAGGGAGAGCTAAAGATCGACGATCGTGATCATCCTATATTATGTTAAATTTTTATTTTAATTATGCATTTTCATTTTTACCATTACTTAAGGGTCTAATCTTATATAAGCCCTAAGGGAAAGATCATCTTATTTTAGTTTCTTTTGTTTCTGTGGTCTATATATAGAGGCCCTTGCTAGTGTAGTGGAATGATGAATTATTAATAAAAAAAAAAGGTTTGCACTTGTGTTCTTTAGAGAGAACTTGGGTGAGAAAATGATGTGAACATCCAACCATCCATGCTTATCCAAGGAAGAGCTGAAGATCGACGACCATGATCATCCTATGTTATCTTAAATTTTTATTTATAATTTTTATTTTAATTATGCATTTTCCATGTTTACCTTTACCTAATAGTCTAAACTTATATAATCCCTAAGGGCATGATTGTATTATTTTAGTTTCTTTTATTTTTGAGGCCTATATATAGAAGCCCTTGCTAGTGTAATAGAATGATGGATTATTAATAATAAAAAGAAAAGGTTTGCACTTGTGTTCTTTGGAGATAACTTGGGTGAGATTTCTATGAGATATAATCATAGCTTCCACCAACCATAGGATGGGTTTGGGCTCATGGCTTGAGTCCCTTGAAGAAGGGAAACATATTACCTATCAGTTACAGGATGTGTCGGGGCTCACAATTTTGTCTTTCTTTGCCTAAATCCTTTTCTCCTCCTCCCTTGACCGCAGGCCAAAATCCCCCACTTGCCACGGACCGATTCTCCCACAAACTCCTCTAAAGCCACAAGCCTCCTCCACTCTATCCATATCAACCGCCAGCCATAAACCCCTCCACCTCCATAACCGTCTGACCACCTCACCCCTAGCCTCCTCCCTCCTTCATTCCCCTTTGTTTTCCTAAATTAGGTTGAAGATAATTTGAAAATAATTTTGAATTCAAATCAAATTAGTTTGAAAGTCAAAACTTTTCCAAAATTACTAGATCTATTTTTGGAAAGTTCTTCAAATCAAATTCAAATCAATTTAGAATTGTATTTGATTAAATCCTTTCTCCTTTAATTGAAGACTTGATTAATTTCCTTTTCCTTTCCTCCCATAACCGGTCCCTTCTCTCTCTACTCGCCACCCCTTCCCCTTTTGCTCTTGAGTGGAGTCAATCCTGCTTGATAGCCTTCTTTCCTATTGTGGATGTGTTTTAATATGGAAAGCATTTAAATTTAAATTCAAATGTACTTAAATTTCAAATCCTTTCCCTAATTTAGTTATCTTATTTTAGGAACGTATTTCAATTAAATTAATTTTAAATTCAAACCAAATTTGATTTAAATATTCCTCACTAATTTAAGGTTCCCCACATGGAAAATATTTAAATCTC
>NW_021319315.1:6037785-6065143 GCF_001605985.2 Dendrobium catenatum | reverse complement strand
ATTAACCTCCCTTTTTCTCATTTAATTTAAATTTAAATTTTCACCTATACCTCCTCCATTCTACATCAATTGATATCAGAGCATGATTGCTCACCCAAGATGCGAACTTGACAGATTCGAGCTCTTTTCCCCCCCGGTAGAATGATGCAAACTTCTATCCATCCATGCCTATCCGAGGAAGAGCTGAAGATCGATCATCATGATTGTCCTGCATTATCTTAAATTTTTATTTATAATTTTTATTTTAATTATGCATTTTCTATTTGTTACCCTTACTTAAGGGTCTAATCTTATGTAAGCTCTAGGGGCATGATCTTCTTATTTTAATTTCTTTTATTTTTTAGGCCTATATATAGAGGCCCTTGCTAGTGTAATGGATAGATGGATTATTAATAATAAAAAATATTTGTACTTATGTTCTTTGGAGAGAAATTTGGTGAGATTTCTATGGGAGGGAATCAGAGGTTCCACCTGCCGAAAGATGGGTCTAGGCTCATGGCTTAAGTCCCTTGGAGAAGGGCAACGTATTACCCTTCCCTTTAGTTATTTAACTCCTTAATTGGATATCCAATTATGGGATTTAATTAACCTCCCTTTTTCTCATTTAATTTAAATTTAAATTTTCACCTATACCTCCTCCATTCTACATCAATTGATATCAGAGCATGATTGCTCACCCAAGATGCGAACTTGACAGATTCGAGCTCTTTTCCACCCCAGTAGAATGATGCAAACTTCTATCCATCCATGCCTATCCGAGGAAGAGCTGAAGATCGATCATCATGATTGTCCTGCATTATCTTAAATTTTTATTTATAATTTTTATTTGTAATTTTTATTTTAATTATGCATTTTCTATTTGTTACCCTTACTTAAGGGTCTAATCTTATGTAAGCTCTAGGGGCATGATCTTCTTATTTTAATTTCTTTTATTTTTTAGGCCTATATATAGAGGCCCTTGCTAGTGTAATGGATTGATGGATTATTGATAATAAAAAAATATTTGTACTTATGTTCTTTGGAGAGAACTTTGGTAAGATTTCTATGGGAGGGAATCAGAGGTTCCACCTGCCGAAGGATGGGTCTAGGCTCATGGCTTAAGTCCCTTGGAGAAGGGCAACGTATTACCCATCAGTTGTAGTATGTGTCCGGGCTCACGGTTGTATCTTTCTTTCCCTAAATCTTTTTATCCTCCTCCCTTGACTTCCGACCAAATTCTCCCACTTGCCACCCGCAGATTCTCCCACAAACCCCTCTAAAGCCACAAGTATCCTCCACTTTATCCATATCAACCGTCAGCCATAAACCTCGCCACCTCCATAGTCGATCAACCACCTCACCCCTAGCCTCTTCCCTCCTTCATTCTCCTTCGTTTTCCTAAATTATGTTGAAGATACTTTGAATAGAATTTTGAATTCAAATCCAATTAGTTTGAAATTCAAAACCTTTCCAAAATTACTAGATCTATTTTTGGAAGTTCTTAAAATTAAATTCCAATCAATTTGGAATTGTATTTGATTAAATTCTTTCTCCCTTAATTGAAGACTAATTAATTTCCTTTTCCTTTCCTCCCATTCTTGGTCCTTTCTCTCTCTACTCGCCGCCCCATCCCCTTTTTCTCTTGAATTGAGTCAATCTTGCTTGATAGTCTTCTTTCCTATTGTGGATGTCTTTTAATATGGAAAACATTTGAATTTAAATTCAAATGTATTTAAATTTCAAATCCTTTCCCTAATTTAGTAATCTTATTTTAGGAAAGTATTAAAATCAAACCTATTTCAAATTCAAATAGAATTTGATTTAAATATTCCTCCCTAATTTAAGGTTCCCCACTTGGCAAGCATTTAAATATCTCTCTCTATAAACTCCCAAGCCCCTCTTAATGTCGTCGGCCCCTCCCCCCTTAGTTATTTAAATCCTTCATTGGATATTCAATTATGGGATTTAATTAACCACCTCCCCCCTTTTTCTCATTTAATTTTAATTTCAATTTTTAAATCCCCCCCCCGCCACCCTCTCTGTTCTACATCACTATTAAATACATTCAAGCTTCATCAAGCCTCAAATCACCCCATTCTATGGCTTGAAACTATCTAAACCACGGGTGAGTCAAATCCTAGTGGATTTGACCAAGTCAACTTATTAAAACTTGGTCAAATCTCACTACACACTTACTCACTTGCTCATAAAATTAACCCATCCCTTCAAGCATCTTGGAGTTCATCCCACCAACATCCATGTACTCCCTACATGCCACCTTAACATCCCTAGACCAGTTGATTGATCAAACTAGTCAATAAAAGCTAAAGCTCATCCTAATGGTAAACCTAACAAACTTGACTCTCTTATCTGAATCCAGGCCCAACCAGCACTCAAATAGGTTCTAGAATGCCCTTAAGCACTTCCCAACCTGATCCCAACTATTGGTTTAACCCAACACAGCAAATGGTCCCCTCCTTGTGAGGCGACAACCTCTCAATATCAAAGTTTGTAAGCACCTTCCCTGCTGCATAATTGCCTAAGGCAGGTGTCCACCATCCAGGGATCACCTCTGATGGACACCATCCACCCATGCATATCTTAATGTATTGAATTAGGTAAAGGGTCATTCAAGCTCTAGACACTCTTTCACTACCCAAGACCTCCCAAGATGATATATCTCTCTCTCTCTCTCTTTTTTTTTTGTACATCACTTCACATTTTCCTAGTTCAACTCCAGCAGTTGCATGCTGCCGATAGTAATCACCCGACAACCTAAGCTCCAAAGTCCATCGAAGTTAAGTAGCTCGAGATTTAGACCTTCTCAGTTATTAACCTCTTCAGGAAAAAAGTTCTAGGTGAAATTAAAACCGTAGGTTTGGATCTATTTATTTAAACAACTTCTCAAATATTTCGTTTTAAACCATAAAATCTTTTCCCTTTTGTTCATTAAATCCCCTTAAAGCTTTGTTTAAAATTTAATGCATTTTGGTTTAGCCATTTTTGAGAATGAGTTCTTTTGCATCTTAACTCTTAAGGTTTAAGAATAATATAAATATAATATGTACAAAACGTAAGCATTGATCTCTTAAAGAATGGTCCAGATTTTGTCATTCTATGGCTTATCCAAATTTCTTGTTCCTCTTTGTCATTTATATTTTCATCCAGCGACGTCACAGCCGTCTGCCCTAAATCGTGAAAGTTCTAATGGCAATGGAGAATTACTGACGTGGATTAGTGAAAATGAATATCTGCTTTTTCCATCGCACATTTAGGTTTTGTTTGGGACGGCTTTTTTATTGCTTTCTAAAATGGAGTTTTAATACAAAATTTTTTATTTTTATACTAAAATGGAGTTTTAGAAAGCAATAAAAAAACCGTCCCAAACGAAGCCTTAATGTGAATGATTTTTGGTGGTACACTCACCTGTATTAAATATTGCAGCCCTGATTTTGATCCGTCGAACGGGAAGAAGCCACCTGGCTTGCTGTCGCCGCTTGTTTAAATTAATAAAATTCATTTTTAAATCAACTTTATTCACATAAATTTTTAAATTCATAATAAATCAAATATTTGGCCAAAAATTACGTGCAAATGTTCATTTTTTTATAATTTAATGGTTTACCATTTAAAAATAAATTAGCTTATCATGGTGAAAATTCAAGGAATAATTTTAGTAAGTTTATTTCCTAATTTCTTTAATTACTCCTTCAATACTCTTGGTTGCATTAATTCTCATAACATATATTACCTACAATAATTTTATTAAAATAATTTGACCTATATTTTAATATTAACTAAGTTTATATTTTATAAGTTATAATTAACATTATATTTTGAAACTTTTATCATAAATTTATTTTAGATTACTATTATGCATATGAGCCTTTCTTTGGAAGCATTAAATGTAGTTTGAACATGGATGAATTGTGAATTATTTTGCAAGATGAACTTCTAAATATTTGGGAATGATTTAACCCAAATGCTTAGAAATTTATCATTTCCTAAGCACTTAGATTTAGGTCACCATTACTATTATTGCATGTTTATCTGTATATGCGAAGGGTTATTGGCTTCGATTTATAAACCTATACAACTTTAGTGATACTTAAGGATAATAATCAAGGACATGCATAATGAACATAGGAAAAATCTAGAATTCATATACACATCCTATTTGGATGGAAACAATTAGTGACATTACACCCTATAATTAAATATACTTTTATTTGACACTAAATGACATCAAAACAATCAAATTTAATTAACCCTTCATTAATGGTTGAACTTTAATAAATTTTGATAAAATATTAAAAATAAATTCATTAAAATTAACCCTTCATTAAGGCTTGAACCCTATAACAGCTCAAACTCTTAAATGTTGAGATATTGTCTATTTTGGCCTAAGGGTATTACAATCTTATCATGTTGGTGTAATGTCCCAAGAGGTTACCCATCCCAAAGTTTCTTCGGGATGAGCATGCTTAATCTCCTCCACTACATAGTTTCTTAATTAAATTCTAATAATTATACCAAAATACACCTTGATTTTTAAGAGTTTAGAATATTTTTACTTAAGGGGTTTCATAATCTCTTTCACTTAAGTAACTAACATTCTCATTAGTATCCTTATCCCATAATCATCCACTGGGAATATTATTGACCTCATTTATGTATGAGGTCATCAGGGCCTGCCTAGGCTCACTCCTGGTGAACTGATGATTGGTAAGTGTCCACTTACATATCACATAGGTCCCATTTAAAATCCAATATAATCCCTAATCAAATTCATACCACTTTTTAATTCAATTTTCAGTTCAGTTTGCAACTCCAGACTCCAGTCCATCCATCAATTAACTTTCATTTAACCTTCAATTATATCCATACATAAATAAATACTCATTTGGTTATGATATATGGGGATAATCAAAGCTCAATCATTCAAATCCAAAATTCCAGGTCAAATCAAGGGTTAAGGGCCCAGGTCTTAAAATTCGTTCAGGGTAATTTTTTCAGTCTCCTTGAAATCCATCCAAATGGTCTCTAATTCATGATTTGTTAGTTACATATTTATCAAACATGTCTTTAACCCTCCAAATTTGAACTCAATCTTAGGCTTATATCCCTAGAAACTGAATTGATTCCCAAAGGCTGTAAAATCTTTAAATATTTATAGCCTATATCACTAGACCCTCAACCTTGTACAAATTTGACCTTGGGTTCTCTCCTAAGACCCTTAATCATTTCATTGACTCTTGTTATGACATGTTGACCAATAAACTATATTTAGTTGGCCCCATTTTAACCCAGAGTTGATTAGTGGTCAAAATGACCAAAATTCCCTTTATCAGTAAATTTAGACTTTTCCCTAAAACTCAACATGCTAAAGCCAATTCAAACATTGAAACCTCTTCTAATACATCTTAAACATCATTAGGAGTGCATTATACTTAAACCTAAGCTTTGGTTTGACCTAGTTAACCATATTAACTATGGTTGACCAAGTGGTCCCTTTAGGGCCCAAATGGTCATTTTGAACCAAATAACCTCACCAATGCATAAGGACACTTTTGTTGGCCTCTAATGGTCAAATAAAAACTAGTGAACCCAAACCCATCCTCTAGTTTGACCAAGTTAACCAGGTCAATCATGGTTAACCATATCAACTATTAACCCTTACCCAAACCAATCAAGCCTCAAATTAATTTTTGACTATACCAAAATCCCTTGATTAGTCTCCCTAATGATTTTGTCCTAATTGGACACTTTGGCCCAGCCAATAGTGTACTTGGTCAATTAGGTCCATGCTTGGTAAATTAGACAAATTTGAGTCAAATCATTCCACTTAATCAAATTAATATCTTTAAAACCTCAATCCTACTTCAATGTAGGGGTGTCAATAACTGATCTGACCCGAAAACTTAGCCCAAAAAAATTTTGGTTATGGTCAACCAGTTAAAGAAACAAGTCGGGTTCGGGTCTAATTTCTGGTCCCGTATAGAATTCAGGTTATGTTTGCATCATCTTGTTAACCCAAAGGTGATGCAAAAATGACATGTATTAAGAGGCTTTAATATGACTTTACATGACTCGTTCAGTGGAATTTAATGAGGTTTGTAATTTTAAGGATTTTTGTGGTAGGGTTTTAGGTTGCTCGCTTCCTCAGTTGGCTCGTAGCTCGCACCATTTGGAATTTTTGATTTCCTCAACGAATCTAATCTCCAACACCAGCAGTTAGGCTTCCTACCTTACCCTACGCTAGTTGGCCATAGTTTGTAATCAATAAACTCATGAATAACTTTGGTTTTGGTTTCATACCTTTCAGTTTTACTGAGTTTTGATTTTTGATCCAAGTTCAACTCTTCTATTTTTTCACACTTTATCCATCTAGATTTTTGGATTTTAAAGTGAAGTTAAAATGCATTTGTAGATTAGGGTTTTTTATTTTTTCTATTTTAGATGTTGAAATAATAAGTGAATTTCATTATTTATTGTATTTATGTCTTGCACTGTTGCACTATTGCTATTTAACATGTTCTTGAGTCTTGACATGTAATATGTCGGTCTACTATCTACGGGTCGGGACTCAGAAGATTAGGTTTTTCACTTTTTCTGTATGGAGATTATGGGCTTATATTTTTCTAATTTTTTGCCATTACATAAATACACAATGTTATTATGATTTGTTACGTTTTTAAGTTGGTCTTAACTCTAGAGTTGAGATTATGGTTTGAGTCGTTTGACCGGTTGCTGACTAGCTCTAATTTTTTTAACTTCTAATTTGTGGGCTTCCATCAATACTGATGATTTTATTTACTTAACTGCACATTTCATTGATAATAATTGGCGGTTACATATGAAGATTATAAGTTTTGGTTTTTTTCCCCCTCCCCCCTCCATGATGGCTTAGCAATATTTGAGAAACTTCAACAGCTTTTGACTGATTGGAAACTTGATAGTAACCTTTTTAGCATAACTCTAGATAATGCTTTAGCTAATATTATTTTTGTTGAATTTTTATAAATCATTTGAATTTTCAAAATGCTCTTATATGCAATGGTGAATTCTTGCATATGCAATGTTGCACACATATAATAAATCTTATTATTTAGGAAGGTTTCATGGAGATTGATTCTTCTATTGTGAAGGTTCATGAGAGCATAAAATATGTTAAATGCTCTCAATCAAGAAAACAAAAGTTTATGGAATGTGTTCGACAAAGTTTGCTTGAAACTAATAGAGGCTTGAGGCAAGACGTACCAACTAGATGGAATTCTAATTTTATTATGCTAGATAGTGTAATATACTTTAGATGTGTTTTTATGCTTTTGGAGTTGAGTAATTCCAACTACAAGTCTTATCCTTCAAATTTTGAGTGGGAAAAATTGTTAACATTCTTAAGTTTTTAGCAACTTTTTTGAAATTACTTGTGCTTTCTCTTGATCAAAGTATCCAACTACAAATTTATATTTCCCATGTGTATCAACTGCATATGCCACATTAAAATATGAAATATCATGTGGGGAGGAGTATATTAGGAGAATGATTGTTGGTATGCTTGCCAAGTTTCATAAGTATTAGTCGGACTTCAGTGTTATTTTACTAGTAACAGTGATTCTAGATCCAAGGTACAAGTTTAACTTTGATGAATAGTGTTACAAGAGACTTTACTTTGGTTATTATGATTCTAAGATTTCAAAAGTTAAGGAAAAGTTGTTCACACTTTTTTCATCCTACTAAATTATAGAAGACCAACCATCAACAATCACTATATCTCAATCATCTCAATCTTCACGATAAACTCCATCAATTATTCATTCAACTACCATCATTAAATCACAACTTCTTCATGTATAGTTTTGCACGTCATATTCTATTAACATATTATGTTATGTTAACTTATCAAACATAACTAAACAAATTAACACATGATTATGATTCCTTTGAGATGGAGGTAACTATGCCAAGAAAATTAGAGCTTGAGATATATTTGGATGAACCTAAGCTTGATAGAAAAAGTGAGTTAGACATTCTGCAATAGTGGAAAGTAAATCAATTATTATTTCCTCAGGTCTCAAGAATGGCTCATGATGTTTTGTACATTCTAATCTCTAATGTTTCATCCGAAAGTGCTTTTAGCAATGGTGGTAGACTTCTAGACAAATGTATAAGTGCATTGAAACATGATATTGTAGAAGCATTGGCTTGCACAAAAGATTGGTTGTACAATGCAAAGGTAATAAAATTGTCATACTACACATATATGGTTCAATTTTAATATAAGTTATATTTCAACCAAGCTTTCTATTAATCTAAGTTGTTGTTTTGTTAATAGATATAAAAGACACTGAGCTTGATGTAGTCAACTCAAGCTCAAACTCTTCCCAATGGTCAAACCCTATAGCATATGATCCACTACATCAGCCCAACCTTATTGGATAGTTCCACTTAAGTCCTAAAGCTCACTTAGAGCTCTGTTAACCAACCCCAAGTGGTTAATTTTACAAAAAGAGCAAATGTGGCCCCCCTCCCACATGAAGCCACTAGTATGAATAGTGCTTGGCTCAACCTTTCCTCTACTGGCTGACTACCTTTGACACATATCCATCATCAAAGAGTAGGGTTAGATCAATCCCAGCCACCCAACCAAAATCCTAATGCTAAGATGGATCAAAGGGTTTCATTCAAATCATTCCATCATCATCATGCCCCAAAGTTCCATTCTCCTTTCCCTCATTTTGTTTCAACTCTCCAGCAACTTGCCTTCACTTCTCCAGCTAAAATCCACCAGTCAATAACTGCCAGTGACGAGTTTTCAATGAGAAGACCCACCAACCCAGCTAGCTCGTGATCTAGATGTTTCGAGACATTGATTTCTCCTTGAAGATTAATATAAGAAAATCTATAGCTCAACAAGCCATTCAACATCAAATACCATCCATCAAATCATGGTAAATCCTTAACTATTGCTCCTAGATCTAGGATTTATTTGTTTTATGTGTGATGTATTTTTAAGCATAACATGAATCCTCATACTATTTTTAATCGCAATTTATAATTTTCAAAAGTTTTATGCCATTTAATCTACCCTAGGTAATGTTTAGAAAACTTTCTTAGTCTAGGTTTTTAGTCCTTCTTGGGTAGAAGATGGAATCATCATCTCCCATTTCTTTTATTTTAATCAAACATATGTGATTTCACTCCAAATCGTGCAAAATCATATTTTATGATCCATAAATTGAATAGTGAAATCACCTTTATGACTCCCACTCAGAACATGTGTAAATTATCATACTATACGATCTTTATACGTGTTGTATGATATGGATCTTCTAGTATGACCCCAAGGTCATATAATACGATCCCTATACGAATCCCACTTGGAGCCCGTGTAAAATATAATACAATTCATGTTGTATAACATTGATTGTCCAATATTAAATGAGAATGTTCATTATGATCCTTGATTAAAAAAAATGGTTGAAACTTTGGAAAATCACCAAAAAGTTATTTCTTGACCAAATTTGATGTTTTTGGACTCATTGGAACCCTCTTGAGCCCAAATTTATCTTAAAATTGATTTCTTCAAATTTGGACCACTTGATTGTTAGATATTTTTATTTTATTAAAAATTAAATTTCATTGATAACTTTCAATCTAGTGATCCAATTGAGCTTAAAATTGGGTAGGGTACACTTGAGGATGTTCCTCACATCCTAAATATTTTTTTTAGCCCTTAATGGTGGCTGTGTTTTGGCAAATCGAATTTTTAAAGTTCTAGGTAAGATTTTGACCTAAAACTTTGAAAATTCATTTCTTTTAAAGCATATAGAATTAGGCTTTGAAATTTTTATGATATGTACATTTTGTTATAAGGGTTAAATACACCTGATTTCATACCTATTCAAACACTATTTCCACTTAAGGATAAAAATTTGGATCAAGGTCTAGGAACTTAAAAAAATTATAGTAATTAAAATATGCATCCCATAGGGGTGAAATTTAAAACACTTAAACATAGTTACATTACCTACCTTGCATCAAGAGGTTAGTGGTCATAAAAATCATTATATAAGAAATTTAGTTAACTTAAAATTAATCCCTTAATTAAGCTTAGAATATCTAAAAATCATAATAAATTTATTTTAAATCTAGAAATTTGGAATGAGTTTGGATCAAAACATTAAAAACCTTCTTAATTAACCAATTTAAAAATTCAATTAAATAGTCAAATTTCGAAAGTTCATAAGTAATTCTAGAAAATTTGAAATTGACCAAACTAAAAGTCATTTAACTCAACTTAGGGTCTTGTATTTTTTAAAAATGTCAAACCACCAAACTTAGTTCAAAGTCAAAAAGTCTACTATTTGGTCAACTAGAGTTCAAAAATTAGTCAAAACTTCAAAAATTCTTAACTTAATGTAAAAAAATTCAAATCCATCAAACTAAGAGTCTAATTAATCATCTTAAGATCTAGTATTTAAAAAAATCTTAAAATTTAGAATTTACTTTAATTTTAAAAGTTAAATTTTGACCCTTTAATTTAATAAATTAAATAATTCTTAGAAAATTCAAAAAATTCAATAATTAAGTAAAATTCCAAAAAAATATTAATTTGATTAATAAAATTAATCATCTAAAACCTTAATACAAAATAAGCATTTCAAAGATGAAGTTTTTAGGATTGACTACCATGAGCTTTATGGTTAAGTGTCTTGAGGAGGTCTGGTTCCTCGAGCCCACTGTGATAATGCCACGAACCGATTCAATGGAGTGTAAAATCCTAAAATTAATTGAATCTTAATTACTTAACTAAATTAAAATCCTTAAATTAAACTACATCAACCTAATTTTTTGGCTTGACTACCATGAGGTGCGGGGCTTTTTGTCATTAGGAGGCCAGGTTCCTTGAGCCCATAGTGACAACACTATGAACCGGTTGATGTAAAATTTAAATTAATTTAATCCTTAAAAAAACACCCAATTAATTTAATTAAAAATTATTAACACTTTTGTTTCCAGACAACTAAATTAATTAGTTTATACCAGATACTATAGGTAACCTTACCCTATGAGGTTATTGACTTAGCCCTAATGAAGGTAGACTCTAGATCTAGGTTAGGCAAGTGTTTAATTTTTTAACTATTATGTACTAAGTTTTCGTGATTTTTATTACATACCGGTTGTTAATCTTGATTGATGTGATTATTTATTTATTTATGTAATCTATGAATTAGATTGATGATTGTTAAATTACTACTATGTTAGAAATAATCTGGATGCTCAAAGAGTATTCTACAGGTGGCTATGCTCATGAAGGGCTAAATCAAAGAGGGCAAAATAAAGCTTTAAACTAATATATTTTCTGCATGTGTTAAAAAAATGCTAAGTCCCCCTTGAAATTAAAAGATTACGACCAAGTGGGACTTTATTTTAATTTGAGCTTATATATATATATATATATATATAATGATTTTTAAATTTAATTACTTTAACTAATTGGGATGATTTTTAAATTTAATTACTTAGGATAATCATGCAAGGTGTTTAGAATCTTTTTATATTATTGAGATGCAATGTATTTAAACTTGAGTTGTAATGTGAAATTATTTTTTGAGTTTGGATATCGCATTCAACAAGAAATCCAAAGAGGTGAGAACATCCCTTAGGGGGAGAGTTCTCTTTAATTGGGTGTAAAATACTATTTCGCTTATAGAATTAAGATCAAGGGTTGGCAGTAAATGTGTACCGATATATGCCTTATCGGTGGATAAGCTCTTTATCTTTCTTTTCATGAATTTCTCTTCTTTAGATCGGCCAAGTGATTGTATGATCCATGTATATTAATTAACCTAATTAAAAATATCTTCCTTTGGACTAGGAGAGCCTAGAAATTCCCTTATGTGCTGAACTCTTGGAGAGAATAATGTTGTGTCCTTAATCGAGAGTTTTTTTAGGCTGAGGCCTAATATGTCATTAACCACGCGGACTTATGCCCATAGAAAACTGACATCCACATCAAATAAATCCCATTTGAGCTGATATATCAAATTGAGAAAATCTTATGATTAGAGGGTTATACATATTATTATCCATCGAGGTATGTAGGTGAAAACCTATATTCTTCATGGTTAATCATATGTATGACTCCATCTGCTCTCCTATTGGCATACTTGCATAGAGTATAAAGGTATATGACCATTTTTATCCTATGGGATAGTGTGATCGTACCCTTTTGCATTCTAATCCCTACAAGAAGAATCCTTTTAGAGACCCACGAATTTCTGGCGATTACGATGAGATGGGTTTCTCTCCCTATCTTTGGATTCTATATTATTATCTCTTGTGTATACTCTGAGTTTGGTGCTCCCTAGTTAGGTTCTTCTCTTCAAAGACTTTTAGGTTATTCGACCTTTTCTTTCCCTCTTCTTTTCTCATGGTTTCATAAGATGCTAATTATTTCAAGTTTATGTTAGTAGACAGTACCATAGAATTCTCCGCTTCTTATGTTACTTTCTCTTTTGGCTTGGACTTGCAAATGACACTTGCTGAGTTCTTATTATTCAGCCTTCTTATAGGGGGAGGGAATCACCTTGGGTTCCTTTACTGACTAGGGCTATATCACACTTGACATGCCAACTCCCTCTAAGGCTACTGCCTTTTCTCCCCCATAGAGGAGAGGTCACACATCCATGAACCCTTTTGTTCGGCCAGTTATTGGTAGCTAGCCTTGGCACCTATTCATCTTGTTCTAGTTCGTGCATAGTTAGTGCACCCTATGGCTAGGTAGCTAGTGCCTAAATAACTTCTCAGTCAGCTTCCTCATCCAGCATTCAGGCAATTAGTGCCTGTAGCATTAGTCTTTTGAATGGCTCTAGCCCCTCACCATCGATAGTCTGCAGTCACTCTTCCTGTTGCTCTGGTGGAGGTTGCTCATACTTGGGTATCCTCCCTCCTTCCTCTTAAAGGAAGAGGGGTACATAGGCTAAGCTCCCCTCACCTTCTTCCTCCAATTGAGTTTTCATTTTCACCAGTATTTCTCACCTCAAGACTATCGATAAAAACTCTAACACTCCCCCATCTAGTAGCTCCTATTCCCCCAGTTGTTCAATTAGTCGGTTCCTCCACATCTGACCTCGAGAGAAGGGTTTAGAGGAATATGAATAGGAGGTTATATTTATCAGTAGCTGAGGTAGTAATATAGTGGTTGTCAGTACTGTGGCTCATTAAGAGACAGTGCAGTAGAGGGTGGGTCCCTTAAGGTGTGAGCCACACCAGTCACAAGTTCCTTGAGTTCCTAATGTTGTTGTCACACCTAAGAATGATGTAGTTTAAAGAGGATGCTTTTTCCCATTAGTGCATGGTGGTGATCAGGAGGATGTTGTTCATATTGCGGTCGCCCCTCCTGTCACCACTACTCTTCCACACACTAAAGTCCCCAAGTACAGTATTACTAGAGCCCTCACTCAGAGGACTTGGAGCATTATATGTTCGGTAAAGGGTAAACATCGTGTTAGAGAGTAGATGTTACTCCATCAGATTCTTTAGGTACACTGTCAGTTTTAACAATAGTTAGTTAGATAAAGCTACTGATGGCATTGAAGATAACCACGACGTCAACAGGATAGAGAAGCTTCAGTAGTTAGATCCAAGATAGGTGTTCCTATAATTAGACAACACCCATGCCATCATAAATATCATCGACCATCGGATTCTATCTAGCCTCAGCTTAGCTCTATTATTATCACTCCCCCTCTATAAGAAGATATTCCTACTAAGTCCCATCATAGTAGATGGGTTTAGAGACATGAACAGGTAGTCTAACCTATCAAGATGGTATAAATAATTAAGGTAGTTCAGCAGGTTGATGTAATTATTCCCTCAAGATCAGTAGTAGTTTTGATGATTTGTGATGATTCACTTAATTCTGAGGATAGTTTCTTGGCTCTAGTAGAGTCGATTCTTGTCTCTAGCCCCCACAGGATCTCCTCTTATTAGTCCATACACTGATGTTCTTTATCATACCTTCTTCGAGGATGCTATGCATGGAGAAGAGTCACATGAAGACATTCTCGTTCATCGTGTATGTGTTATTATGATATGTGGATTATTAGATAAGCAGAGAGAGATGGATAATGGTTTGGAGGAGTAAGGGGAGGCTGATGTACCTTTCACTTCAACATGGGATGGACCTCCCCAATTTGAAGATATTGATGCTATGGTCTTACAGTTACAGATTTAGATGGATGAGAAGTTCATAGCCATAGAAGCGATGACCTCCTAGTTGACAACGTTAGGGGCTACACCCCTGGTTAGGGATGTAGTCACCCCTACTATATCCAAAGATGTGCTAGTAATATTGCATGTAGTAGTGCCAAAGCTAATGATAGTGGATAGGGTTCAAAGGAAAATTCTAGTAGTACCCCTGATAGTACAGTTTAGTGACTGCATAGAAGGTTGAGTAGACTGCATAGAAGGTTGAGTGGACTACTTTCTCTAGGAAAACATGGGATGTAGTTTGTAGGAGCATCCTTACCTGATAGAGTATGAGCAGAAGTTGTACCGCACCTATTTTAACTCCACCTTTCTGAGTGGTTGATGGGTTAGAGAACCCAAGAATACATGTGGCTCAATATCAAGTTATATGTTGCAACATTGGAGGGAACGATGCACTAATGTTGAGATTGTTTTTCAGTAGTCTAGTGGGGGTAGCATTTGAGTGGTATGCTAATCTCCCTAATGATTCAGTGCATATATTTATGGACCTTGAGCAGTTGTTCATCCAGAGATTTATCAGCACTAAATATTGAGTAATCGCTGGTGAGTTGGAAGTGACTAGACAGCATCTCCAAGAGTCTCTACCTAATTCTATTTTTAGATTGAGAAATCTAAAAATTTATTATGATAGCTAATTATAGGGGCTGCATGCAATTTGAGATCTTATTGAAGAATATTGATGGCCATATCGCCTCATATCTGAAGGTTTATAGTATTCAAACCATTCAGAAGTTGTTGATTAAGGTTACCAATTTACAGGACAGCATACCCAATACAGTCCCTCCTAAGATTAAAACTCAACCTTCGCTTAGAGCTCAAAGGTGGGAGTCTTCATGTGCACCACCTCCTAGGAAGGTGAAGGTGCACAATACTTTTTGAGTCCTAGGATAGGGGTAAGAGACCTATGGTAAATTCAGTACCATAGCGACCACCATTATGACCATAGGTACAACCACGACCACATATGTCACTACAGACATCGACAAAGCCTCCAGTAAAGTTCCAGCTATGGCCACAGAGTTAGTAGTAGTTTAGACCTTCTTACAAGACTCAAGATAGTCAGCATTACTTACAAGAAAATATTAAAAAGGAATATCCCTTCAAGAGGGAAAGTGTACAAAAAATATTCAAATTCCTTATTAAGAAGAACATCCTGACATTCCCAGTCAAAAAGAGGTCAAATGAAGAAGGGAGAATAGAGCATCCGTTATATTTCCCTTTTGAATGTTACGTTGGAAATTCCCTTGAATTTTGTTATGTACTCAAGGATAGAGTGGAGATTCTCATGGCTAGCGAAGAGATTCACCTACACAATTGTGATTTGGTACAGTCTCAAGGTAAGGTTGCTCAGGTGGTATAGATAATTACACACTCATATTAGTGTGAAAGTAAGTATATCGGTTAGAGTAGTGATATTAGAGAACCCCTTAGTTCTAGGGAGGAGTGGCAGCTTGCACTCTCACATAAGATAAGGGGTATGTTCAGACAAGCAGTTCAGAGTTCAGAGGAAGTTGACGCAAGCCTCGTTAATAGTTGCCAGTCTAGTTTCTTTACCTATTTCTTCTCCTTCTTCTGTTATAGTGCTTATTGAGCACATTTCTTTTACTTAATGTACTAAAAAAGATGTATGAGAGAGAGAAATTTATTATAACTTAAGAGGGGGAGATGAGATCTCTTCCAACACTTACACTGAATGATTTCATTCTCCCTTCTGTTGATGATGAATTAATGGAAGAAGATGATTTTAACTACTTTTAATATTTTGCTCCTTCTAGTTTTACTCTTTCTAGCACTCATTCTTCTAATATTTTAATTGTTTCTGGAAATGATGATAATCCCTCATATGGAGAAGAGTTTGAGTGCGAGAAAGAACCTAGGTTTACCATTCTTGAGTCTGTGAACACACTCCAATCACTTTTTATAGAGCCAACTCAAGCTATGACCCTTAAACCAAATAATTCTTCTATTGAGCATGACTTAGTGTAGGAGATCCAATCGCATTTAGGGAAAATCCTTTCTCTCAAAATGACTAAAAATAATAAAGAAAAATATAAAAATAACATTACCTAAAAGGAAGATTCTATTCCTGCTCCTCAAGCATATGCTAAAGAGAAGAAAAAAGGCCTTTACTAGGATGTAGATTATAATGTGTTGGCTCATTTGAGGAATATTACCTCTCTTCTTAGTATTTATGATGCACTTATGATATCTTCTAACTTGAGAGAGACTTTGGTGAAATCTCTACAAGAGCTAGAGTCCTTTCAAGCCTTCTTTGTCATTAAGTCTATTAAGAAAATATGCTATTTGAGAGAGATACCGTATATTACCTTTTCATATCAGGATCTTCTCCATGAGACTTCAGAATACAATCATCCCTTATATGTCACTGTTGAATTCAATAGTTAAGAGTTAAATAGGGTCCTCATTGACCAAGAAGCTTCAGTCAATATCCTTAATCATTCCACTCTATAGAGTCTCTCACTTGTTCACTTGAAGCTCATTTTATATAAGATTATACTTATAAGTTTCAATGATCAGGGCCAGCATACTCTAGGATCCATTACTTTACCTTTGCATTTTGGAGATGTCTAACTTAGGAAATGTTTCATGTTATTGAGGTAGATACCTCATATAAGGCTCTCTTAAGAAGGTCATGAATTCATTAGAATGTGATGGTGCCCTCTACATTGCACCAGTACATGAAGTTTATGAGAAATGATGTAGAGTATTCCATTGTTATGGATACTCAACCCTTTACTGTGCATGAGATCTCTATTTATGATGATGCCGAGCATTAAATGACTCAGAAGGCTCATAGACTCCCCACTTCTCAGTCACCAGTGATTCCTACTAATTTTGTACAGGGACATGCGTAGTCACTCGCATAGGATATTACACAACCAATAATATATGATCCATTATAAGTTTGTATTAAGGTAGATGATTCAGCTACAGATCATGCTAAATCTTGCTTTTAGTTTACAATTTGGCATGAAGTTCCCTTTAGTAGAGGTAGGGGATAGCATGGTAGAGGATGAGGCAAAGAGTCATCTCACCCCACAAGAAACTTTGATACTCAAATTCCTCCTCCTTCATATCTTTATACTTCCTCTTTGACTATCGAGTCTGACTCTTATAATGATGAGATGATTGTTGCTCCTTTTCATTTAGTTCGATTGCCCACCTTTATTATTGATGATTATAGTTCATATCCTATATTTCATTGGTATCTGATACCTTAAGGTTGTCTAGTCATTGATAGTGGCTCAAACTCTGATAATCACTCTGTATAAGAGCTACACACTTTTTATGGTCCACCATAGCCTGGTTGGTATGCATCTTTATTCTATAGTATAGTTGTCCCATTGAGTACCTACATACTGGGTCCTGTGGAATCCACTGTAGATGATGAGGTCACACATGTCCCTTGATACTTTTTCCCATTTGTGGATAGCTAAGTTGAGGATGGTGTTATTCCTTTGACTTGGTCTGATGAACAAGCTCTATAGCAACCCCATATTTAGTGATTTGATTTACCTTAAACTCAGTGAGGTATAGGCTATTTTGAGAAAGATCAGTTTCCTTCTGACAACATCCACGTTATCTCCCACTCTTATCTGGTTATTTCCATCTCTGATGATGAAGACCCGGATGATGTGGAGGATAGGGTCCTGGAAGCTCAACGTGAATTTTAAGATGGTGCCAGTTCTGCTATGGATGAATTATGTGAAATTAATTTGGGCACTAAATCGGATCCCAAGCCCAATTCTCATAATGCTTGGTTATCCAAGTTAGAGGCCCAAGAGTATATTGAACTCATATTTGAGTTAAAAGATTGCTTCGCTTGGAATTAAACTGTGAGAAAATTATTTTTAATATTATTTTATTTCTTTATTTTTTAAATATTTAAATTTAAAGATACTTTCATTTCTCACGTGATTTTCTTTGTTTATATTTAAATGGATTTCTTTGAGCCAAATCAGTATAGTTTAATATTATACCGTCCTGAAGGACAGATTAATGTTTTGCTATCGATTTGAAAGGAAGAAATCTATAATTTATTTCTCTAATCAGAAATAGTATATGGAAGATACAAATCAACCTGAGGGATGATGAATATATTCTTCTATCTCTCTAATTAGAAAAATAAATTACATATTTATCTCCATAATCAAATATAAAAGATATCTGATCCGCCTGTAAGAACAAATCAGACATCCACCTATCCTTTGATTACGAAATTATATTTTAAATATAGATAAAGCGAGGTCTGCGTTCATAGATTTTCCCCCTACTATAAAAAGGAACTAAGGTAGGGTTTATTTTAATATGGGATCTAGACTCCCTATAGAGGCAAGCTCCTATAGTTAATTACATCTCCTAAGAGAATACTCTCGATTAAAGTGAAGGCTAAAGAATTTTAAAAGATAATGTGAATTTAATAGAAATGCTTGATTTATAAAAATTTTAATGTATAAGCTTTAAATTATAAATCTCCAAGTTGAATTTAGATTTTTGAATTTAGGAGTGATAGAAAATATGTGTATAAGAAAAACTCACAACAACGGGAGCTATGACCCGGTGGTTCCGCCCGTAGCACCCCCACCAAAATGAATGGGGGGATTGAATATTCTCTAAATTGCTGTGCACGTATCTCCAATGTTCTCTAAATTGCTGTGCACGTAGCTCCAATGTACCTCGCAAGCAAAGGCAAAGAGAGAAAAAAAAAATGGAATGAGAGTAGCCACCATTCAAGCAAAAATATAATTAAACAATAATCAATATAAAACGATTAAGATTTATAAATTTTAAAATTTATCTAAAGCATATGGAAAGGTGAGCATGTGTAAGAAATTATATCAATAATAAGCATAAGTGAGTATGAAAGTAAATATGTGGTGTAATGAAAGAAATGGATATGATATATATATTGACAAAATCTCATGTCCTATGTGCATGATATAATGATATCTTATATAAATATAAAAATGAATTTTTCAAAGCCTGATCATAAAAGAATGTGAATGGACAATTAGATATTTATAATTTTGCAACAATAATCGTATCGAGAAATCATACCAATAAAAAAAATCAAAACCTCTAACTCTCATGACTGTAGTATGACTGAAACATTAAGTAAGTGAAGTTGTAGGAGACAACCTCTCTATTTATAAATTTTCATTGCAATTATTTATAACATGAGTATATGAAATGAGATTTTTACAATTATCTCAACTTTATTTAAAACCCAACTCATAATAACAAATAAATAATCATAATAATTTTACTAATGAAAATAGTGTCGAATGCAATAATACACTTGCTTATATTAATAGAAAATTTTATTTGCAAATTTAGTTGAGAGAAGTACATATATAGGATGATTTATAAAATTATATACATGGGTATCATATGAAAGTAAAAATATGGGCAAAGTATCACAGTTATATAAACCTTTTGATGAACATAATCATAATCCAAGCCAAATAAATGTAAACAATTAAAAGCTTTGGAGAAGTATATGGACTTCTATATAAATTAGCTTAACCACTCAAATGATACAGCTAAGAATTGAATTTACACAATGAAAATCTGTACCATTAGGTATACATTGATCCTTCATAAAACAATGAGAAAATATGATCATATTTGCAGGAAAAAGGTACATACATTTATATTTATAATAGAGAGAGAGAGAGAGAGAGAGAGCAAGACTTTTATATTACAAAAAATTCTATATTAAACTTTAAAAAATAGTTAGGAAAGATTATAGAACATGGCATAATTCTTACAAAAATTTGTATACAAATCTTTACAAAATAATGAGATAATGAGAGAATCTCATCTAAGGAGAGCAAATTTATATAACAAAAATTTCCATACTTATATTTACAAAAAGAGTGAGAAAAGAAGTACAACAACTATAATTAAAATTTACTTATGTTTAGTCAAGAAATCACATGGTTAAACCCAAAAGTACAATCGCAGAGATCTAGAATAGTCATTATGAACAGAAGGTATTGCAACAGAAAGGTGAAAAATAAAAAATAAAATAAAATCATTAGAGGATGTGGCTCTGATAAAAGGTAAATTTTTAAAATGACACATGTAATAGGTTTAAACTCATAACAGTATACAATCACTTAGTAATAGAATCTATGGTTGCGTAAATGGATACAGATTATCTTAAAATATCACATCATCACCGTCTCTACTCATATGGTCTGTCCCACATGGCGGAAACAAAGCAATAAAACGTAGCGAACATGCATATTATTTTCATTCAAATGGTACAGGAATTACTTCACGTTGGAGAAGGGGTGAACCAATGCTATCGTAATGATTATTAATAAAGCCCAACATCATATGAAATTCTATTAATTAGATTAAACACATAATCTGGGTTCGTTTGGGTAATTTGTTCATTAAATTCATAACAAGATTAAAAGTAAGTCTAATAAAACCTTACCCATTTCAGCTCTAAATGAAAAATCAATTTAGAAAATCTTCTTGAACTCGAGGAACGAAATTACACACGACAATTCAAGAGAATAATGACCAAAGAAAATTACTGCACTCCGTTGCTTGATTGGATAGACTAGAAACATCAACGTTAATGTTTAACTTTCAGCAAACATCAAGAAAAATAAATCAAGAGTGAAAATGACTATTTTATTTATTAACTCCAACATACTTTCAGTATCATCTCTAAAGCATATTTAACAAAAATATAGGATAGTCCTATCACTGTTCTTTGTGGATTTACATAACAAATATATATGCTGAATCTTCACAAAAAGAATGAGAAAACCTTATTTAATCCTAGAGCATTTACATGATTAAAAAAAATCTATATTAAAACCTCACAAAAATAGTGAGAAATTGTCCAAATCTGTAGAGGCTTTCATACAAAAACAATGAGAAAACCTGCTTAATCCAAGAGTATTTAGATGATAAAAATATGTACAAAATCCTCACAAAAAAATAATAAATATTAATTAAACAATGCACTAATCTTCCTAAACTATGTAGAAGAAATTAAACAATGCACTAATCTTCCTCTTGATTTAGACTTGTTTGGACTCTTGACACGATCAATAGTTGACTTGGTCAACTTAACCTAAAACTTATTCAAACTTGACCCATATGAATATATTCATTGCATTCATTCAAAACCTTGGTTGCATGGTCTCATATTCCCTTTAAATCTATTCCATGTGATGTATGGAATACTTCTAAAACCTTCCTTGAGTCAAACCATAGCCCATTTGACCAAGTCAACTCATATACTTGGTCAAATATCCAAAGTTCTAATCAAACCACCATGCATTCTCATTTGAACCCTCAAGACTTCACTCAAATAGCTCCCTAAGCCACTCTAGCTGCCACCTGAGCATACATTGACCCATTGACTGGTCAAACAGTCAATGGGTGGTCAAAGGAGCTTCCAAATGGTTAAAACCCTTAATCAAACTTGTTAAACTCAAATCTCACTTAACCTCAACTGTTAATACAGGCTCTAGAACCTTCCTAGACCTATTCTTAACCCTTGGATCAAGATCAAGTGGCCTTGATTTAATCCATATGCTCAAAAGGACATAAGAGGCCTTTCCACCTCATGTGTCCTTGTGTACCTTGATCCACCTTCTCCCAACCATTCCCAGGCCACTTGGCAATCATCTAGGAGTCCATCCTGCAGATCCTATCCATCCATTCAATTTGAAGAAGATTGAATAGGGCAAAACTCCTAGGACGGCTACCATTCCAAAAGCCACCTTATCTCTCCACATTCAAGTTCTCCAGAGGACATCTCTTTTCATTTGAGCCCTAGGGAGTTTCCTCCACCCTTTTAAAAATTAAATCAGCCAGTCAATCCCGCCGGCGGTGAGCTTCCCGGCGAACCGAAGGCAGATTACATCCAAGCTGGTTTACGACCGATCCAAGGACTTTCAAGCCAGGGTTTCTTCTACAAAATGGAGCGTGGACAGCCTATAAATGCAACATGACTTTAAACGGATTAATCTGTCCTTTAAATGAGGTATAAATTGAAACCCTAGATCTAGGTACACTAGATTAAATACCATTCTTCAATACGCATTTTAAGTTTTGAAAACATATCCCCACAATTTCTGTTCATGCATCCTAGCTAAGTTTAAAATTTTGAGTTATTTCGTGCACTCGATCGAACGAACGAACCATAAAATGCTTTCTGGGGCATTATCGACGTCGAGTTCAAGCGTTCATTTTTCTAGACCGTTGCTCTCTCGATCAACGGTCCAGCTTAAGCCATCCCGCAGTCTGATCCAACCGTGTATTCAATCGCTCGTTCGATCGGTCGTCCGATGGCATCAAGGCTGTCAGCTCATTACCCCGGGATTAATTCTCCACCGTCCGATCTCTCTCGGCTGAGATCAAATGACGGGATCTAATCACAACCATCAAATAAAACTCTCGTAGATCTAACGGCTGTGGTGGAACATTGACGCAGATAAGTGAATTGTGCGTGGGTCCCGCCGCCAAGCAATCATCTAGAAATGATTGCCCAATGACTGGCCTACCGCCAACGCAGTTTGGAGGGCCTGCCGCCAACGCAGTTTGGAGCGCCTAATCCAGCTGCACCATGTGTCAGCCGCGCCGCCAGAATGTAATAATTAGGTTTAATTAATATTTTAATTACCAAACAATTTCAAAAAATAATTAAAAAATATTTATAAGTCCAAAAATTTAATATTTTGTATCAAAATTTTTATAATCTCATAAATTTTAATTTAAAATTAGTTTCAAATCAAAATAAACAATATATTTTCAGTTATTTTAGATAATTAATATTTGAGTATTTTTTTATATCATTTAATGTAATATTAAATCAAATATTTTCGAACATTAAGAATTTAATATCATTTCATTAAAACCAGAAAATTTTGAATAATATATCAAAAAATTTTGAAATTTAAAAACTTTAATTTAAAATTAAGTTTGAGATTTAAAACTGAGGTCAACAGAGGAATAGCGGCTGTGTGAGCGTTTGTTATTCCAGGCAATTAGGGCAAACAGGGGCTTAAGAGTCATAGGGGGGAAAATGACATAAATTCCCATCTCATGTAATTAAATTTTTTTTTTCAGGGGGGTAGTTGCCCCCTCTTCATTTAACGTGGTTCCGCCAGTGAACCTAACTAACCTGGTGACATTAAGGACAATAATTAAGGACATGTTTAGAAAACTTAGAGAAATTTTAGAAATTAGGATATACATCCTTTTAACTTGAAATTTGAACAATTTAAACTTAGTGACACTCTCTGCCCTTAGAAACATTTTCACTGGTTTTAGAGATCATTGAGCTTTTTAATCAATTTTCTTAAGCTTAAACCCTTAATTAACTTTTGAAAATTCTAAAAATTATAATAAATCAAATTTAAATCCCAAAATTACAAGTAAGACCTCTAACTGACCAAAATCAAACCCTTAATCAACAAAAATTAAAATCAATTTAATTTGACCGCAAATTTAGTCTTAATTTAATTTTAAGTGAAATTGAATATTTAATTATTTTAATTAATTAAAAATAATTTAAAATTCTAGAAAATTTCCAAACAGTTGGGAATCTCTCCTTAGGTCATTATTGACCTTCTGAGTGGATTTCAAGGAGTTTGGAATTCATTTGGAGCAAAATCATAAAAAGCCCCTTCATTAAACAATTTTAAAAATTCTAATAATTACACAAATTTCAAAAATTCGTAATGAATTCAAAACAAATCCAAATTAGTCAAACTCAATTGCATTCAACTCATAATAATGTCTAATATTTATTAAAAATATTAAAATTCCAGAAAACCCTTAAATTTGAAAAAAGTCAACTTTTGGTCAAATGAAAGTCAAATTTTAACTTAAAAATTCAAACCTTTATAATAAAATCCAGAAAAATCCAATTTCAACGTACTTATAGTCTAACTGATCGTACTATGGTCTAGTATTTTAATAAAATATTAATTTTTTAGAAAATACTTTTAATTAAAAAGTTAACTTTTAACCATTTAATTAAATGATTAAAATAATCCAAAGAATTCTTAAAACTTGAAAATCACTTTAAAACTCCAAAAATGTTTAATCAACCTTAAAATCAGTAATCAACCAATTTTAATTAAAATTTATTAACTTTTAATCATTAATCAACTTATGTCACTTAATTATATCAGGTACCACTATGTAACACAAGCCTACGAGGCTATTAGCTTAGCCCCAAGGAAGATGAAATAAACTTCACGGCCTCGGTGAGAAATAAAGGTGGTATTCAACAAATAATTAAAATGTATTTAAAATTAACTTTAAGTCATTAATATTTAAACTCAAAACTAAACTTTCCCTTAAGCCTTTCAACCAATCAAAACTTCAAACAACTTTAACAAATTGCCCTCCATAGGACATATCAAAACCACACGGCCTACCTCACACAATTTAGATGGTTTGATAGGACAACCAACTCTAGTTTTAAGCTAGGCCGGTGTTTACTTTTTTGCTGTGTGCCGGGTTTTCGAGCTTTCACTGCATGTTGGTTGCTAGCTTAGAATTGATGTATTTGTTTACTTATTTTTCTGCACTCAGTGTTGTGACTAATTGAGCATTTTAAATTTCAAATATTAACTACGTGTGATTAATTATAACTGCTTGAGATTGATTACAACTGCTTGGGATTATATATAACTACTGATTATTAGGATAACCCTGTATGATCGAGTCTAGATTTTTTTTCTTTTAAAATATAATTTTATTGTAATATAGTTGTAATTATTTAAAGTGATTTGAGTTTGGGATATTAATATCCAACTTGAATTTCAAAGAGGAGAAGACATCCCTAAAGGGGAGAGTCTTCTTCCATTTGAAAGTTAAGTTATGATATTTTTCAAATATCCAAAGAGGAAAGATAACACCCCGTTCATGGGGGAGTTTCTTTTCATTTGGATATCCTGAACCAACGGATCAAGAAGCTCATGGGAAGACAAAGAAGTGGAAGTCGAGAATAATCCCAATTCTCAAAGTCACTTGTCTTTTAGGAGTTAGAATCCAGGTTGTTGTCAGTGGTGCCCGGCCACTTTACTTTTCTACAAATTCTGTGATGTAATATTAAAAGGCACTTGCCTATGGACATTCAATTTGAGCATTTAATTTGATTGATTTATTTAATTGATTGTGTAGTAGAACTACCTGGTTTTCTAGTCTTTTTACGTGTATGTTGATTTTGATTTGAGCTAAAATTCGATAGTAGGCTCTTAAGGACTTATTAAAATTTTTCTACTTAAATCAAATTAAAAAATTTTAAATCAACATAGAAACTCTAATGTTTTAATAAGTAAGTCTGGGACCGCCGGGAGTTCACATACATATTTGTTGCATTTCTCTCTTTCCTTTGTTAGGCACCTCCCCGCCTGCGAGTTTTGGCAGACCACATGGCCTATGAGGGTGCAGATTTTTCCAAGGGGAATCTATGCATCTTTTAGGGAAAATATATATTTTAAGCCTTTTTAAAAACTTCTTCATCCTGATTTAAATACTCAATCGAGTTGACCAGCATGCATCACATTAGATACAAACTTAAAAGTGTCTAAATCTTTAAATACATTATCTTAAGAATATTACCCAACATGTGTTAAGGGGCCAAGTTAAGGACCACTCTAGATGTCGGCCTCCTTTCCTAAAACTTAATCTAATTAACATCCCTACCACTCAACAATAAAATGACTCAACTCATGTTTTTAAAGCACCTAGGTGGTTTAGCTAGCTCCCCAATCCAGGTCGGGATAAGTCCAGATTTACATTGCATTAGCTAGGTTCGGGTTACTGATTTTTAGTATCCAATTTAGACTTAGGTTCCAAGGCAGGCCCGAGCTATAAGACCTCAACCTCCGAGAATTGAGTCCCAATTTTCTAATAAAATTGATCACTTAAACTTAAATCTCTTTCAATCAAATTCAAGCCTAACATTTAGGATAGGCTGGGGTGTTTCTGAAGTAATTCAGAATCTCAAAACACCTCCTACCCTTCCTCCTTTGACTCTAAAAAGAAGTGTTCAACCTTGAACCAATCCCACTTGAAACTTCCAACCTTTACCTCCTTTGATATCAATCGTTGAAAATCTTAAATAAAATTTCTACCGCTATTTTAATCGAGAGTATTCGTAGAAAACTCTGGTTTCCTATAATGTAATTAACTATGAGGGCTTGCGCTCGTAGGAGATTTAGAAAGCTAGACTAGATTTTTAAAATCAAGTTTTTCAAAACTCTTAATTAATTCTCTTTGGGAAAAATCAAACCTGGCGATTGATCATTATCATCATTTTCAAATGATCGATAGTGATTGATATTTTCTTTCTTTAGAGAGATATATCAAAATCATTATCGTGGTTTTGATTATTAAATTAGTGATTTCTTTATCCAGATTAATGTAGTCAAACACTTGATCGAATTTAGTGTTGACCATTCGGGGTCATATGTGATTCTTTCCTGAGTTTGACTACGATAATCAGGATGAATTTAAATTTTATAATTTGAACCCATTAGGGAATGATATGTTCACCTCTTGAAGTGATATATTATTCATAATGACATGTACAATTTCAAAATTCCAAAAATTAAATATTTTCCAAAGAAAATTAATATTTTTTAAATTATATTTTTAAATCATCAAACACACTCTCAACTAGATCAGCTTGTGGAATGATTCGACCATTGGGAGACTCACTTTGAGACCTTCATTGTTGCACAGGAGCAACAGCATGTGGAGGACGTTGTTCACTTACGTATCTCACCAAAAGATCCAACATAACCATAATATGTACTGTGGAGTAGTTTGCGACTCTTTCCAGTTACTTTCAGCCATATCCACCACCACGACCTCCTCCTTCAGATGACCAGGTGCTGTCTTTCTTTTAGTTTACTTATTTTTGTGTGATGTTGTTTTTTCTTTTTCGCTCCTTTTTGTCAAAAGGGGGGAGTAGCTGTACTAGTTTGTATTGTTCTAGTCTATTTTAGTTTGTTATATTTTTATGATGGATGTTGACCTCAATTTTTGTTTGAGTGTGATTGAGGGTCTTTGATTGATTTAATCAAGC
>NW_021319315.1:6033840-6037685 GCF_001605985.2 Dendrobium catenatum | reverse complement strand
GGATGAGCAGAGTGAGCCTGAGGACCAGGATGAGCGGGAAGTCCCCAAGGTAGGAGGGTCTCCGAGATTAGTAGCTACGTATACCGCAGTCTTACACTTACAGACTCAGATGGCTACTGGGAAGATCCATCTCCAGGATAGTGATTCGTTACAGCCTTTAGACAAGTCTGATCAGACAGTTTAGATGATCTCTAGTCCGAGCCACAGTCCTAGCCATAGTTCCAGCTACAGTTATAGTCAGACTTACAGTCAGGGCAATAGTGGTAGATCGCTCCACAGTTCTGAGGGAGAGTGGAAGCTAGCACTCTCCAAGAAGACCCAGCAAATGATTAAGTATGCTGTACAGAGTTTAGATACAGTTGAGATGAGGCCTCCCAAGGCCAAATTGACAGTTGCCACTCCAGCTTCTTTGTTAGCACTTGTTTTACTTTTCTTCCTTATGTTGTAGTGCCAGATAAGCACATTTTCTTTTTGCTTTCACTTGTACTAGAGAGATAAAAAAAAAGGTTGTAACCTCAGTAGGGAAGACAGGCCCCCTTCTAGCACTTAGGCTGAAGGACCTCGTTCTCCCTTCTATTGATGATTAATTAATAAAAAAAAAGATAATGATTTCCTCATTTATTTTGACTCATTTGATTTCTCTAGCTCTACTAGTTTATAGTGATGACTCATGAAAGAGTATGATCTCTCTACCTCATCCTAGAGGTGAAGATATTTCTTCTTTTGAATTAAAATCTTTTTTTAAATTGAAATTGGATTTATAAGTGCAAATTTTCTCTATTATCTTGTGATTCTCTATCTCATAGATAACTATAGTATATTGATGAATGAAACTTCATAATTTTTATAATCAAGCTGTTCATTCTTATCAGAGGATAGGATTTATTTTGTAGATCCTTCTTCTTTATCCAAGAGAAGTAAGTCTTCTTCTCTTGTATTTGGAAGATGATCTTACAACTGAGAAATATTTTGCTTTTAGAGGTTTGGAAAAGGAAGCCAGTTACAAAAAGTGAAAAGATGTGCAAAGCATCAAAAGTGAAAGATACACAAAGTGTATCAAGCAATTGAGAGTTGTGCAAAGCACATGAAAGTTAAGAAAGTGGCTCAAAGAGCCCAAAAGTGTTGAGTAAATGGCTTCCCTTTCTAGTAAACCTCTAAATCTCAGAAAATCTATATCCTTTTGATATTTTTGATACTTGAGTCTAAAAATTATGATTTTGAATTCGTCACTATGCAATGATATCATATAAGATATGGAAATACACTCATACAAGAAATGGAGAAAATTAAATTTCTTTTTCTAATTTAAATCCCTTTTTGGATTAAATTTCAATTCAAGAGAAAAAAATACTCATATAAGTGAGATGTCACGATTTAGCTAGTTTGGAGCTTAATTTGAGTTAGTAAATTTAAATTGAGGTTCTTTTTAAGATCAAAGGGAGTTAAGTACTAAACTCGTTTGGGATATGTGCTCATTTATCACTTTTGACTTGGTCCACACACTCCTGCATTTGTTAGGATCGATGATATTGATCCTTTATTAGAAAGTGAATCGCTCCTTCATGTCAGCCCTACTCTGATAGTTGAAGCCCCCAGTCCATTCATATGAGATGAATGTGATAGCCTGATAGGGAATATTTAAATCACTCATTTAGACCATTTAGAGATTTGTTACTGGGTCCACACCCTCCTACATTGGTTAGGTTTGGTGATGTTGATCCTCTACTAGGATGAGATTCTCTTCTTCCTATCAGTTCTGCTATGATAGTTGTAGCCCTTAGTCCATTCATATGAGATGAATGTGATAGTGGATGTCAAAATCATTGGTTTAGACCTTTTTTGAGGTAGGATATTAGGTGCATACCATCCTATCCTAGTCATGAGTGGTAATGTTGATCCTCTATCCTGATGTTGATTTTAGTTATACATCAATTTCAATATGATTATGTTCCCCAGTTTTGTTCATGTGACAAACGTGGTCTGTGATATCAAAACCAATCACAATCCCCTTTATATATAAAAAAAATAAATGATGAAAAAAATATACAGGTGATAAAAAGAGGAAAGCTTTTAGTAGAGTAAAATCGGTTGCCCTTATCACAGGAGGAACCCGGTAGAACTTTTTAAGAGCCCAAATTTTCCCAAAATTTCTCTTTTTCCTCCCTTGAACCACTTTGATGATTTCTTCAAGGTTGAGTTGACACTTAGTTGGTTACAAATCTTTGAGATTTTGAATATTTTTCTTTGCTAGTGATGTGATACATCATATCCTAGATGTTAACATTATTACTTTGTGGGCTTGGGTCTTTCTGAGGAAAGATCAATACCCTTCTGTCCTCTTTTGGCAGTCTACCTCCCATTCATGCACTGCTCTGAGCTGTTAGAGTAGTCATATGAATGTGGTAGTGCCACTTTCACTTCGCACAGGATCCTACCCGATTAGGGTAGGTATTACCACTGTGACCTTTTGGTAATCATTGATTTCATTCATGATTACTATATTCGATAAGTGAGTGTGTTCCCTTACTATCTGGAGTTGTCTCTCTTGTTGTGATGTAGTACATCCTGCCTCAGATGTTAGCATCATATCCTTAGGAGTCCTGATTTTCTAGTAGAAGATCGCCTCCTTAGTTTTTTTTCACCGACCTACCTAACCATTCATACCATACTCTTAGTTGCTATAGTAGTCCTATGAAGGTGGTAGTGTTGCTTTTAATTCTCACAGTGTCGTACCTGCTTAGGATAGGTGTTACCACTGTGGTCCTCTGATGTTTTATCAATCTTATTCATAATTATTAGCCTTGGTAGTGAGTGTGCCCCCTTACTACCTAGAGTTGCTTCTTTAGTTGTGATGCAGTACATTTTGCCTCAGATGTTAGCATTGCATCCTTATGAGCTTTGATTTTCTAACGGAAGATCAGTTCCTTAGTTTCTATACTTACTTCACTATTCATACCCTACTCTTAGCTGCTAGAGTAGTCCTATGAGTGTAGTAGTGTTACTTTTTTACTCCCCACAAGGTCCTACCCAATCAGGGTAGGTGTTACCACTGTGACCCTTCTGATGTTTTATCAATCATATTCATGATTACTGTCGTCAGATAGTGAGTGTGTCC
The DNA here is from genome assembly GCF_001605985.2 of Dendrobium catenatum. NCBI lineage: Eukaryota > Viridiplantae > Streptophyta > Magnoliopsida > Asparagales > Orchidaceae > Dendrobium > Dendrobium catenatum. Next base: position 6,034,570 of record NW_021319315.1, on the reverse strand, counting down.
CCTCACTACCTAGAGCTGATTTTCTTGTAGTGATGTGGTATACATTGCCTCGGGTATTAACATCGCTACTTTGATAAATTTGAGCTTCTAGCAGAAGATCAGTTCTCCTACTCCTTTTCGTGACCTATCCTACTATTCATACACTAGGCTCAGTCGCCGGATTAGTCTTATGAATGAGTTGAGGTCACTTTCATTTCCCACAGGGTCCCACTAGTTTGTGTGGGTGTTACCACTGTGAGGTTTTACTTACTTAGAGTTGTTGCCCTCAGTAGAGAGGGTACTCCCTCACTACTTTGGCTCTTTTTCCCTTACTTGATGATAGGAGGCGTCATGCCTTAGATGCCACCATCACCTTTTCCTTGAGATTTTGATTCTCTAGTAGAGAGTCTGCTCTTCCAGCTATTTTATCACTTGTTTCCCCATTGTGACCCGACTCCTAGCTGCTGGAGAGGTCCTTTGGATGCTTTGATACTCTTCCCACTTCTTACAGGGCCCCCATCAGTTAGTATGGGTTTACCACTGTAGCCCCCTTGGGGATTATTTTTACTAGGCATAGTCCTATCTTTTGTAATAGAGGTGCCCCCTCACTACTAGGCATTGTCCTATTTTGATCAGGCAGGCATCAGAGCCTGACTCTTTATTCACTCAGTTGAAATGACTGAGTGGGTATTAAGCCCTTCTTTATTTGCAAAGCCGAGCTGGTTGAGCAGATGTTGAAGTTTACCCGTTG
>NW_021319315.1:6023887-6033740 GCF_001605985.2 Dendrobium catenatum | reverse complement strand
TTCCCATTACAACGGGTATGAGATGTGGGCAGGATTGATGATTCTGGAGACGGTAATCCCAACACTCTTTTGTAAATGATGGGTAAGGGGCGGCTTCATCTTTCTTGCTTCCCCCTGGAAAATGAGGGTTCAATCCTACCCTTCGAAGGAACTCCTCCCATAAGTTTTGTCGGACACGGTTTCCCACAGCCATAGGAGCAAGAGGTTAGCAAGGAAAACACAAGAGGGAGAAAGGGTGGAGGTGAAACCATTGGCTGGCAAACGGCCCAGATTTAAAAGAAACCGGCCATATCATTCTGGCCGAATCGCGAGAATCGTTTTCAGGCGCGATATGGCCTCAATAATTTGCGTACAGGCCGATTGTTTCAAAAAAAGGGCCGAGTCCAATTCATCTGGGTCGATCGATATCGGCCAAGGGCTGAGACACAGGCCGATGGCCCCGACGGAGTCAAAATCAGAACGAAAACACCGTTCTGAAAAAAAAAAAAAAAAAAGCATATCGTCCGGCCGATTAGGTGTAATCGTCCAGGACGATGCACATAATTGATCGTATAACCCGGCCAATAAAGTTAAACGTTTTAATTCTGGCATGTGTAATCCGTCTAGGAAACGACGGTGGATATGTCCAGGATGAATTGTCCAATGATCGGATCGTCTGGATGAAATTTAAAAGGAATTTAAAAAAACCCGTGCTGACACGTGGATCGTCCAGGACGATCCAGTGTATCGCAGACAAAAATTTCTATCCCGACCAGGACTAAATCATCAGATTTACAACAGAGTAACGGTCCATATTGTCCAGGACGATATAGAGGAATCGTTCAGAATGGATTGAGTTACACAAGCACAGAAAAGTGTTTCAGCATATTGGGAGTTGGAAGAGATTTTGGCCTATCCGTTCCCAGGACGATAAAGTTATCAGCACAGGGACGATGTGACTAGAAATTTGAAATTATGAAGAAGGATGGTGTTTGATCAGGGCTTCAAACAAAAAATTAAAAGAAAATAGACAAAAAAATACAGTAATAGAAAGCAAAAAATACAAGGAAAATCAAAAAAAACACGAAATATTTTTGGATTTTATTTTTATTTTTTTTTTTTAGTGGCAGGCATCATATGAGAATTTTTTTTCAAAAAAGTTTAAACTTATTTTTTTAAGAGGTTCCACAAGATCAAGGCGTTTAGCTAATCCTAAAATTTAGACAAAGGGGTAAGGATATTTCCGATTTTTGGTGAAACCCTAATTTCAGGGACTGTTTTTTATGGTATAAAATTTTTTGAAAAACAATATTTAATGCATAACTCAGAATTAAACCTATTTGAAGGCAAAAAGAAGATTCAATCAAACTTATTTTTTTACAAAAACCATCTTCATAAAAATAATAACAACAAAGTAAACTTTTCTCAATCATGGGTAATTTGAAATCAAAGCCTTTTGAATTCATTCAAATAGTCAATGAGTTTTCTAAGTTTTTACAAGTTTTCGAAGAGGGGATAGCTTGCTTTTTAGTGGGCTCTATTTTAATGTTGCCTTCTTCTTTGAAAATCTTTGGATTGGCTCTTTGAGATCTTTTTGATTTTGATACACAATTGTGTATAATTTTCCGTTTTTTCAATTTGGCGGTTATTTGGCTCTTTCTTTTTCCTTTTTTAAAAATTCTTGCAAGCTAAAGCTTCTTTTTTTTGCAAACTTCTTTTAAAGAAGCTCAAGTTGTTGAGTATAATCCTCCAATATTAGAGAATAGCTCTCCCTCTCTCTAACTTAGGGAATAATTAAGCTCACAAAAACAAATACAAAATATGGTGATAAAAGCAATGGCAAGACATTTAAATAACTCCGAAAGGATAAGTAAATAAATGCTTTGGATATTTAAGATGAATTAAGAATTAGAAATATTGTAGAAGCAGAATAGAAAGAATCTTAGTTTTCAAAAAAAAACCAACTTGGCTAAAATGAAGTTGAACTTTTGTTTAGAGAAGAAAAAAATTATACCATCTAAAAAAACAAAGGGTCAGCACAGGAGGGAACTATCCCCACGGTGGTTTTCTCCTTTAAACTGAATTAGAAACATGGCTAAACAACAATTCTTCAAACTCTAAAATCTACAATCTTTGAAAAGATTCAACATATGGAAGGCCAAATTTTAAATAAAACAAAGTGAAGTAGGTCAAAAACACAACACATAAAAAAAAACAACAAACAAAGCGAAATTAAAATACACTGAAACAAAACATATATATTTTAAGAAATTAATTGAAGCAAGCAGGTTGGAGCATGAATTGAGCTGGCGCGCTTTCATATGTCCAGTTAATCTATGCCCGCCACGAGGTCTTTGGTGAGAGCATTCCTGCAAAAACTCAACAACAGTCAGATTTTAGGAAACCGCCAAAAGGTTTGGGCTCCTTCTTAGGGAAAAGTAGAAATGCAATGCAGGTAAGGTATGTTGTGATTATGGCATCTTAGGGTCTCCACAACCCTAATTGTGTAACTAACGGGTCGAATGGTGGGCAAGTGTGTGAGATGTGTCTAGCATGCCAAATGAAAAAACATCTAACTCCAAAGGAAAGGAATTTCCCTTTAAGGTTGGTTTGAGTTATAATGCTCTTCCGCGGCGGCGCTGTTTTTGGTTTGGCAATTGAATCAAAAGTAGATGTCATCCAAATTCTTTTTTCTTACCACTTTCTACTGCTTCTAAATCATTTTGGATCTTTTCAAAATTAAGTGCCTTTTTTTTAAAAAAACTTATTTTCAATATTCCTCAATATTTTTTTCACACTCTCTTTACGATTTCTTCAAGATCAGATTTAAGTGAGGGTGTTTAAACTTTTTAATGCATTATTTTCATCAATTAATTTCAAATATTTTTGGTTTAAATCATCAAATTCATCAAGAAGAGGCCATGTTGATTTGAAATCAATCGTTTGGCATGATCTTTTTGAGAAAAACTTCATTGGTTTTCTTTTTTTTATAAATTGCAAAAATGTTTCTAATTTTTAAGGCTTGCATAGAGTTTTTCTTGAAGTTTTTTTGTATGAATGTATGTATTCTCTCATCACAAAATTTTCACACAACAACATGAATCAGTCTTCATTCAAATTTCAGGACAAGATCAAAACAATTCAGTTCATAATATAAAAGAACAAAAAGAATCATTTTTTTTCACCATTTCATTTATCAATTTTTTTCAAAAATACATCAATTCAAAAAGTCAATTTTCACAACAAAAAATTATTCATTCATAAGACACATCATAATTTTTTTTCAAAATTCAACACACTAAAATACAAAAAGAAAAATCAACAGGGAAATTATTATCAAAATCACGAAACATCAAACAAACAATATCAAAATTTTATTTTTCATCAAAAAATCATTTTCAAACATCAACACAACAAAATCAATATTTTCAAAAAGTCAAAAATCACATTCAACAAGAAAAAAACATTCAATCATTAAGTTTGACATAAAAATTTTTCACAACAACAAAATTTTCATTTTTTTCATTTCAATTAACCATTCATCAATAGTCATCATTTTTTCATTAACAACAAATTTCCTCACCAGTCAAAATCAATTCTCAAAAACAAAGAATCAAGCATTCAAAGACAACATCAAAAGCAAAAGATCAAACAAAGTTCAACAAAGAAAAAATTTTTTTCACAGAAAATCAATTATCTCAAAAAAGAAAAAATCAACATTTTTCATTTTCAACATCATAGCAAACAAGCAAACTTTCAAAAATCAAAATTTTTCATCAAATTCATCCTTCACCATTCAAAAACAGACACAAATCTAATCAAACCTCACAGAAAAACACAACAATCATCAACAACAATAAATTTTTTCAGTTTTTTTTTTTTTCATTTTTCAACACAAAAGATTTCCAATCACAATTCAATACAAACAATTTTTCAAAGACAAATTCAACAACAAACAATTCAATTTTTTTTTCAACTATTTTCAAATTGTCAAAAACATTTCACAAAAAAATTTTTCAAACAACAAACACACATAAACAACAGCAAATACAATACATCAAGCATTTCAGAGACAGAATCAAACAACATACAGAAATAACAAAAAACAAAAATCAAAACACAAACAGTTCAAAATCTCAATCAAGAAATACCACCACTCAAAAACATTTCATTCAAAGAACTTCCAAAAAGATCAGAATTTAGAAAAAGAAAATTTTCATTTTCAAATAATGTAACAAACAAAATCCATTTCAAAAATCACAAGCATCAGTTCAAAAATCAAAACACATATTCAAATCAATTTTTAACATCATTTTTCAAACACATTCAGAAAATCATGTCAAACAATCAAAGCATCAACATTTCATTTCAGATCAGAATTTTTCATTCACCAAAAAATCAAAAAATTTTCAAAAATCAATCAGCATTTCAAAACAACAGCATGCATAATTCAAACAACAATCACACAACAAATTCAATTATCATCATTCACAACATTCAACTTCAATTCAACAAACCACCAGTTTTTCATTCATAAAAAATCAACTTTCAACATTCAGCAAATCGATTCAAAAACAAAAAGAACACATTCACAAAATGCAACATATTCAGGTCACGAACAACATACAACACATTTAAAAGTTCATATCATTCATTCAACATTCACAAAAAATTTCATCATCATCACACAATTTTCATTTCAGATTTCATTCACAATAAAATCAAACATTCAATTTTCAATTTTTCAAAAAAAAATCTTCATCAAAAAACAATTTCAAACCATAAAATTTTCATAAACACAAATCACAAGCATTTTCAAAAACAATCAACAATTTTCTTCAAAATAAAATTAACAAAAAAGTTAACAACAAAACATTCAAAAAAACTTTTTTCAAAATTCAAAGATCAACAAGCACACAAATCACAAAAAAAATTTTTTAACAAAATCTTTTTTTCCAATTTCAAATTTTTTTTCAAAGTTCAAAATTTTCAAAAAATTCATCACTTTTTCAACACAATTTAAAAAGCATTTCAAATGTTCAAAACATACAATTTCAAAAAATAATTTTCACTTTCAAAGAATAAGAACAACAATCCAGACAAAAAAGAACTCAATTCATCAAATTTCACACCAACAACAAATCAAATCACAATTCAACAAAGTAGAAAAATATAAATATGTTTTCAAAACACACAAATTCAATCAGCAAATTACATCTTTTCAAGAGATTTTCAAAAACAACATAATTCCTGTTCAGTTTCCAAAAATTCAGATTCTCAACAATTTTTTTTCATCAAAACAGTTTTTTTCACAACCAAATTCATTCAAAAATCAAGACAACAACAAACCATTTCAAACAAAGTTTTCAAAAAACAAAAATTCAGAAAAATTAAAAAACGATTCCATTTTTCAATCCTCATCACATTTTCATTTTTTCATCACAAAAAATTCAAAATTCACAGCAACAATTCAAATTTTCAGAAATACATTTCCAAAGAAAAAACAACATCAAAATATAAATAAAAAACACAAAAAGCAAAATTTCAAAATTCAATTTGAGAAATTTTTTCAACAACATCAAAGATAAAACATTCAATCATTTCATCTCTTCATTTCATTCAAAATTTTTCAAGGAACAATTTTTTCAAAAAACATGTTCAGCATTTTCACATTTTCAAAACATCAATTCACAAATTCAAAAAAAAACAAACAGATCAAATCATTCAAAGCATTTTCAGAAATTCAATAAAGTCACAAAAACAGTTTTTTTTCAGAACATTCAAAAACACCATTTTTCAAAAATAACAAAAATTTCTCACATTTTCAATCATCAATTCAGACAAAGATGGAGTCATGGTTGGATTAGGGTGCGTAAGAAAGGTGGTTTTGCTCAAATGGATAGATAAATGCGATAAGCCGCGTAGGTGCAAGCACATGTCCGTTTATTTCGGTCGAGGAGATGTGTAGAAAGATTCTTTTTTCAAAAGTCATCACTTCAACAAGCATCAAACCACAACACCAGATTAAAGTTTTCAGCAAAAAGGAAAAAACACAAAAAAATCAGATCATTATCAAAAATCATATAACTTTTTGCACACTTCAAATTTTCACAAAAACAGATTTTTTAATAAATATTTTTTTTTTCATCACAACTTTCACAACACGTATATTCATTTTTTCAGAGTCAAAACTATAAACATTTTCATGGATCTTTTCGCTCACACCTCCCTTTTCTTCATTCTATCTCTTGCTTTCCTTTTCAATATCGAGTTTCTTCGAGAGTTTTTCGTAAACCTTCGCATTAACCCTACCTTTCAGCATCCACCTCCACCACCTCCATCAGATGATCAGGATCCCTCGTTCTTTTAGTATGTGCTTTATGTTGTTTGTTTCATGTTTTTTTTTTTAGTTTGGTTTTTAGTCTTTGTTTGTTTTTCTTTTGTATCTGGACCCTTTTTTTGTGATGACAAAAGGGGGAGTAGGGTGTGGTAGGAAAAGTTATTGACCTTAGGGTGTGGTAGGAAAAGTTGTTGGGTTTGTAACTTTGAAATTCTAATGGACTTTTTTAAATATTTTCCTACTTGTGTTTGCCATCATAAAAAAGGGGGAGATTATTGCAAATCTATTTTCATGGATCATATTTTGATGATTGACAAATACTATTTCTCTTGGACTGCTTAATGCTTCTAACTTTTTAGGAATCGAAGATCGGACGAACAAGACAAAGCCAGTTCAGGATTGCATAGGTTTAGGGTTGAGTCACTCTGTACTTTTGTTTTTCACTTTTTGAGTCTACTTGTAATGGTCAAAGGGACTGATGCTAAGTAACCCTTCACACACACACTTGAGAGACTTAGAATTTCTGTTTTTACTAATATTGGTCAGGACAATTTTTACATTGGCCTGGACGATCAGGCTTAAAAAAGAAAGTCTAAATAAGGATTCTTAATTAAGGCAGCCGACATTAACATATTGGCCTGGATGATACGTGTATCGGCCAAGAAGATAAGCTCAAAACAGAAAGAAGTTGCCGCCATTGATAACTAAGGTACACTGTATTTTTAAAATTATCGGCCAGGACGATCCTTGATCGGCCTGGACGATATTCACAAATTATTTCTTAATTGATCAGGAAATCAAGGGAGTAATTAAGGATGATTGATACGATCATATCGTCCTGGACGATCGCAGGATCGGCCAGGACGATCCAGTCAATAACCTTAAGTTACTTCAGGACGATTAATATCGGCCAGCTCGTATCTAGGGCTATTCTCAGGATGATTTTCCCCTGATTTGAACTGATCGGTCAGGACGATCAAACCAATTTTCAATCATCCAGTCTTGCATCCAGGGCGATGCTCTGGCCGATCTTCAGAGTTTTGTACTGATCGGCCAGGCCGATATCCATATCGGCCTGGACGATAGAGTCGACAACTTACAATTAATGAGCTCCTTTAAAGCTCTTCTATTTAAGAGCTCTTGTTCAACATTTTTGAAGACCTTTGGCTGCTGCCTTGACCAGAGAAGACCTTGAGGAGAGAAAGAGAGAGAGGAGAGAGAGAAATTTTTAAAATACTAATTCACCCCCCTCTTGGTTAGCTTGGGCCAGTTCTATAGGGCTTAACATCCCTAACGAACTTTCACTACCGACCCTTCCACGGACAAGAAACTCTAGACGTAGAAGAAGCAGAGCGATCCTTGAAGCACCCTTGTGAATCCCCTCATAAGCTCCCCCTCACAAGATCCTCTCTCTCTCCCTCTCTCTCTCTCTCTCTATTTCTCTCCTCAAGGCCTTCTTAGGTCAAGGCAGTAGCAAAAGATTGTTCAAAATATTGAACAAGAGCTCTTAAATAGAATAGCTTCAAAGGAGGTCATTAATTGCAAGTTGCCGACAATATCATCCAGGCCGATATGGACATCGGCCTGGCCGATCAATACAAATCTCAGAAGATCGGCCAGAGCATCGCCCTTTTTTGGGTGCTGGATGATTGAAAATTGGCTTGATCGTCCAGGCCGATCTCACGATCATCCCAACTGATTAGTTCAAATCAGAGGAAAATCGTCCTGAGCATCGCCCTGTTTACAAGCTGGCCGATCCCGATCGTCCAGGAGTAACTAAGGTTTTTGAATATATCATCCTGGCCGATCTTGCGATCATCTAGGACGATGTGATCGTATCAATCATCCTTAATTACTCCTTTGATTTCCTGAATAATTAAGGCATAATTTGTGATTATCGTCCAAGCCGATCAATGATCGTCCTGGTCGATTGTTTAAAAATACAGTATACCTTAATTATCTATGGCGGAAACTTCTTTCTGTTTTGAGCTTATCGTCCTGGCCGATACACGTATCATCTAGGACTATCTGTTAATGATGGCTGCCTTAATTAAGAATCCTTAATTAGACTTTCTATTTTAAGCCTGATCGTCCAGGACGATATAAATATCGTCCTGGCCGATATGGGTAAAAACAGAAATTTTAAGTCTCTCAAGTGTGTGTGTGTAGGGTTACTTAGCATCAGTCTCTTTGACCATTACAAATAGACTCAAGAAGAAAAACCAAGTACAGACTGACTCAATCCTAGACCTACGTAATCTTGAACTGGCTACGTCTGTTCGTCCGATCTTCGATTCCTGAAAAAGTTAGAAGTAACAGGTAGTCCAAGAGAATCAATAGTGTTTGTCAATCATCAAAACATAAGACATGAAAATAGATTTGCAACAATCTCCCCCTTTTTGATGACGAAAAAACACTACGAAGACAATTAGCAGTAAAATTTCAGGTTTGGCAAGTGTAAAAGCATCATAAACTTCTCCCTCTTTTGACATATCAAAAAGGAAGAGGGAACACAAAAGAACAATAGCAAATCACAACAATTTTTTTTAAACAAGGCATGAAAATGATGTAGTATTCCATGTGATTGATTTGAAAAGTTGTGGGTTAATGAGTTAACAATCTCAATAATCCATAGAATAGTAGAATATCTAGTCATGGTTACCCTTAGCTCAGACGTTTTCTTTGGGTAGAATCGTCTTTTGAAATCAATGACCTAACTCAAAGAATTAATTGAATATGAGAAAAAGAATCTATCCATCACTTGGTTTAAGAAAAAATTATCTTTATAAAATAATGAACCAAAGTAAATCTATCACGATCGCAAAACAATCGAAATCAAGTCTTTGAGAACCAAAACTTCTAAGTTCTAAAAGATTTAAAAAGAGAGAATAGCTTGCTTTTGAGTGGGCTCATTTTATGCCTCTTGTCAATTTGAGTGGCGCTTTGTGTATCTTTTTTATTTTTGATACACTTTTGTGTATATTTTTCAATTTGGCGTCATTGCGCTTCTTTTGTTGGTATAATTGGACAAATTTTTTTTTGCAAGCTATATTCTCTTTTATAACATCTTAAAAATTCTTAGTTGTGAATATATCTTCTCAGATATTAGAGAATAGGAGCTCTCTCTCTAACATTGGGAAGACTTACCATACATAGAATCAATAATCAAAGAAAAGGATAACGAGGGGTCTTGATGTGACAAAAAGACTTTAAACATTATAAATACAAGATAGATTTGCTTAAGAGAGCTTAAGAAAAGATCTTAATTTCACACACAATCTTTAATTTGAAATAGATTTTTGATTAGAAAAGAAAACTATGCTACTAAAATAGGTTAGAGAAAGAGACACAATCACAAAATATTTTTACCATATAAGAGATTGAGAGATGAAAAATACATTGACTACAAATTTTCAAAAATAAGGGCATATAATATGTTATCATTTCAGCGATGATTTTAAAAACTAAGAAAAAGAAAAAGGAAAGTAAAACACACTAAAAAACTAAACATAAAAAATAAAAGCAAAAGAAAGT
>NW_021319315.1:6012278-6023787 GCF_001605985.2 Dendrobium catenatum | reverse complement strand
TTTGAAGCTTAAAATTATCATTTGAATTGAGAGGGAATGATTGTAATTGAGTGAATAAAAACATACACACACACACATAAAGAGATCATTTAAAATTTATACTAATTGTACAGGACGATATCAATTCGTACGGGATGATCAGACAGTTATCTCCTATTAAGATCACATGGAACGAATAGGAACTTGCTACAAAAATTTTCTAAGTCCTATTCGTCCGGTACGAAATTAAATATCATCCGGAACGATTTTCTCTTTGTAAGAATTTCGTACAGACGAAAATAATTATCGTTAGGGACGATTTGGGCTCTATAAAAATTTCATCCAGACGAAATTAATTATCGTCAGGGATGATTTGTTCTCTGTAAGATTTTCATCCTGACGAACATATTTTCGTCCAGACGATATAACAGACTTAGGATAGTTTTTCTATATACATTCTGCAGTTTTTGGAACCAACCTTGTTATAACCGAACCACTATAAATCTTGTGTCATTTACTTTATTATTTTTTATTTTTCGCATTTTTTTTGTTTAAAAAACTCTGTGGTTGAAAAATTTTTTCTATAAAAAATTTAATAAAAATTTTTTATTTCGGTTCAACACAACTTCAAAGAGGGTTAAGTTTTAAAAATATCAATTCACCCCCCTCTTGGTAGCCTTGGGACATTAACTTAGGTCTAACAACCTATTCACTAGACTCAACAAAGTTCATCCGGTATGAACAGTTAGAAATTTTTTCCCTTTCGTCGGGACGAAGAGGGACCCCATAATTTCATACCCTGTATGACGTACATACGATGACGACATCGTACGGTACAATAAGTTATAAAAATTTTTAAGATCATTGCGATGAAAAGGAACCCATCTAATTTGTACCCTAGATGGCCTACATATGATGATGACATCATACGGTATGATCAGTTATGAAAATTTTCAAGATTGTCGGGATGAAAAGGTACTATTCCAATTTATACCTTCGATGGCATACGTATGATGATGACAACATATAGTACGAATCATTCAAATATTTTTCAAGTTTGTATGGTCGAAAAAGGACCTGTACAATTCATACTCTAGAAGGTATATACAAATGGTATATCATACAGTATGATTACAAAAATTTTCTACTTTTCGTTTGTTTTACTGCTATTAGGGGAAAATAACTGAACAAATTGTCCCATGCAAAATGACTTCATACAGTACAATTAGTTTAAAATACAAATTTAAAACTCTCCCCCAATGTGTGTGTGCACGGTTACTCAATTACAATCACAGTGTCTTAGACTCAATAAAATTAAAATTACATACTTCATTTACAATAAAACCTAAACTGAACTAATTTGAAGTCTCAACAATTAGAGTATGAGTTCACTGAAATGTTAGTACACATGAGTAGCAAACCAATGCATCTAAAATATTTTAGGAGAAATAATAATCAAAGCAATAATATTTGGAATCATAAAAAATATACATGTTGTAAGAATATCAACAATCAAGAACTAAGTTGTAACTATCTCAACAATCTCCCCCTTTTTTATGATGGTAAAATAATTATTGTTTAAGCAAAATTGAAGACCCTAAATTTTTTCTTAGCCCCCCTAAAAGAATAAGCATGTAAATATAAAAGAATTCCTTGAAGAACACAATTTGTTTTTATTTTCCACAAATGACAAAAACACAAATACAAACAAAATGATAAAAACATTTAAACTCTAAAAACCATACAAAAATAAAATCAATTACCAAACAATCAAAATCAATCACCAAACAATATTACTCCCCCTTTTGATAACAATAAAAAGGGAAAAGGAAAGTTGAAATGGAAGAAGTCATATGAGAAACTCTAGTATTTAATCTTGAAATAAATTGAAATAGAATTGTAATAAGAAGTTAATTATCATTGTATGAAAAATAAAGATTCAAAATCATTTAAATTAAAATATAACTAAGATAAGAAAAATTCATCAAGATCATGAAGCGTTCTAGACATTTAGATACTGAGAATTATTACAAAAGTGACAAAATAAAGATTAGTTAAGTTCACTTTTCAATACAAAATATAATTAAGCATTAGATTGATTTGAATTCGAAGATTAAATGATAGAGGAAAAAATATATTCAATTGATGACATTACACGTCTTTTCAAATATTTGTGGCACATTTTGTGCATATTTTTGTATTTGGGATAATTTTGTGCCTCTTTTCAATTTGTAAACTATTGCGCATTTTTTCGATTTTTGTACACATTATACATTTCTTTTTGAAACTTTTTTAATTTATCTTTCCAAAATCAATAATATAAAAATTCAAATTTCTCTAATTATAAAGATAATTATTTTAAAAAGAGAAATAAAAAATAATAAGATATCAAAATTGTAATAATAATATTTAAATTATATTTGCCTAAAAAGAACATGAGTTTGATAGCCTTAACTTGATCAAGTTATAAGTTAATTTAACATATTTTAAAAAATTAGATTTCATAATGAAATTAATTTTTGTATTGAATTTTAATTTATAACACTTTTTAGATCAATTAAGATAAGATTATCATATAGGCAAACTTTTATTTCAAACAACAAACGAAGGTAACTAATCAAAATAAGACATTTTTTATTGATATCGATTTAAAGATCAAATACATTTAAGCACTTTGATATCAATTTTCATCAAAATAAAATAGTACAATATAAACATACAGTCTAAACAAAGATAAGTGCACAAAACACTAAACAAAATACAAGCACACAAAATATTGAAATCATTACTAAGATCATTATATCTGGAGAGGACTAACAAAGAAAACATAAAAGAAGTACTTCTAGAACTCTTAGGGGCCCTAGTCTAGAGTAGGAGGCTGGTTGAAGATAGAGAAATAGCTATTCATCATAGCTATGTTAGTGTTCACTGATTGGAACTGACCTTAAATCCAACCCATGTCTAGCTGGTACTATGCATCTTGCTGGTTCAAGTGAGTCTAAATTTGATCAAAATATTGATTAAAATTACTCTCTAACAGGTCAAAGTGCTGGAACATCTCATGAAAGTTATGTCCATGAGTAGGAGCAGGTAATCCGCCTTCTTCCTCAGTATCCTCACTTCAATTATCATTCTTCCCAAAAAGTGCTCGAAATGAAGCATCGGTGAAGTAGATTGGCAATTCAAGTGAAGGCTCGGGATGAACAATGTTATACATCTTTTCTAAGACATACGTTACTAGATGTCCTAAAGCAATATTTTTCTTCCTCTTATGTAAAAAATGCCCAATTTCAAAAAGGTTATGAATGTCATCTAGAATGATTTGGGCTTTATCTATTGGTTCTACAGTCATGATTAGATAGGTAATAATAGATAGAAGAGGAGTAATTGAAGTTATAAGGACATGATAGATGATCCTGGCATTTTTGATTTAACGTATAGACCCTAGCCAAGTGACCAACTTGAGCAACCACTCTAAGAACTTTATTTATTTCAGACAAATCAAAGTAATATTTGGAGGTCATAGTGTGTGCTCTAATTCCTTGAGTCCTTAGATGCAGATAAGTTCCTAGATCTTCCTTAGTAATCTTTACCTATTTCCTTAGGACAAATGATCTTATCCTACTCTTATCCTCACTAAAACTCATGTTTACTAAAACATAGTGAAAGGTCTCCTTATGATAAGCATGGATCAAAGTCAAAATAAAGGTGAATTGATTTGAAGCAAAAAGAGGAATGACTTGAAAGTGGATATCTTTCTGGAGTAAAAGTCTAGACTTAGTGATTTTTGCAGCTATATACCTATAGTAAGAATCCTCATTTGCACTAGACAGAAAGTTTTTATCTCCATCCCTGGATGACGAACCCTTAAATACTCTACCGCGCTTGCTAGAACTGGCCATTTCTAAGATGGGAAGTATTGAAAGTGGTTCTTGAAGTGAAAGAGAATGAATTCTAAAACCCTCTAATTTAAAGAAAAATGATCCTTCATACGTACGAAAATGGATTGTACAGTATGATAATTATTTCATTCATGACAAAAATGATTTTGTATGTACGAACAATAACATCCAAAATGAAATGACTTTTCATAAACATGCAAGTTATGAAGCATCCTTTCGTACAGGTTTTTTGACCAAACAATTATACAAACGAATAGGTGTTCCTCTAGGATGATTATTTATTTAAAATCATTTTAATGATAGTTAGGTTTATCCCCCTACATCAAATGACATGTGGTTCGTATGTACGAAATAAAGTTTTGTACATATATATGATCAGTTATAATAACTGATTTTGCCCATATAACCGTCTAAATGCATACACACAAATAAAGACAAATCATCTGGATGATATTAATATTGTACAATACAATATGTGTTAGAAAATGAAAACATTATGCATTCTGTCCAAGATAACGATTAACATGCTATAGATTTCGTACGGAACGAAAATAATTTCTTATAGTACGAATATAACACTTAGAAAATTTTGCGCAAATGATCAAAAATAGGAATTTTGATAAGTGGTACGAGTCTAAATCACATAAAACTGAAAAAAAAAAAACAAAAAACAAAAACAAGAAAATACACACAAAAACAAAACATTAATAATCAAAAAATAAAGAAGACACATATAAGCATATCAAGTTTGTAGAGGATTTTATTTATGCATTAAGTACGATCACACCTATCCTTGTTCTTAATATGCTAAAAGTATCAAAAGTTAGTAGTTTTATAAAAATGTGTGCAAGTTAATTTTCAGTTGAAACATGGTTCAATTTAATTTCTCTTTTAGATACATGATCCCTAATGATATGATGCCTTATGTCTATATGTTTGATTCTTGAATGTTGAATAAGATTTTTTGAAATGCAAATGGCACTAGTGTTATCACAATAAATTAGAATTGTACCTATTATAAATCCTAAATCAATCAACTATTATTTCAACCAAAGAACTTGTGCCACACAACTTCCTAAGGCAGTGTATTCAGCTTCAACAGTATATAGGACTACGAAATTATGTTTTCTACTGAACCAAAAAACTAAAAAATTTCTTATAATTGATAAGTATCAGATGTACTCTTTCGATCAACCCTACAACCTAAAGGTCTGAATCTGAATATCCAATAATTTCAAATGAAGAGCTATACTTAGGATACCAATTCCCTAAGTTCCCAATAGATATCTCAAAATCCTTTTTACAGCTATCAAATGGGATTCTTTTGGATTTGATTAAAATCTATCACACAAACAAATACTAAATATAATATTAGGTCTACTAGCCATCAAATAAAACAAAGATCTAATAATTCCTTTAAATTTCTTTTGATCAACAAATTTTCTCATTCGGTCCTTATCCAATTGAACTAAGAAACTCATAGGTGTACTAACTAGTTTAGCATTATCCATTTCATACTTCTTGAGGATATCCTTAACATACTTTGACTGACTAAGAAATATTCCCTCCTTATTTTGCTTAATGCTACAACCTATAAAGTAACTAAGATCTCCCTTTATGCTCATCTCAAATTCACTACTCATTATTTTAGGAAAATCATCACATAAATTTTTTTTTGTAGATCCAAATATGATATCCTCAACATAAATTTGAATAATGAGTAAATCTTCTCCTAAATTTAAAAAAAAAAATAGTGTATCCACACTTTCTTTTTCAAAAGATCTCTCAAGTAGGAAAGTGCTTAACCTCTCATACCAAGCCCTAGGTGCCTATTTCAATCCATATAATGCCTTTTTCAATTTAAAAACATGATTAGAGTATTTTAAATTTTCAAAACCTATAGATTATTTAATAAAAATATTCTCCTATATCACCCCATGCAAAAAGACACTTTTAACATCCATTTGATATAATTTAAATCCTCTAAAATAGGAAAAGGCTAACAAAAACCTAATTTCTTCAAATCTCGCTACAGGGGCAAAACTCTCCTCAAAATCAATCCCTTCAGTTTAATTAAACCCCTTAGCAACAAATCTAGTCTTATTTCTAATAACAACTCATGAGTCATTCATTTTATTTTTAATACCCACTTATTTTCGACTATATTTTGATCATTTGGCCTTGCAATCAAATCCTAAACATCATTCCTTACAAATTGATTTAATTTTTCTTGCTTTACTAAAATAAAAAATTTATCCGAAAGTACTTGATATATATTTATGGATTCAATTATTTAAATAAAGGCAGAATGATTGACTTTTTTGTTAAGTCCATGTCTAGTCCTAACACCCTCACTATATTCACCTAAAATCAATTCCATAAGGTGGTTTTTAAAAAAATTTAAATCTCTAGGCAAAGAGTTTTCTTTCTTCAAATTTTCATTCAAATTAATTTTTTCAATCTTTTGGGAGTTATTTTCTATTTCATCTTTTTCCAAATTTGCCTCTTCCAAAATTCTAGATTCAGCAAATATAATATGTGTGGTCTTCTCAACTATCAAAGTTATTTTATTAAATACTCTATTTAATTTTCTAATACTAGAGCATCCAAGAAAAATTCCTTCATCTAATTTTGGATCAAAATTTTCTAAGGAAGATTTTCTATTATTATGTATGAACACCTTACATCCAAAAACACGCAAATATGACAAATTAGGTGTTTTCCTTTTAAGAAGCTCATAGGGTATTTTTTTCAGTTTTGTCCTAATGTTCACCCTATTCAGAGCATAACATGCAATACTAACCGCTTCAGCCAAAAAATATTTAAGAAGTGAATATTCAGCCAACATGGCTCTAGCAGCTTCAATTAATATTCTATTTTTTCTTTCAATTACCTCATTCTATCGAGGGGTTCTAGGTGAAAAAAAATTACGATCAATTCCTTTTTTCTTACAAAAATCTTTAAATTTATTATTTTCAAATTCACTGTCATGATCACTTTGAATTGTTAAAATCTTACTTCCTAATTTCCTCTAAATCTATGTCGAAAAGTCTATAAATTCTTCAAATAATTCACTCTTATGAAATAAAAATTTAACCCACGTGAATCTTAAAAAATCATCAACTATCACAAATCTGTAAACCTTCCCTTCTAGACTAATAGTGCTAACTGGTCCAAAAAGATCCATATGAATAATTTCCAATGGTTTACTAATTCTAAGGTCCTTATTAGAATGAAATGAGGACATCGCCTATTTTTCTTGTTGACATGCATCATAAAGGCGTCCTTAGTAAAGTCTAGTTTTTTAAAAACCTTAAACCAAATTCTTTTGGATAATTTTTCTAAGATTTTTCATGCTAGCGTGACAAAGTCTCTTTTACCATAATCAAGATTAATCAGAAATTGTTTTTAAATAAAAAATATTATGAGTTTTAATATAATTCAAATCTAGCATATAAATATTGTTTACCCTAATTCCATATAAAATATCATTTCCATTAAAGCTTAATATACAGCTAGTGGGAAAAATTTTTATACTATATCCTTTATCACATAGATGGCTAATACTCAATAAATTATTCTTTAAGCCTTTGACAAGAAATACATTTTCTATGAAAACATTTTGCAAGTTTTTGATCATACCTGTGCCAACCACTTTCTTAGTGGTGTTATCTCCCAGTGTAATCTTGCCTCCATTCATGGATTCCAGTGATATAAATTGTTTAGTGTCTTCAATCATATGCTTTAAGCAACCGCTGTCCAAGTACCAAATTCTCTCATGAGGCATTGTATGATAGCGTACCTATTAAATAATCAAACGTTAATCTTGGCAATCCAAATAAGTTTGGGTTCTCCTTTTGGAAAAATAAAACTAGATGCATGTATGATATGACTTGGTTTATGCATCTTAGGTCTCCACACTAAATGAGTTTTGTTATCTAAAGTATAAGTATGTGAAATATGTCCAATCAACCCATAAGAACAGCTCAATATTATTTATAAAACAAAGATGAAGAATTATACAATCAAGATATTTTCTATCCAAATTTGTATTCCTATCAAAAAGATATCCTTTTTCTATTTAACTCCAGGAAATGGGTTTCTCAATCTTCTATAATAAATCTATCTCATCTTGGGTTTTAAAATCTTTGACCTCAAAATAGGATTAGTAAAATTTTCAAGTGTTGGGGGTTTCTTATTTTCTTCAAAAGCTTTCACTATTATTCTACTAAATGAATTTGCAACCTCTAATACAGTGTTATCATATTTCATCCTTAAATTCTTTAAATTCTATTGGAAGCTTTTAAAAAATCATTCTTTTTATTCAAGTCATCGAATTCATGAAGTAAGCTCATATGGTTGTTATCTATCAGTGCATAATTTCCTAAGGATTTCATTTTCGTTTTGCAATTCTTGCATTTTTAGGTTTAGACTATCATGCATTTTTTTAAGTTTTCTATATGAATCATGAATTCTTTCAGAAACTTCTAAAAATTCATTATAGGTTAAGTCACATACCTCTTATTGATCTGACTGATCAAGATTATTGGCCATTAAACATAGGTTGGTGACTTCCTCCTTTTCTATTTCTAACAAATTTGAAGCTTAGTCCGCTCAAAAAGCTCTCTTAAATCTCTTCTTGACCTTCTTCACATTTGCTTTCTCCTCTACCTTCTCCTTGCTAGGAGTGGCTTTTAGATTTGAGCAGTCTGATTTTATATGACTAGGTTTCCTGCATTCGTAGCAAATCACATCATTAGAAACCTTAACAATTTTATTGAACTTACCTCTATTTTATTGCTGATGTCTCTTTTGCTTCCTTTTAAGAAAACTTCATAATTGCCTAGTCATTATGGAAATATCATCCTCATCCTCTGGTTGTGACTGATCACTCTCTGAGTCATCCACTTTTAGTGCTATATTTTTCTCATTTTTTTGTTCACCTACATCAATCTTTTTTTAACTCGCTCCTTACTCGTAAGAAATCAGTAATCCAAGAAAATTATCAACTGAGAAAACATTTAAATCTTTAGACTCTATAATAGCAGTTATTTTAGCATCAAAAGTAGTAGGTAAATAATAAAGAATTTTATTAACCATTTTAGCATTCATTAGTTCCCTACCTAATGCATGTAAAGAAGTGACTATTTGAGTAAATCTTGTGTCCATTTCAAAAATAGATTCATTGGATTTCATGTAAAATAATTCATAGTCATATAACAAGATGTTTAATCTAGATTGCTTTACTTTATTAGTCCCTTCGTAAGTAATATAAAGCATATCTCATATGTCCTTTCCACTTTTCCAAGTAGAAACTCGCATGCAATCTTCTTACTTAAGTGCACAAGATAAATAATTTAAATATTTTGCATTAATTATGTTAAGTCACATTCTTCTATAGTCCAGTCAGCATAGGATGCTTCAACTCTAATGTCATCAACTAATCTAGTTGGCCTTGTATACCTTTCTTGAACTAAGATCCACATGCCATAATTAAGTAATTGCAAAAATATAAACATGCATTTTTTTCCAAAAATTGAAAGGGATATTATCAAATAACATAGGTCTAGTAATCGAATACCATTCGGGTGTGTTTCTATCTCCAAAAGTAGCCAATCTCATTCTTCAAAAAGTAATTTAAACTTATGGTTTTGAAATAAAGCTTTGATACCACTTATTAAATCTAGATTAGGTTGTTAAACATAAACTAATTTCCCAAGGCTAACTAAGAGAGGGGTGAATTGGTAATTTAAAATTTTTCTTGAATTTTTAAATTCAAAAACTATTGATTCTCGTAGCAAGTTAATTAAAGTTTTAAAATAATTTTCAACCATAGAAAAATAACTTGCAGTAAAAAAATATAAAAATTAAAAGACATAAAGATTTATATTGGTTCGGTCAAACACGACCAACATCCACTCCCTGAAGACTCCCTATTCAGGTATTGCACTATTACTAAAGTGTCTCTCCTTTTTGCCCCACAACAAGACAGAGAATTCTTTACAAATCCTCTCTTCCACCAATCCCCAATGCGACGGAGAACTATCATCCTTTCATACTCTCCAAGTGACGGCAGAGTATCGTCATCTATTTATACTCTAGATGTGTCGGTAGAGTACCATCATATGTTCACACTCTCTAATTATTGCCAGAGTACCATCATCTATTTATACTCTCCAAGTGTCGATAGAGTACCAGATCTTCTTCAAAGATCTTCTCACGAGTAACTGTTGTAAATCTATTTTTATGACTTATGTTTTGATGATTGACAAACACTATTGATTCTCTTGGACTGCCTGTTACTTCTAACTTTTTTAAGAATCGAAGATCGGACGAACAGACGAAGCCAATTCAAGATTGTGTAGGTCTAGGGTTGAGTCAGTATGTACTTGGTTTTTCTTCTTGAGTCTATTTGTAATGGTCAAAGAGACTGATGCTAAGTAACCCTACACACACACACTTGAGAGACTTAGAATTTTTGTTTTTACTCATATCGGCCAGGACGATATTTACATCGTCCTGGATGATCAGGCTTAAAATAGAAAGTCTAATTAAGGAATCTTTATTAAGGCAGCCGTCATTAACAGATCATCCTGGATGATATGTGTATCGACCAGGACGATAAGCTCAAAATAGAAAGAAGTTGCCGCCATAGACAATTAAGGTATACTGTATTTTAAATAATCGGCCACGACGATTATTGATCGGCCTGGACGATAATCACAAGTTATTCCTTAATTGTTCAGTAAATCAAGGGAGTAATTAAGGATGATTGATACGATCACATCGTCCTGGATGATCGCCGGATCGGCCAGGATGATATAATCAAAAAGCTTAGTTACTCCTGGACGATCGGGATCGGCCAGCTTGTAAACAGGGCGATGCTCAGGACGATTTTCCTCTGATTTGAACTAATTAGCCGGGACGATCGTGAGATCGGCCTGGACGATCAAGCCAATTTTCAATCGTCCAGCACCCAAAATAGGGCGATGCTCTGGCCGATCTTCTGAGATTTATACTGATCAGCCAGGCCGATGTCCATATCGGCCTGGATGATATTATCAGCAACTTATAATTAATGAGCTCCTTTGAAGCTCTTCTATTTAAGAGCTCTTGTTCAACATTTTGAATAATCTTTTGCTACTGCCTTGACTTGAGAAGGCCTTGAGGAGAGAATGAGACAGAGGGAGAGAGAGATGATCTTGTGAGGGGAATCACAAGGGTGCTTCAAGGATCGCTCTACTTCTTCTTCGTCTAGAGTTTCTTGTCCGTGGAAGGGTTGGTAGAGATAAGGTTTTTGAGCATTGGATTGTGGTTTTCTGCCAGCTTCAGGAGGAAGCAAAAGGAGATAGGTTCTCTGCCTTGCTAGGGTGGCAAAAAGGACTTCTTTGTGAGGGCTTCTCCGCCTAGCCGTGTAAAGGAGAGACACGTTTTATAGTGCAATACTTGGAGGGTGCCTCCAAGGAGTGGACGTAGGTCAAATTTATCGAACCACTATAAATTTCTGTGTTATTATTTTCTTGCTTTCGCACTTTAAAATTCCGCATTGTTTTTGTCTTGTGGTGTGATTAGGTTTTGGTTTGTTATCTTATTGCTTTTGTTGAAAAGAAATTTTAAAATACCAATTC
>NW_021319315.1:5893966-6012178 GCF_001605985.2 Dendrobium catenatum | reverse complement strand
AAGATTGGGTGGCAGTCTAATTTGGACTATATATACATAATACAAGAAAAACTGCCCAAAAACTGCAAGTTTATAATTCTGTATTCAGTGGATCGTCCCGTACGATCGTGGATCGTCCTAGACGATATTACTTAAAAGCCTTGAAATGAACCTTTTTGTATATGTGTACGAAATATTTTCGTACAAGCTGATCGTCCCGTACGAACCAAGTTCATCCGGTACGAACGGTTATAACAAGGTTGCTTCCAAAAACTGCAGAATAAATATAGAAAAACTGTCATAAGTCGGTTATATCGTCTGGATGAAAATATATTCGTCAGGACAAAAATCTTACAGAGAACAAATCATCCCTGATGATAATTAATTTCGTCTGGATGAAATTCTTACAGAGCCCAAATCATCCCTGATAATAATTATTTTCGTCTGTACGAAATTCTTACAGAGAGAAAATTGTCCCGGACGATATTTAATTTCGTACCGGACGAATAGGACTTAGAAAATTTTTCTAGCCGGTTCCTATTCGTTCCAAGTTCGTACTGTATGATCATGTATGCTCAAAATGGAAAATTTAAGTTTTCTGAATGATTTTTTGTGTCTTTGATATAAAAGATCCACTAAAACTGACATGAAAAAATATGGTCTTTGTGATTTTTCAAGGGCAATTGAAAGAGAGTGTTTGTGAGAGATTTCTTGCAAGTGGAGTGTGAAGGGTTCACAAGGTTACTCAAAAGTAAGGATCTCTTTGTGATTTTGGTTATCACTCTTATTCTAGTCTTTCTAGTTTCTTGTGAGACGATCTTTGAAGAAGATCTGGTACTCTACTGATACTTGGAGAGTGTGAACAGACGACGGTACTCTACCGACACTTAGAGAGTGTGAATAGATGATGGTTCTCTATCGACACTTGGAGAGTGTGAAAGGATGATGGTTCTCTACCTCATTGGGGATTGGTGGAAGAGAGAATTTATAAAGGCTTCTCTGTCTTACTGTGGGGGTAAAAGGAGAGACACTTTGGTGATAGTGTAATACCTGAAGAGGGAGTCTTCAGGGAGTGGATGTAGGTCGTGTTTGACCAAACCACTATAAATCTTTGTATCATTTAATTTCCGTATTTATTTATTGCATATTATTTTTTTGTGGTTGAAAAGTTATTTTAAAACTTTAATTAACTTACTACGAGAATCAACAATTTTCAAATCTAAAAATCCAAGAAAATTTTAAAATTACCAATTCACCCCTCCTCTTAGTTAGCCTTGGGACATTAGTTTAGGTTTAACAACCTAATCTAGATTCAACAGCCTTTTCTTATAAACTTTAACTTGCATTTAGATAAAGACCAGCTTGTGGGCCAAGTTTATAGTCTCTAAGTACTATTTTGGTAAATATCCGCTCAATTATTTCTTTAAACAAGGTGATTTTGTTATCTTTTAAAGATCATGCTACATTAAATGGGAGGTTGAAGAGGTTATCCAATGGGGTTTGGTTATTGGAAATTTTTTTAGCAAGATAAATGGATGAAAAATATCTCTATTAGTAATCTTTTAAACACCCACTCCTCTTCTGCTTGCAAAGTTTAGGATTTTATTACTAACAAAAATTATAATATTAATTTGATTAATAATTATGTAACATATTATATTATCTATATTATTCTCAAGATTCCTATTCATTTATATATAGATGGCTGTATTTTTTTTTTAATCTTTCTAATGATGGTAAGTTTTCTATTGAGCAGGTCTAGAATTCTTTTAGGCAAGCTTATCCTAAAGACTCTCTCTATTTGGCTATCTAGCATTCTAGTATTCCTCCTTATTCTTTTCTATTATGGATGATTTTGCTTAAATTTTTTTCTCTAGATTCTATTTTAATAAGAAAAGGTTTCTACATAGTCTCTAAATGCCAATGTTTCCATCATATTGAAAACATGAACCATGTTTTTATTTATGGCCTGATTGCTATAAAAGTGTGGTTATATTTTGACAGTATGTTTAATGGGCAATCCTCTTCTTGGTATCATTCTATATCTGATCTTCTTAAAGAGTGGTTCATTCATATTAAAGGTCATATTAGGAACATCTTGCCTGTTATTATTTCTTGGATTTTATGGAGAAGAAGAAATGAGTATAAACATTAGAAAATTAAGATAAATGCTATTAATATTATTTTTAAAGTTAAGGATAAAAAATTGTAGCATTTTTGGGCTAATTATTAAAAGCTAACCCTTTTAAAGGATGTTATCATGTTGCTAATGAGTTTGGTTTGGCTTTTTAATCCTCTCCCTCTATTGTTAAAGATAGAATTATTATTTGGAGGAAGCCTTTGGAGGATTTGTTTAACCTTAATACTAATGGTTCTATGAATAATTTTAATTCTAGTTTTGGCGGTATTATTAGGGATTTTAATGGGTTTGTTATTCCTACCTTTACTGGTCCTTGCACTGTTAATACTGCTATTAAAGTTGTAATTGAGGTCTTCTTTATGGTCTTCAATTATGCATTTCTTTAGGCATCACTAATGTTTAGATTTAAGTGGATGCTATGCTTTTGATTCATTATATTAATACAAAATCTAATTGCATTCCTGCTAATTTTTACATGTTAAGAGATATCAAGCATTAGCTCTCATTCATTACTTTCTTTGTATCTCTTATTTTATGAGAAGGAAATGCTGTTGTTGGCTCACTTGCTAAAGTGGGGTGTAATTTAGCAAGTTTCGTTGAATTTACTTAACATTCTTTACCCAAGGAGATTAAATGTTTTATTAGACTAGATCATTCTAGTCTCCCT
The DNA here is from genome assembly GCF_001605985.2 of Dendrobium catenatum. Classification (NCBI taxonomy): domain Eukaryota; kingdom Viridiplantae; phylum Streptophyta; class Magnoliopsida; order Asparagales; family Orchidaceae; genus Dendrobium; species Dendrobium catenatum. The sequence goes on along the minus strand of NW_021319315.1, from coordinate 6,009,392 downwards.
TATGTTCAAATGATCTAATCATTTCTTCTTTCTTTTATTTTATGCTATGCTTGATGATTGGCTTTGGGTTGTCTTTTCCATGAACAATGTTGATTTTTAGTATGTCTAATGTGTTGCAAATGTGTTTTCATGGATTATGCTTTTGATGTTAGCAAACACAACATCTACCTTTTTTATTAACATTTTAGTACCACAAGATCGGACGGGAATCGAAACCAGCTCAAGATTGGGTGGATTAGGTCTGAGTCAGTCTGTAATTTTCTTTTTCTCTTTCTTGAATAAAATGTAACCATTAAAGTGTTCTGATGCTAAGTAACCTTACACACACACTTGAATAATTTTTTCTGTCAAACTTAGAATTTTTGTTTTTACTCACATCATCCAAGACGATATTATTATCGTCCTGGATGATAGGTTCGAAACAGAAACCCTAATCAGTCATCATAGTTAAGTCAACTGTCATTAACCGATTCTCCTGGATGATATATGTATCAGCCAGGATGATAGGCTTCAAATAAAAAAAATAGCTGCCATAATCTATTTAGGCATTCTTTATTTTTGGCAATCGGCCAGGAAGATTTGATACAATTATGCCTAAATTAATCTTGTAATTAAGAAAAGCAATTAAGAATGATTGATATGATCACATCATCCTGAACGATCGCAAGATCGGCCTGGACGATCAGTTCAAAAAACCTTAGTTGCTTCTGGACGATCAGGATCAACCAGCTCAAATTCCGGGCGATGCTCTGGACAATTTCTCTCTGATTTGAACTAATCGTCTGGCACGATCGTGACATCGGCCCGGACGATCAAGCTATTTTTAGAATCGTTTAGAACTCTTTTCAGAGTGATTATCTGGATGATATTCTGTGATTTGAACTAATCGTACAAGATGATATAGTATTGTTCTGGACTATATAGTATTGTCCTGGATGATATGAGCAACTTTCCTCTGTTCGTCCCAGATTGCACTGATTGTATATAACAATATACTTATCATCCTGGACGATAAAGTTGATAGCTTGCAATTAATGAGCTATTTTGAAGCTCTTCTATTTAAGAGCTATTGTTCAATGTTTTGAACAATCTTTTGCTGCTTTCTTGACTTGAGAAAGCCTAAAGGAGAGAGAGAGAGAGAGGGAGAGAGAGGGAGGATCTTGTGAGGGAGATTGATAAGGGTTGCTCCAAGCATTGTTCCACTTCTTCTTCCACTAGAGTCTATTTTCCTTGAAAGTATTGGGAGAGGTAAGCTTCAGCGATCGATCAAGGTTCTCTTCCTGCTTCAAGAGGAAGCAAAAAGAGTTGGGTTCTCTTCCTTGTCGGGGGTAGCAAAAAGGAGGTTTTTGTAAGGGCTTCTCCGCCTTGCTGTGAGAGAAAAAGGAGAGTCACTTTGGTAGTGCAATACTTGGAGGGCACCTCCGGGGAGTGGATGTAAGTCGAGTTGACCTAACCACTATAAACCCTTGTGTTCTTTTTTATTCTACTTCCACACCTAATTTTTCCCGCACTTATTTTTTCTTTGGTGATTTTGATTTAAGCTTTATTGTGCTTTGATTGTAAAAAGATTTTTTTAAAATACTAATTCACCCCCCACTTACTTAGCCTTGGGCCAGTTCATAAGGGCCTAACATCCTAATGAACTTTCAAGTGGTATCAGAGCAGGATTCATAAAAATTGAGTTTCAAAACTTTTTGAATTTTGATCCATGGCTAACTTTGGGAATTATAATACAACTGAAGGGTACTCTATTACACGACCACCCTTATTTGACAATCTACCTTTTAATTTTTGGAAAACTTGCATGTCTACTTTTTTACAATCAACTGATTATCGCATGTGGATGCTTATTAAAGAAGGATATTCTCCACCTTCTCGTGAACTTAATGGAATTAAAACTGAAGTGCCTTTTACTATATGGACTAGAGATTTAGCTCAACTTAATACGAAGTGTTTAAACTATTTTTTTTGTGCTTTAAAGTCTGAAGATTACATGCGTGTCTCTATTTGCTCTACTGGTAAAGAGATTTGAGATAGGTTGTGCATTACTTATGAAGGAACCAATGAAGTTAAGTGATCTCGTTTGAATATTCTCTTACATAATTATGAACGTTTTTGTATGAAACCTTCTGAATCAATTTCTGATATATATACAAGGTTTACTCAAATTGTAACTTCTTTGCATACCTTAGGAAGAGAACTGTCAAACTATGAAAAAGTGAACAAAATTTCGAGATGCTTGCCTTCCTCTTTTGATTCTAAGATCACCGCCATTACTGGATCTAAAGATTTGAATACCTATTCGATTGATAACTTACTTGGCTCACTCATTGCTTTCGAGCAAGGGGTGAATCAAAGAAATTTTGATGCACGTGAGAAAAAGAAGGAGAAAACTATGACATTAAAGGCCAATAAAACGGACTCTGATTCTTCCGGGTCTGAAAGAGATGACCTTGCCTTAATTACAAGGCAATTCAAAAGCTTTCTAAGGAAGAGTCACAAGCATCATCAAAATTGGAGAAAATGTAAGGATAATAAACATTATAAAGGATCTTCTGATATTGTTTATTTTGAATGTAGAAAGCCTGAACATATCAGAGCGATTGTCCTACACTTCAGGATCACTCAAGAAAAGAAAGGAGTGAGGAAAAACCTAAGTTCAGGAAGTACAAGAAGAGAATTCAAAAGGCGTTTTGGGCAGAATCTGCTTCTAATTCATCTAAAATTGAACCTGAGGAAGAAACAATAAACTTGTGCTTAGTAGCAAAAGATCATCTTGATCAATGTAAGAAAGAAGAGGTATGTAAACCAACCTCTGATCAATTGTTTGAAATTTGTGAGAAAATTCATGCATCATACAAAAAATTTAAGAAAACTCATGCTAGTATAAAATTAGAGCTTTTGAATTTACAAAAAGAGCATGAAATTATTCTCAAAGATCATTCAACGATTGATTCAAATCACATGGCTTTACTTGATGAATTTGATGAATTAAATAAAAAGCAAATTGATTGATGAGCATGATTCATTAAAAGGTTCACACACCTCACTTGAATCTGATTTTAAGAAATCTAAAGAGATGGAGCAAATTTTGAGGATTAAGATTGCTGCTTTAGAAAGTACTAACTCGAGGTTTAAAACTGAATTGGAAATAATTAAGAGAAATTGGATGACACCTACTTTTGATCTAAAGCCAAGACCTAGGAAGAGGCATTATAACCCAAACCATTTAAGAAATCCTTTTCCTGGTGTTAGATGCTTTTCATGTGGCATGCTAGGACACATCTCACACACTTACACTATTCACCATAGTACACATTGGGTGTGGAGACCAAAATTATATGATTCACAATATAGCACACATGCATTGCACTCTACTTTTCATAACAAGGGACCCAAACTTGCTTGGGTTCCTAAATCTGTTAGTTGTTGATTTTTGCAGGATTACTCTCACCAAAGACCTCGTGATAAGCATATGATTCTTGGACAAATGGAGGCTCGCAGCTAATAATTGCTTAAACATGCTGCTTAATAAATTCTTGAAATGCATATGTTGATCATCGTTATTTTCTATCTTTTGTGCTTGTTTCTTTTTAGTTGTTTTTATTTTTTCTTTCCTTTTCTTTATGATGAATTTTTCTAGTTCTTAAATTTTGGAGATTTATATCCAATGATTAACATATCTAAATTGGTTAAAGGGAGAAATACTGTTGATGCTTTCCCTCCCTCCAACCTCTTTTAATGGTATAATTTTATTCTCTAAACAAAAATCTATCTCATATTAACAATTGGTTTTTGAAATTAAGATCTTTTTTATCTTGCTACAGTAATCTACCTTATATTTATAATATTCAAAGCTTTTATATATCTTTCAAGTTAAATGAAATCTTGCCATTTCACTTATCATATAATTTCTAAAATCTTCTTTGTGGTATATTCTTCCTTATATTAGAGAGTGAGTTTTTCTTCTCTAAAATCTGAAAGATCTACTCACAACTAATTATATTTTAAGAGTTGTTGAAAAAGGGATCATGGTTGCAAGAACAAAAAAAAAAGGGCCACTGATGCCAAAAACAAAAAGATGTGCAATGATGCCAAATTAAAAAATTTATATACACAAAAGTATATCAAAAATCAAAAGATGCACAAAGAGCGCCATTCAAATTTACAAGAGGCATAAAATGAGCCCACATAAGACATGATTACCCCTCTTTCAAACTTTTAAAATTTTAGAAGAATTTATGAGATGCTTGATATTTTCAAAGGCTTGATTTAAAATACCATGACTGAGACAAATGGTTTTGGTGTGTTATTCTATAAGTTATTTTTATTTGGAGCAAGTTTTGAACATATCTTCTTTTACCCAATTTGTTTATTCTGAGTTAGGCAATTTATTTTCAAAAGACGATTTGTGCCCTGAAGGAAGTCTGAGCAAGGGTTAACAGGATCGAATATTCTACCATTTTTAGATTTTGACATTGTTAACTCATTGATCTTTCAAATATTTAAAATTTAATTATTTGGGAAATTTATCATATGCTGCTTTGCAAAGAAAAAAAAAAGAAAATTTAAAAACAAAAATTCTTTGTTCGGTTTTATCTTTTTTATTTTTTTGTTGTTGTTTTTGGATTGGTTTTATTGTTTGTGGGCTCTCTTTGATCATCTTCATCTTTCCCTAGTTTTCCAAATTTTGTCACATCATCCTGGCTGATATTTTTATCATCCTGGATGATTGGACTATCTCTGTTCTAAATCCATATATTGGGCTTTTCTGACTTTACTGAAATTCATCATCCCAAATGATACCATATCATCCTGGATGATATGATAGAACTCTGTTACAATCATCATGATCATCTTGGCTGATAAAATTTTTGTCCTAGCAGATGCGTTTATGGACATCGTCCTGGTCGATACACTTGTTCATCCTGGATGATACACGTGTCAGTATATTTAAAATCTTTAAAATTGCCTGAAATAATCCATTATTGGACAATCGTCCTGGCCGATCCACTGTTCGTCCTAGATGATACATGTGGTACAGATTTAAAATGTTTAAAATTTGGCCGATACGATCAATTATTGAGCATCATCCTAGACGATACACCTAATCGGCCTGGACGATATGCTTTTTCAAAAGTCGTCCAGCCTGACTCCTCGGGATGATAGTCTGTGTCTAATCATCCCGGCCGATATCTGATCAGCCCGAAAAATTGAACCTCCTTTTTGACCATTCAGCCTGTACGCAATTATTGAACCTTATCGTCCTGTACAATTCTACGATCATCTTGGATGTTATGGCTAATTCTTTAAATTTAGCCAGATTTTAGCTATTTTTCTTCGCACTTTCTTTCCCTTTGCTTTCTACTATATGTTTGCTTGTTGTTCCTTACTTATGGCTGGCAGGAAGCGCGTTTGACAAACCTCTTGAAGCTCCTCAAGGGCAACACTGGACCCTGGATTCAGGGAGGTAGAAGATCAGGCTTCCTACCATCGGTACAAAGAATGTGGAATCACGCTCTCCAGAACAATCAATCCTGTCTATGTCTCATATTCGATATTAGACCTCTTCACTCACACTTCTCTGTGCTCTATTCTTACTCCCGCTATCCCCTTATCTTCTGTACTTCTTTTTGAGTTTTTTGCTAACCTCTGCATAAATGCCTCCAACAATTCCCTCACCTTCTATGTGAATCGACGCCCTGTCGAGATCACATACCAGGACTTTGCTGAATTGTTGTAGCTATCCACCATTGGGGATAAATTACATGCCATTATCTATGATCCTGATTTTAACTAGTCCTCTACAAACCACTTTCTTCGCCACACCAACGTACCTTTTCATGTTGGAGAGACTAGCTCTTTACTCAAAGATGCTAGGACAATCCAACATGTCCTTCGCACTTCCATTATTCCAAAAGCTGGGGACCGAGTCCACATCACTCCACTTTTTTCACTTACTACCTTTTACATCATGGACCACAGAGAGTTTAATGCTACTGAACTAATCTTTCGATACAATGATCATTTGACTACAATCCGCGATCCAAGTCATAAGAGGAAACCACACCTTGCTTTAGGACACCTTATAGCTTATGTTCTTGAAACCAAATACCAACTTCAATATCCTGCTCGCCCCGACCTTCATCCTCCCTGCTACTCAAACAGTTCCTTTAATGTCCTTCACAATACTCGTCTCCATGCAGAAGATAGGGAAGCTAAAGGGGTCGAGGAGGAGGAGGCTCCCGCTCCCATTCCTGAACCTATTCCTCTCTGCCAGCACTCACATCTGGATCAGTTGGTGGAGACATTTGATCAATTGGAGGCCCAGTTTGACACTTTCGTAGCTCACCAGCAACACCAACACGATGAGGATATAGCCCGATAGCAGCAGCAACACAACAAGAACATGGCCTGGTTTGGGGCACAGTTTTCTTCACTCTCTTGTTACTTTCAGCAGCCACCACATCCACCTCCATCTGATGATCAGGGTCCCTCATTTCTCTTATTTTAGTTTCTATTTTATGTAGTTTATTTTCTCTGCATTATGTTTTTATTTTAGTTTTTTAGTTTCTTTAGTTTGTTTTAGTTTCCTTCTCCTTTTTGAGATGTCAAAAGGGGGAGTAGTATGTTTGTACTTGTACTATTATTTTTTGAAATTTGAAAGCTTTTATATGTTTTAAACTATTATTTTAGAATTAAACATTAAAGTGTTTTCCATCATTAAAAAGGGGGAGATTGTTGCAAATGTGTTTTCATGGATTATGCTTTTGATGTTAGCATACACTACGACTGCCTTTTTCTATTAACAATTCAGGACCACAAGATTGGATGGGAATTGAAACTAGCTCAAGATTGGGTAGACTAGGTCTGAGTTAGTCTGTAATTTTCTTTTTCCCTTTCTTGAGTCAATTGTAACATTGAAGTGTTCTGATGCTAAGTAACCCTACACACTCACACTTGAGTGATTTTTTCTGTCTGACTTAGAATTTCTGTTTTTACTCACATCATCCCAGATGATATTATTATCATCTTAGACAATAGGGTTCAAAATAGAAACCCTAATTAGTCATCATAGTTAAGGCAGCTGTTATTAACCGATCGGCTTGGTCGATAGGCTTAAAATTGAAAAAATCAACCGCTATGATCTATTTAGGCATTCTTTATTTTTGGCAATTGGCCAGGATGATCTTATATTGTCCAGGACGATTTGATACAATTATGCCTAAATTAATCTGGTAATTAAGGAAAGAAATTAAGGATGATTGATACGATCACATCGTCCTGGATGATTGCAAGATCGGCCGGGATGATCAGTTAAAAAAACCTTAGTTTCTCCTTGACGATTAGGATCGGCCAGCTCAAATTTCGGGTGATGCTCTGAACAATTTCTCTCTGATTTGAACTAATCGTCCAGGACGATCGTGAGATAGGCCTAGATGATCAAGCTATTTTTAGAATCATCCAAAACTCTTTCAGAGTGATTGTCTGGCTAATATTATGTGATTTAAACTAATCATACAGGATGATATAGTATTATCTTGGATGATATGAACAACTTTCCTCTGTTCATCCCAGATCGTCCCGGCTGATTAGGCTTAAATTGCACTGATCATACAGGATGATATACTTATCATCATGGATGATAAAGTTGGCAACTTGCAATTAATGAGCTATTTTGAAGCTCTTCTATTTAAGAGCTATTATTCAATGTTTTGAACAATCTTTTGCTGCTTTCTTGACCTGAGAAAGCCTAGAGAGAGAGAGAGGGAGAGAGAGAGAGAGAGGATCTTGTGAGGGGGAGCTTGTGAGGGAGATTCACAAGGGTTATTCCAAGCATTGTTCCACTTCTTCTTCCACTATAGTTTCTTGTATTTGGAAGGGTTGGGATAGGTAAGATTCAACGATCGATGAAGGTTCTCTGCCTGCTTCAGGAGAAAGCAAAAGGAGTTGGTTCTCTTCCTTGCCAGAAGTGGCAAAAAGGAGGTTTTTGTAAGGGCTTCTCCGCTTTGCTGTGGGAGCAAAAGGAGAGTCACTTTGGTAGTGTAATACTCAGAGGGGACCTCCAGGGGAGTGGACATAGGTCGAGTTTACCGAACCACTATAATCCCTTGTGTTCTTTTTTTTTCTGCTTCCGCACTTAATTTTTCCCGCACTTGTTTTTTCTGTGGTGATTTTGGTTTGAACTTTATTTTGCTTTGATTGTAAGAAGATTTTTTTTTAAAATACCAATTCACCCCCCTCTTGGTTAGCCTTAGTCCAGTTCATAAGGGCCTAACATCCCTAACGAACTTTCATACTGGTTAGTTCTTTTGGAGCTGTGTTGTTTTACTATATGTAGGAGGCATTTTTATCATATGCTTTTATAGTGGCATTTGGAGATTTGGTCGATTGGCACTGGATTAACATGCTTAGTTTATTGGGGTATATTTTTGTATTGGATATATTATCATCTTTCCTTTTTTATGGTGGTTTTTAACTATTATGGCTGATTGGGTTTGAGCCATAATTATAATAATTACATCACTGATTTAACCCCTATATGTTGCTCACTTTTCCATTGTTGGATTTTTCTGGATTACTTAGTTGTGGTCAATTTTTTTCTTTGTACCATGGGGTCTGATGTATGTGGTAGCATCTCGGTGTTAGTTTGTTAGACCTATTTCTAGTTTTTCCTTCATGAATTGGCTTTGTTGTGTTGAGAAGAGGAGTTCAATTATGTGTTCATCATGACTTGTACTAACTCTTTCTTCTCCATCTAACTCATTATAGATTTCTTATACTGGTTATGCTCGGGTGTGTCTGGTATTGGATTTGAGTGGCATTTGGGGTTTCTTCATGATGGTATTACAAATACTATACTCTTGAACTTTTCTCCCCCTTATCATTATTATTTTTCAATTTTCCAATTAGTTTTTACTAATGTTAAGGTCTTTTAGTTTATCTATGATTGGTATCCTTCTAGCCGTGGTTTAATGTCTCAGTATTTCTAATTATTGGATGATAATCCTCTCGGTGATTGCTATAGTTTCAATGGTCGGATCTTCTCTTTTGTGATAGAGTTGTTACCTATGCTGAGTTCAATTCTTTTTGCAATTCTATTTATAATTGGTTTGGTACCACCTATGACATAATTTTTGCTTTGCCTTTTAAGTTTATCTGCTGGCGGCATCATCATGGGGTATGCTATAGTTGTATCTTGTTGTTGTATTCTAGCCTGACTCACCTTTATTTTATAGGATCACTTCTTTGGTTTATGGTCTATGTGGCCTACATATATTAGAGCAGGACTTATTTTTTGGTCCTTAGATATGTTGGGCCTTCTCGTTTCTGGTTGAAGGGGGACATCTGCTAAGCTATGCTGGTCCAATTCTATCATTATCTTAATTTCCTTTTTGCCTGGTTTATCATTCTGAATTCTGATTGGCACTACTATCTTGTTGGCGATGAAGGAAATATCTGGAAGTTTTGCTGTAGCTTTACTTGTCTGCTCTTTGACATTCATTTTATTTGGCTTATACTTTTCTTCAGTATTAAATAAGAAAAGTGCAGGAAATCTCCTAATGTCATTATATCCATTCAAAATGCTCTTTTGTATAACTATTTCTTATTATGTAGGTTGTCTTATTAGCTTAGTGTTTTTACTTTTAATGTACTTATTTACTGTTGCTTTTGAATATTTTGTTCAGCGTCCTTTCATGCCGATGTTTTAGGTTTTTGGAGACTTGTTCTCATTTTGTGTAGGGTTTTGGTTGGAAAGGAAGAGCTGAATTGGTACTGTTGCGGATCTGTTTTCATGGATTATGATTTTGATGATAGCAAACTCTCTTATTTCTCTACGACTACCTTATCTTTTGACATTTCAGGTCCACAAGATCATATAGCAATAGGTCTGAGTCACTTTGTACCACTTTTTCCTTTCTTGAGTCTATTGTATTTGGTGTGGCTTCTGAGGCTTTGTAAACTTGCTCATACACACCTTGGAAGAATTTCTGACTATTCCCTAGAGTTTATTGTTTTTGGTAACATCGTCTGAGCTGATGTTTCAAAATAGAAATCCTTATTAAAGCAGCTGCCATTAAGCCGATCGGCCTGGGCGATCCTTGTATTGGCCAGGATGATAGGCTCAAATCAGAAAGAATCAGCTGCCATGATCAATTTAAGTATTCTTCATTTTAGGACATCGACCAAGATGATCTAAACATCAGCTTGGATGATGCAGCATAATTATGCCTAAATTAATCTGGTAATTATGGAAAGCGATTAAGGTTGATTGATTCGATCACATCAGCCAGGCCGATCGCACGATCGGCCAGGACGATGCCCTGGATGATTAACATCTGTTAGACATAATCCCGGGCGATGTTCAGGATGATTGTACTCGAATTTGAACTAATCGGCCAGGACGATATTGTATTGGCCTGGATGATGTAATCAATTTTCTTCAGATCATCGTAAATCGTCCCGCCTGATTGAGCTTATTTTGTACTGATCGGCCAGGATGACATTCATATCGGCCTGGACGATAAAGTCAGCAAGTTGTATTAAAGAGCTCATTTTTAGATTTTCTATTTAAACTTTTGACAAGGCACTTTTGTAAGTGTCTTTAGAAGCCATTGTAGCATCATTCATTTGGGGGAAACCTAAAGAGAGAGCTTGAAAGGGAGTGAGGAACGGGTGAAGTTTGAGAGAGGGAGAAGATCCTATGAGGTGGGACTCAAGGGAGTGTGGAGGGGGAATCCACACGGTTTCTCCGGCAGTCTTGCACCCTAATACCCTCAAATTCAAGGCTTGTCTTGAGGGAAGTTCACAAAAGAAGAAGATTTCTTTGGTGTCAAAGGACCCGGCGACTCCGCTGCATCGGGGAAGGTGGAAGTGATTTTGTAAGGGCTTCTCTTCGTAGCTGTGGGGGCTAAAGGAGAGACACTTAGTTTAGTGTAATACTCAGAGGGTGCCTCTGACGAGTGGACGTAGGTCATGGTTTGACCGAACCACTATAAATCTGGTGTGTTCTTTCCTTTACTATTTTCGCATTTAATTTTCGTATTGTGTTTTCTCTGTGGTGAATCTTGGTTTTTGTTTTTGATCGAATGATTTATTTTAAAATATCAGTTCACCCCATTTTGGTTAGCCATGAGACTAGTTCATAAGGGCCTAACATCCCTAACAAACTTTCAAGTGGTATCAGAGCAGAATTCATAAAAATAAGTTTTTGAAAGATTTTGAATTATTGATCCATGGCTAATTTTTCTAATCGTAATATTGCGGAAGACTATTCAATAACTAGACCACCTTTATTTGAAAATATTACTTTTGATTTTTAGAAAATTTGCATGCCTACATTTTTGCAATCAATTGATTTTCGTATGTGGCATATGATTTTAACTGGTTATTCTTTATCGTATAGTGTTATAGATATAATTAAAATGAATATTCCTTTTAATCAATGAAATAGGGAAGAACAAATTAATGCTCAATTGAATGCAAAATCGTTAAACTATTTAATTTGTGCTTTAAATTCTAAAGACTTCCACATGCACTGCTGGTAAGAAAATTTGGGATAAATTACACACCATATACGAAGGCACTAGTTAAATCAAGCAATCCAAGTTGAATGTTTTATTGCATGATTATGAACATTTTTACATGAAAACTTATGAGATGATCTTAGACATGTATACTAGATTTATTCAAATTGTTACATCATTACATGCTTTAGGTAAGGAGTTTTCCAACTGTCTAAAAGTCAAAAAAATTCTTCTTTGTCTACTTGATAAGTTTGATGCTAAACTTGTTGCTATTTGTGAATCAAAGAATTAGAATGAGTATTCTATTGATAATTTGTTTGGCTCACTTATTGCCTACGAGAAAAGTTTGGGTCAAAGTTTTTTTGATGCAAGTGAAACGATAATACTAGATGCTGAAGACATGGAGCAAAGTGGCTTAGTTGGTGACGAATGTGATAGCTTGTCAAGCAAATTAAAAAGCTCACCAAAGCATAAGCCTCAACAAAAATGGAATAAGGATAAAAATGGTAAGATTAATTCTGATGTTATTTGCTTTGGATGCAGGAAATCTAGACATATGAAAAATTAGTATCCTAATTTGAGAACCCTTTCTACAAAAGAAAAGGGTAAGAAACTGGTAGAAAGGGCAAGCTAAGTAACTGGTAGAAAGGGCAAATAATGAAAAGCAAATAATCACTTGGGCAGACCTGGTTTGTAAAACATCGGACCAGAAGGAGGATGGTGTTTAAAAGCCTTACTTATTTGTTTTGTGTTGTGTTTTAGTTTTTTTAGTGTTTTCTTTGTTTTTCTTTTTTCTTTTTTCTTTTTTTCGCCTTGAGTGTTATATTATTTTTTTTGGTTTTTGTGAAGTAATCACTAATCAACACACACATCACTATTTTGAAGATCTTTTTTTTTAAATGAAAAGTCTATCTGTTATTTTTCTTGAATTCTTAGGTAAGTTCTGGTTGACTTCTCTAAAAACAGTCAAAGAAAGGAAATTCTTGATTTTGACTCTCAATCTCTATTTCCTAAAAGAGGTCATTCTACTTTTTATTTAAAATCTTTATCATGTTTTAAATTGGATTTAGAAACTGAACTTTTTCATCTGTCTACATTTTATCTATCGCATAGGAATCTTTTGCAAGTTGTTGAATCTATCTCATAATTTTCTTAATCAAGTAGTCCGATTTTTCAATAGACTTTCTTTTAAAATTTCAGAAAGGTAGCATATTCTAAAATAAAAAAAATGGCCAATAATGCCAAATCAAAAAAAGGGCTAATGACGCCAAATTAAGAAAGATTCACAAAGTAGATTAAAAAGTAAAAGATGCATAAAGTGTGCCAAAAAACTGATAAGAGGCATAAAATGAGCCCGCAAAGACTATGCTTACTTTTTTCGTGTTTACTTAAAGCTTAAGAAAACCCTTGATATTTTTGGTACTTGATTTTGAAAATCTTGTTTTTTTAATTCACCAATTTTTGTGTCAATCTTCTATTAGATATATTTTATGAAAGGAGTTTTAAAAAATTAGTGTTTCTTTTTCTAATTTATTCCTTGATTTATATATTGGATTAAAAAGTTTTTGAGCCTTTAAAAGAACCTGAGTTTGGATTAATAATTTCTAAATTTCTTACCTTTACTGGATTATACGTTGAGAATCCATTCCTTACTAAGTTTTTGGTTAAAATTAAGAGTTAAGTTTCTCATTTTTTTAAAGATTTTCTTTCGTGCCCCTTCTATTTTTGATAATGTCAAAGGGGGAAAATGTATTGTTGTATTTGTATCATTTTTTTTTCTTTTCCCTATTCTTTAAAAGTTTTATTCTAGTGAGAGGGAGATTAGGAGAACATGATTAAAACAAAAAATTTTTTGATTTCCCCTATTTTTTAAAAGTTTTATTCTAGTGAGGGGGAGATTAGAAAAACATGATTTCTTTTTTGCAAATTCAACCTGTAATGTTTGCCATCATAAAAAGGGGGAGATTGTTGCGGATCAGTTTTCATGGATTATGATTTTGATGATAGCAAACACTCTTATTTCTCTACGACTGCCTTATCTACTGACATTTCAGGTCCACAAAATTAGACTGCAATTTGGAACCAGCTCAAGATTGGGTAGACTAGGTCTGAGTCAGTTTGTACCACTTTTTCCTTTCTTAAGTCTATTGTGTTTGGTGTGGCTCCTGATGCTTTGTAAACTTGCTCATACACACCTTGGAAGAATTTTTAACTGTTCCCTAGAGTTTATTATTTTTGGTAACATCATTCGGGACGGTGTTTATATTAGCCTGGATGATCGGTTCAAAAATAAAAACCCTAATTAGGGCATCATCCTCATTAAGGCAGCTATCATTAAGCCAATCAGCCTAGACGATCCTTGTATCGGCCATGACGATAGGCTCAAATCAGAAAGTTTCAGCCGCCATGATCAATTTAGATATTCTTTATTTCAGGACATCGGCTAATATGATCTAAACATCAACCTGGATGATGCAGCATAATTATGGCTAAATTAATCTGGTAATTATAGAAAGTAATTAAGGTTGATTGATTTGATCACAACAGCCAGGCCGATCGCACGATCGGCCAGGATGATAATCTGGATGATTAATATCGGCCAAACTCTATTCTGGGTGATGTTCCGGATGATTGTACTCAGATTTAAACTAATCGGCCAGGATGATATTGTATCGGCCTGGACGATGTAACCAATTTTCTTCAGATCGTCCCAAATCGTCTCGGCTGATTGAGCTTATTTTGTACTAATCGGTCATGATGATATTCATATCAGCCTGGACGGTAAAGTCGGCAAGTTATATTAATGAGCTCGTTTTGAGATCTTCTATTTAAGCTTTTGACAAGGAACTTTTGTAAGTGTCTTTGGCAGCCATTATAGTTTCATTCTTTTGGGGGAAACTTGAAGAGAGAGCTTGAAAGGGAGTGATAAACGGGTGAAGTTTGAGAGAGGGAGACGATCCTGTAAGGGGGGACTCAAGGGAGTGTGGAGGGGGATTCCACACGGTTGCTCTGGAAGGCTTGCACCTTAATATTGTCGGATTCAAGGCTTGTCTTGAGGGAAGTTCACAAAAGAAGAAGATCTCTTTGGTGTCAAAGGACCCGGCGACTCCACAGCACCGGGGAAGGTGGAAGTAATTTTGTAAGAGATTCTCCGCCCAGCTGTGGGGGCTAAAGGAGAGACACTTAGTTTAGTGCAATACTCGGAGGGTGCCTCCAAGGAGTGGGCGTAGGTCAAGGTTTGACTGAACCACTATAAATTTGGTGTGTTCTTTCCTTTATTATTTCCACATTTAATTTCCGTATTGTGTTTTCTCTGTGGTAAATCTTAGTTTGTGTTTTTGATCGAATGATTTATTTTTAAATATTAGTTCACCCCTTTTTGGTTAGCATTGGAACTAGTTCATAAGGGCCTAACATCCCTAACAAACTTTCATGTACAATTATTCGCTTTCCTTTTGGGTTGTTAGATAATTATTAGGTTTCTTTCTAATCGTGCTTAGTGGGGATATCTGGCTCTTAGGTTCTTTTTTTACTTTTTTGTAGCTCTTCCGAGCAGTAGCAAGCTGGAGGTCATGTTATTGACCTTGTATTATTTTTTTTTTTTTTGATATTAAAGTGTAGGCCCATTGGTGGGTTTCAACCAAAAAAAAAAAAAAAAAAAAAAAAAAAAAAAAAAACCGTTCAAGGCATTCTATGAACCTAAGATGTAAATAACACTCATTAGATTTATGATTATGCTAGGATTGTGATTCTTCCTTCTCTGTCGCTCTGCTAGTGCTTCACCATAACCTCGTCTTCATGATACGGAGGTTGCCATCATTAGAGCTTATACTAACAACAAGCAATGGTGGTCGCGTGTAATTCCTCTCCGCCATTTAGCTAGGGCTTAACCTTAGTCGTTCATTTCCCTCTCTAATTCTCATCTCTTAGAGAAGTTTCTTTATTCTTTATTTATATTTTTTTGTCGTAGATGGTCCCTCACCTTGCTTGATTCCCTTTCTTTGACTGCATCAAATAGCGAAGAATTAGCCTCTTTTGCTTGATTCTGGTTTCCTATCCAATAAAAAAGATTCATGGTCATTCATTAATTCTTTGACAGGTTCCTCTCTGGTGGCCTTCCCTCCTCTTAAAACATCATCCTTTAATGGCATGCCATCATTGTGGATTTCTGAATAGAAAATTGTGTCTCTTGCTGCACCTTTTGTATTTTCTTTGGATGGAAAATTTTAAAACATACATCTGTCATTGGAGTTCAGTAGGAAGTTCTTTGCTAATCTTAAGCTTTCTGGTGAATGTTATAAGACTCTTTTGGATGCAAAAAATGTGGTTGTTAAACTTATAAATGATTTGGATTATTGTAGGGTTTTTACACATCATTCTTATTTTGTCCATAATTGTTTTATTATATTAGTTAAGTAGTCTCCTTACTTAGATTTAACAGTTGATTCTCCCATTAACCCTATTTGGGATTCCTTACCAAATTTACAGCCGCACCTCTTTTCTCTACGTATTTTATATGGATTAGGTTATTTATATGGTCAAAATTTGCACATTGGCAATGCAACCTCTGTGGGTTCACGCCCTTTGATTGAATGAGTTTTAGTTGAATTGGATATATCAAAACATTATCCTGATGTTGTTTGGATCTGTTTGAATAATTTGGGTTATGTTTAATATGTTGTGATGGATGATCTGCCTTCTTTTTGCAATCGTTATAAATCTTTGGGTCATGATAACAAAGAATGTGGTATCTTAAACACTCAATTTTGTATGCCAAATTTGGGTTCTACTTCTGTTAATATTATTAGTTCTGATGGGAATATGAATGGTGCCTTGGAAATTGTTGATAATATTACTACCCCTAAATTGAATCTTGTCTATTCTGTTAATGCATTGCTGGCTAATTGGGGTGATTGTATTGAAGTTTCTTATGATATGGTGAACATTATTGGTGATCTTCAAATTTGGTATAAGGTCATTATTGTTAAGGAATAAATTGCTACATCAAATACTTTTTTGTACTTACCTATTGACCGTGTTGATAATGGGCACTATTAATTACGGGGTTAACCTTACTGCTTCTCCCATCACCTCTCCTTTTATTGTTGGTGATGGTGTTGATGGAGGTTATGCTATTCCTCATTCTAGTGTTAACTCTATTCCATTTGGAATGGAACTTGGGGAGGTTAATAGTTATATTGTTCCTTCTTTGAATTACAATTCACTACCTCTTAATGGGAATCCAATTATTCATGTTTTGATTTTTATTATTTCAAATAATTCTTTGAAGGCTAAAATCATCGTTGAATATGAAGGATACATGTTTGGATCAGAATGATTTGTTTGGGTCTGATTCTGCACCCTACAGGGTTATTGGGAATGATTTGGGTGATTCTATCAATGAGTTGCATATGAAGTATATTTTGAATGTGGATAACATTATTTAAAAAGCATTTTTGCATAGAGGTGGCACACTGCTGACCTCAGTTTGTATGTGGTCATAAGGACCTATCCAGACTTCTACATGTTAATATGATGGTTGATAGTCATCAAGTTATGAAACATCTAGAGATCAATTAAGACCTCAATCTAAACTTAAATTCAAATCTTAATCTAACTTCAATTAATCCAAAATTCAATTCAATCCTTAACCTATACTCTAATTAAACTTCAAGCAATCTTTAAACAAACCTTAATCAAACCTCAATCATATTCAATTAACTTCAATCCCTTGCAATTATATACTTGCAGTTTAGTTAGGTGATTTAGTGCATTGCCCAATTCACTACACTATTACCTATTTATCACTACCTGATTTCCCCTACCCAAACACCAACAATCATCCAATTGATTATTATTGATATGGATATTTCAAACTGATTTAATCAAATCCAAAATTCAAATAAAATCTAGATTTCCAAACTAAATTTCAAAGTTAAAGGATTATGTCATGAAATGCTTTTTGAATGATTTTTCAATATGTTCAAAACCCAATCAAATGACCTCTAATTTAATATCTTTCAATTGCATATTGATTAGGCATGTCCCTAGGTTAATCCTCTAAATTTGAGCTTAATCTGGAACCTTTAGCTCTAAAAACTAAATTGATTTCCAAAGATTATAAAACCTTCAAATATTTACATCCATTAGACCCTCCACCCTATGGATTTAGACCTTGGGACCCTCCCCGAGACCTTGATCATATCCATAGCCTTTATTATGACATGTTGACACTATATTTTGGTGGATCCAATTTGACGCCTAGTTAACCAGGTGTCAAATGCGAAAATGCCCATTAAGGAAAAAAAATGAAGTTTTCTTTAAACTTCAACATGGTACAGCCAAATCAAATCCTGAAACCTCCTCTAATGCATCCGAAACACCATTAGTAGGGTACTGGACTCAACTCCAGACCTTGGTTAAGTCTAATTGACCAACTCAACCTACTTTGACCAAAATACCCCTTAAGGGTTTAGATGGTCATTTCAATCAAAATGGATTCACCTTTTTATGGGACCAACTCCAATCAAATAAAAATATCATTTCAAACCTATTGAGCCCTAACCAAGGCCCTGGTCTAACTTGGTTGAACAAGTTAACCTTGGTTGACAAAATAGCTCCTTAAGGGTTCAAATAGTCATTTTGACCCAAATGACCATTCTAACCCTTGAGACCACATCTATTGGTCTCCATTTATCAAATCAAACTTGTTAAGATAAAACTTTGACCTAGTTGACCTAGTCAACCATAGTTGATAAGATTAACCTTTAAGGTTAATGGTTGACTTGGTCAACTGTGCCGAAGTCTCATCAAATTTGACTTATTTTGGTCAAATCATTTCATTTAACCAAATCAACATCTTCCAACCCTCAATCCTAATCTAATGCTTGGCTCAAATACCATTCAAGCCCATTATAAGTTAACCTTAACATCTTTGACTTGGTTAAACCCTAACCTATACTCAAACCTTTTCATTTATGTTTTCATTCAAACTTCAATTCTAATATTTTAACAATCGTCAAATCTATTTCATTTAATGTTTTGAGCATTCCTTAACTCACCATAAGTTATGTAAAGTTAAGTTGACTTGGTCAACTCACTAAGGCCTGGTCAAATCATTTGGGTTCCCATAATTTCATTCAAACTCTAACCCCATGGCCATACACTCCATCCGATTCATCCTACCAGCTCATTAGGTCTTTATAGCAGCCACATCAGCTGGTTTGACTAGTCCAGTCAACATGTGGCCAAGAAACCATTAAATGGTCAAACCACTCCATTTAAACTCCCTATAATTAAATCCTACTTAATCCTAATTGCTTAAAAAACTTCTGGAACATGCTCAAGATATTTTTTAACGTTTGATTCAAGATCAAATGGCCTTGACCATTACCACATGCTCACAAGAGGATAATAAGGGATTTCCACATCATTGTCATCCTCTTATCTTTCTTCTGCAATTCTAACTACCCTATCTAAGTGTCAAGCATTTGAGAAAAATGCCAAAACAATCCCAACCATTCAAACTCATAAGGGTTTTTGCATTAGGGGAAAAGGAATGATAATGAGCTCATTCACAACCCTAGCATTATCTCACTACACTAAACATCTTAGAGCCTTTTTATTCTTTGTTTGAGCTTGCAACAATCCCTTCTCTACTTCCCAAGTCAAGAAAAGCCAGTCAAACCTCACGGATGATGGGATTCCAGTTATGTTGACTCCTATTCCATCCAAGTTTGAGAATATGTAATTCATGGCTTTTCAGACTGCAACCTCGACTAGGAAATGATACGTAGACAATCTATAAGCTCAGAGACTCAAAGATATAAAAAATATAATAGTTAGATTGAGAAAAATTCTAAACCCTAGTTAAGGACACTTAGCTTTAAATAGCTTTTTTTTAAGCACATTTTAAATTTTAAAAACATGTCCCCATTATTCATTCAATAATATTTAAACTCTTTTTAAAATTTGAAGTGTTTTGGTTCATTCTTTTGTGAGAATGAGTGTTTCTTCATTGTTAGGATTTGTTTAAACCCATTGCTTGCGAAGAACAAAATATGAGCGGTTGATTCCATGATCAATGTCTCAGATTTCATTATTTCATCATCCGCATAAACTACATACATGGCTTGATAAATCAAATCTCTATCTTGACTTAATCACAGATATTAAATCCAAATAATAGAGGTTAGAATGGCTGCCATGGCATATTGATTCTTTTAAGAAGAAAATGCATTGGTCCCACCGCCTTTTTGTATTAAATGCTAATGATTACCAGCGACATAATCATCAACATTTAATGCTGCCAACAATAATCATTTCTAGCAGTTTTGACCTATCAAACCAAAATGCACATGTCCCTCGTGCCAGTGTCGGCGTAGCCATTTTGAATTTCAATTAATTTTAATTATTTTAAATTCATTTAAATGTCAGAAACTTTAAAACATTATCATAAATTCATTTTTAATCAAAAATTTGAGTTTAATATATCTTTTTGCTATATTTTTTTAGATTTTCATTTAAAATTAAAATAGTTTAGATATTTTAAATAATTTTAAATATTAAATATTTTGTATTTAATTAATTTTTAATTAAATATAAATTCAAATATTTTAAAATTTTGAGGAAAATAGTTTAAAACAACTCTAATATCCTTTGATTTTTTCATAAATATTTTAACATAACTTTAATATTATTTTGAATTTTCAAAATTCAAAACTTATGTTTTAATATTTAAATTTTGAAAAAAAAAAATTTAATTACACTTTAAAGTTCTCTGGCATGCATTTAATCTTGATTTGAAATCGTAAACAGAGGTTAAGCATGTTAGGATTAATTTAATGGGTAATTATAATTTTAATCATCCATTCCTTAAGCTTTCTAGTCATTTAAGTTATACCTTTATTTCATTCCCTAGGCTTGCACTTGCACCTAGTCTAGAGCTA
The DNA here is from genome assembly GCF_001605985.2 of Dendrobium catenatum. NCBI lineage: Eukaryota > Viridiplantae > Streptophyta > Magnoliopsida > Asparagales > Orchidaceae > Dendrobium > Dendrobium catenatum. Next base: position 5,988,916 of record NW_021319315.1, on the reverse strand, counting down.
TTGATTGGTGATGTGTGTACACTTTGCTGATGTTATAGGTTAGACAACAAAAATTTTTATCTTATAAAATTTAGTTCCACCTAAGCATAATAATTAAGAATCCATCTTTAAAATTTAGGAAAATTCCTAGAAACATAAATTTAGATCCAATAAGAATGAAGCTTGAAACTCTTAAACTCAGTGACATCCTCTGCCCTAGGAAAAATTTCCACTAATTTAAAAAACCATTAAGTAAAAATTTTTAATTAATATATAAATAATTCATTAATTAATCTTAAAATTTTTAAATATCATAATAAATCCAAATATAATCTAAAAATTTTAAAGAATATATCAAAATGACCAAAATCTAACCCTTAATCAAAGAAAATTAAAAGACTCATGATTGGAATTCAATTTTAAGATTAACTTAATTTTTCATAAAAATTAATATTTAAATAATTTAATTAATTAAAATTTATTAAAAATTCAAAAAATTTTCTCAAATACTTAAGATCACTTCCTTTGGTTATTCATGAGATTTAAAAGTGATTTCAAGAAATTTGGAATCAGTTTTGATTCATATCACTAAAAGTCATTTAATTAAATCAATTAAATATTAAAAATTTGAAAATTTAGATTAATTCAAGAAATTCTAAATTAAACAAATTCAGATCCATTCAACTCCATTTAATATTTAATATTTATTAAAGAAATCTAAACAAAAAAATTAAGTCAAACTTAAAAAGCTAATTTTTTTAATTAACTATAGTTCAAATTTAAGTCTAAACTTCAAAAATTCATAACTAAATCTTGAAAAATCTAATTCCAACAAACATAGTGTCTAATTACTAATCTCAAGGTCTAATATTCCAAAAACATACCAAAACCTTAAAATTTAATTTAATTTTAAAAGTCAAAATTTGACCCCATAATTTAATGAATTAAAATAATTAAAAAATCTAAAATTCAATAATTTGCTTTAAATTACAGAAATCATTAAACCCAACCTTTAAAACTAGCAATCAATCTTTTTATTAAAAATTATTAACTCTCAAACATTAACCAATTAAGTCACATAATTAATACTAGTTACTACTAGGTAACCCGAGGCTACGAGGTTATTAACTTAGGCCCAAGGAAGATGAAATTAACTTCACAACCCTGGTCTAAACAAAAGTAATAATATTTTTATTCTTAAAATACATCTTAAAATTAACTTCAATTCATTAATACTTAATTTCAAATCTTAAAAACCCTTAAGCCTTCAACCAATCAAAACACTGGACATCATTAACATACACATATATATATATATATCTATGTGAGATATTTATTTAAATATTGATTACTAAAGATAACCTTGAAGGTTTTATTCAAGTTTGGATTTTTTTTTATATCATGTATATGTAATTTAATGCATTTAAATTCAAGTTATAATGTAAAAGTGACATTTGAGACACACATACATATATATATATACATACACATATATATATATATATCTATGTGAGATATTTATTTAAATATTGATTACTAAAGATAACCTTGAAGGTTTTATTCAAGTTTGGATTTTTTTTTATATCATGTATATGTAATTTAATGCATTTAAATTCAAGTTATAATGTAAAAGTGACATTTGAGATGGGATTTACATCCAACTTAGAGTCCAAAGAAGAGGGAACATCCCTTAGGAGAGAGTTCCCTTCCATTTGGAGAGTTAAGTTAGGATGTCTTTTAAAAATCCAAAGAGAAAAGAAAACACCCCTTTTGGAAGGAGTTTCTTTTCATTTGGATTTCTGAACCCAACAAATCCAAGGAGCTTGTAGAAGACAAAGAATTAAAGAATAAGAGAATATCCCACTCTCAAAAGTCATTTGTGTCAATTTGAGGAGTAGAACCTAGGTTATTGTCAGTGGTACCCTGTTAGTTTTAAATTTTTTAGACCATGTGTTGTAATATTAAGTGGAACTTGCCATATGGACTTTAAATTTATTTGATTAATTTAATTAATTTTATTTACACTGATTACATAGCAAAAATGATATACTTTTTTATTATATTTATTACATGCCAGCTTTGTTTTAGCCTGAAATGATCAGAAGTTCATAAGTGCATGTTAAAAATAAATTATTGTAATTAAATAAATTAAAACTTTTAAGCTCATGTAGAAACTCTAATGCTTTACGAAGTAAACTTAAGATCATTGAGAGTTTTTCATGTATACATATCAATACTTTCTCTTCCTTATTAGGAATCTCGTCGCCTACGGGTTCTGGCAGGCCAGCTGACCTATTAGGGTGCAGTACTGGATGTTATACAATCTTTAAAACTACTTCATAAAAACATTATGCATTCATCGAGAAAATTAGCATGCATTGTAATAGAAATTAATTTAAAAAATTCAGTTTTAATAACATTTTCATTTCTTACCCTACATAAGTCAAGGGGCTACTTAGGATATGCTCTAGATGTCAGCCTCAATTCCTCAAAATAAATTAAACATTATCCCTATCACTCTATCATAAAAGAGACAAAACTCATGGATTTTAAGTGCTAGGTGGTTAGTTGACTCCCCAATCCAATCCGAGGTAAGTCCAAGTTTTACAGTGCATTAGCTAGGTTAAGGCTACTATTATTTAGTGCCTAATTTAGATGTAGGCTCTATGGAAGATTTCAAATCTTAAATCATTACCTTTTGGGAATATAATCACAACTTTTTAATAAACTATTAAATCAAAAAAAAAATTCTCTTAATCCAAAATTTAAAGCCCAATATATAAGATAGGCTGGGGTGTTTCAGAAGTGTTTCATAATCCTAAAACACCTCCTACCTTTGATCCTTTTTCCTCAAAAAAGAATTTCTGTTATTTTACCCATTATAATTTGGAATTTTAGTTTGAATCCTTTGATATCCCTCCTTGAGAATTTTTAATAAAATTTCTACAGTTATTTTAATTGAAAATTTTCATAGAAAGCTAGAATTTCTTTCGATGTAATTTATTATGAGGGCATATGCTTGTAGGAGATTTAGAACCTATATCTCCTTTTAAAGTTAATTTTCAAAAACTCAATAAACTTTCTTTGGAAAAATCAATATTAACAACGATCATTATCGTCATATTCAAATGATTAATAGTGATTGACATCTTCTTTCTTCAGGAATATATATCATTTTATTACCACAACTTAGATTATGAAATTAATAATTTTTTTATCAAGATTATTATAGTTAAATAATAAATTGAACATCATTATGACAATCCAGGGTCATATGTGGAATTCTGAGAATTTGAGTAAGATAATCAAAATGAACCTATGGTCTTATAATTTGAACCCATTAGGGATTGATATTTTTTCCTCCTGAGGTGATATATTGTTTATAATGACGTGTTTAACTTATAAATCAAATTTCCAAAATTTAAATTCTCCCAATGAAAATTAACTTTTGAAAACTTCTTTTTCAAACTCAACACAAACATAAACGTGGTAGGAGGAAGTTTAAAAAATAAGTAATTTGTTGTGTTTATTATCTTTCTCTAGTGTGTTGGCACTCCTAGGTTTTCTCTGACTTTAGGTTTGATGTTGCTTTGGTTGTTGAATGGCCTGTGTGTCTGAATTTCTAGGTTTAGGGATCTTCCTGGTGCTTTGTTATTTTATCATAGTTTGCTTTACTTTCTTTTGATTGTCATTGTAATAGGTAGAACATTTGGATCATAGGTTTTATTTCAATAGCTATATTTTTAGAGAACTAAAGGTTCTTTAAGGCACATTTTTTTCTTGTGTTTAAAGCATAGTCCCTTCTACAGGTTTGATAAAAAAAACATGGAATGAACCCATCATGGCTTAACAAAAGTAGTAATAAACCCTCCATAACTCAATCACATTATAACCCAATACCACTTCTAGTAAATTTCAAATATCAGTTTGAGAGGGTTAGACCCAACCCCAAGTCCTATGCAATCTTAGTAGACCAAGTTAGCCTAGTTTGACCAAATCAATCATTAAATACTAGGTAATACATTTCATGCATATATGCCATATCATGACTTAGAACCTTATCCAATAAGTTCCAAATATTAAATGGAATTGGTTAGACTCAACCCCGAACCCTTGTCAACTTTGGTTGATCAAGATAATAATGATTGGCAAGGAAAAACTTAAATAATTTAAACCCTAATTTTGATGCTTTAGACTATACCAAACCTTTCAAACCCTATTAGACTATCCATTGGAACCTCAAGTGTCAATCTTAGGTGACCCATCCATTGGGTCCACTTAGGTTAGGCATATGGCTTGACATAAGTGGTCAAGAGAGGTTCCTCACGAGCCATTTTCAAATTTATATCAAATTGGCTAAATCCAACACTTGCAATAGGTGAAGGATGACCATGTGCATCTACCATGGTCAACCAAACCCATGGCCTTACTTTGATATTCCAATAGGGTTGACCCAAACCCATAATTTCTAAATTAATGAACCATTTTCACACCTAAACTAACCTTATCTATACAAACTATTGCATTGCTTTCCACTACCTTTTAACCACTTTACCCAATCACCACAGACTAAATGGTGGTCGAGGGTGCCCAAAAACCTATAAAATATCATGTGGATGAAGGGGGCTATAGAGTGAACTTTTGAGTTATATAAAAATTTAGAGATCTATCACCCCTAAAACTACTTAGGTTTTCTTTTATATAAATAATAATAATACCCACTTAATATACAAAAGTGTACTCGCAAAACTAAGTAATAAAGTCATAGAGTAAAGCGTCGAACTCATGAGGAAGTATGCATACTTGCAACAAAATGCTATTATCTACTCTAATTGCAATAATTATCTGATTAAATTAAAATGATATTTTTGGAGATTCTATCACTATATAAAATAGTAAAATATTTGATATAATATTTAATTAAAGTATTTTAGATTGATGAGTATAAATTGCATATCTTTAATAATAAAACACTTCAAAGTAATGTAATTAATAGCATATGCATACCATGATCTATATTGAGCTTGTTGGGATAAAAACGATATCTACTAACCTCCTACAGTTATAATATCCCCTTAAGAACCTAAAATATTTAACATCCTATCTCAATACTCCTTGTTGTTCTTACATTCCTAAATCAAGGTTATACATCACACTAAATTTTAACTATATATATGGCCGCTATGTGCATTAAGTAAAGAGAAAGATAATATTAAAGATATCTTTTAACAATTATAGAATAAAGTTCTTTATTAGTACTCAATATGTAGTTTTCTTCATGAATCTAAAATAAGAGAATCAGCTAAACATAAAATAAATAATAAAAAAACTAATTTACATTAAACTCATAGAAGAATAAAATTTAAGAGAGAGTGATATCACTTGAAAGGTTCAATGGATCTCCTCTACACTTCTTCTTTCTTTAACTTATAGAGTTGCTTCTAGAAATAAAAGCTAAGCACTCCAAATGTTTATATCTTAAACTTCTCTAGCCTCCCTAAATTTTATTCTAAGTGAGAGCTAGAGAACTACTCTAAAAAGGATTGAATTTATATGAGTGGTTGAACTTCCTTACAAATATAATATTATAATTATTTATAAAAAAAGGCAACTAGCACTGTGGTGCTTGAAATAATGAAATCGTGGCACCCCTAATATGAACTAGCGCCTCAATGATGATGTTTTTGTAGCATTATGGTGCTTGTTGATGTGGATCAGTCACTTAAAAAATAGTGACATCCCTTCAATAATAGAATTTCACCATTGGATGTAACAACAAGAACACCATGATGATGTGAACACTTGAGTGTTACAACGCTCAAGTTCAAAAAATGGCACCAAAGAATGAGAAAATATGGCACCATGACATTTAAAAATAGAGAATCCAGCACTGCCGAGCTAACTTTCTAGTGTCGTAACTCTAACAATACTGGGGCACTATTTGTGATTCCATCTTAATGCTTGTAAATAAATAACTCAGTGTCTTCATGCAACAATTTGAGCGACTCAGTAGCATTGAAGTAAGCAGTGCTGTGTTAATTTGTTGAAAATTGTGGCACTGTTGACTACTTATAATTATTTATCATTTTTGACTTTTTCTTATATAAAAATAAATAAAACATATATTTTCATAAAAAATAAAATAAATAAATATTATATAATTTACACTTATCAAATTTTCTCCAGCATAAACTCTTTCTTATCCTCAAGAAAATAAAGAAATCAATAATTTTTATTTATCAAATAACCAAAATATAAATAAGTAATTTAAAATTACTAAGATATATGATAATATATCTTGGTCTAGAAGTAGCATAAATAAATATAGTTATAATTATAGTTTGAAAAATACTAATAATTATCTCAACTAGTTATTCTTTTTTTTTTTCTTAATTTTAATTTATATGTTATAAATATAATCATTGACTTTTGAAATATAAATTGAATAATATAGCTTAAAGATTAAATGTGTTTTTAGTTAAAATTAGAATTTCATAAGTTCACCAACATTTATATTATTTCTCTTATCATATCCTTTATGAATTTAAGTATATTATTGTAGTGAGACTCGAAGCTTTTATTTGATACTCATTTTAATTATACTCACTTTATTTTCTTTCTTTTCTTTGCAATTATTTTTAAAACTCTATTCACTTTTATTTTCATAGATTATATAGTTAATGATTTGGAATATCAGTTTTGCTTAAAATTTTCTTAGAATATTAATATTTTAATGTAAGGATTTAATAAGATTGCTAATTATAAAATAAGGTTGCTAATGACTTTCAATTTTAATCTACTCATATCTATTATTTAACCTTAATTATTCATCTTCAATTTAAAGGTCAATGTATAAATATATAATATTTAAATTAAAGTTAAGTTAATAATTTAAACTATCTAATTTAGTAAATTATTAATTTTTCTAATCAATGAACTATAAAGCAGAGTTCATATTCTATGATCTACAATTTTATTATTATTTAATTTAATCTATTTTTTTAATTATCTTTTTTATTAGGGTTAATTATATAATAAAAATACATATATATTAATGAAAAATAAAAAATTTAAAAATGAGGGAATATAATGAAATGTAAATAAAACACATATAAACATTAATAAATAATACATATTTTAATATAAATGATAGAAATGTGAAAAATATATGATACATACACTAAACTATAATATAAGGCTCAAGATAACTAGTGCATAAAACACAACTCTAAAACATCACAATAAGCTCACTAAAGATACAAGTGGCTTTCCTCCCATAAGCGCTAAATTTATAGTCTTCAGCTAGACTATACTGATGATTTTATTTCAGGATGAACCAAATTAGTAATATTTAAAAATTGATCAATATCTCCACCTAAATAAGATTTCAATCTATGGCTATTTACTTTGAAAACTTGCTGCTTTTCTTATCTTGAATTTCCATAGTTCCGAAGGAAAATATTATTATGAAAGTGAAAGGTACAAACTATATGGATTTTTTTTTTGGAAAAGCTTAAGTCTAGAATTAAAAAATAAAACCTCTTATCTATGAGTGAATTCTTTCTTAAAGTTTACTATAATACCAATGTTTGAACTTTTTCATTATAAATCATTGCATTTTTATAAGCTTTATTTCTGATTTCTTCTAATTCACACAAGTGCATCAATATCTTTTTTTTAAACATTCAAAATTAGAAATTAATTATTTAATTACCCAAAATGCTTTGTGCAAGCTTTTCCAAAAAATAATTTATAGGGAGTGATGCTGATAGGAGTCTTAAAAGTCATTAGATAGGCTCATATTACATCATCCAATTTAACTGTCCAATCCTTCCTATTAGAACTAACCATTTTTTCCAAGATTTATTTAATCTCCCTAGTACTAAAATAAGCTTGACCGCTAGTTTGGGGATGATAAGCAGTAGCTATCCTATGATAAATCCCATATTTCTCAATACATGAAAATCATGCATTGCTGGCAGAGATTCCTGGCAGTTATCATAAATTTTTCGATGGTTTTGCAATTTACTAATGATTTTTTTATGGTAATTTTTTTCCAAAGGCTCCTACAACCAAAAATTACTAGACCCAAAATCGTAGGTAAACCGCTGGAAGATTTTGACTTAAGAATTGCCGGTTAGTACTGACGGTCGTACTGGTGATCAAAACCATAGGTGTTTCTGATGGCCAAACTATTGGACAGCCACTGATAATAACAGACGTAACAATTAAATAACAGGCAATGAATTATCTTTATTCGATATCAATGTTTTCAATAGGATATTAAAAATTATTTAAATTCTTTTACTATAGAAATGACATCCTCTATCACTTATTTAAACTCATGGCACTCCAAACCTTAAACAAATAATTTTTCTTTAAAAACTTGATCATAATTTGAGCATCAGGTTTAGATCATTGTTACACCATAAATCCACTATGATACATAATTTACAATAATAATAATAATATATTGATTTCCAAGGGATGACACAAAATATCGCATAAAATTAAATCCCTAAAAAAAATATTTCTATGTCCAAAACATAATTCAAAGCATTTCATTTCTTTTAAAAATATATCTAACTCTTTTTCATTGATCATATTTCTTAGTATATTCATTTACATCCTTGAATAGAGTAAGCCGACAAAGTCTAGGTTAAAGGATTTTAGAAAAAGTTCTAAAACTTAAAAAATTTCCCCATAATTAGAATCGAGGTACTCCTTACTTATTGGCTTTATTTTTTCTTCAGGGACACATCTTTTCATAATTTAATTGTTGCATGATTTAAATAAGGTTCATCCCAAAAGTAAAACATCATGTCATTTAGAAACTTCCTTATTTGAATTGGGAATAAATCATAATGAAGTATACAACTAAAAACAAAATTATTAATGTTAGCATACATAGTTGATTTGTTCAAATGAAGAACAAATAATTATTCATCAAGAAAATTTTCATTATTTCACCCACATAAGATGCATGCTTTTCAATAGAAAGTTTAGAAAGATGACCTACAATTTGATATTCAGTACCATGTATATTAAAATATTTTACGTTAAATTATTGTAATCGAAGAATACACCTAATAAATCTTGGTTTAAAATCTTTTTTTTGTCATCTAAATAACTACTTTAGTGCCAATCTGGTATGAGTTAAATTTATCAAAAGTAAAAAAAAATAATAGCTAACAATTTTTTCTCAATAGTTATATACTTATATTATACATAATTTAAAATTTTGTTAGCATAAAAAATTATATGGAATTTCTTATCCGTCTTTTGTCCAAGAACAGCACCTACAATAATGTCTCTACCATCACATATAAATATAAAATATAATGATAAATTAAGAGAAATAATAGCTAGGGCAGTAGTCAAGTGCTGATTTAAAGTATTAAAGGCTTCAATACATACAAAATTAAATATAAAAGAAATATCTTTCCCTCGCAATTGACATAGTGGTTTTAAAATTTTAGAGAAGTCCTTAGTAAATTTTCTATAAAATCTTGCATGACCTAAGAAACTCCTAATGTCTTAAATAGAATTTGGAGGAGTTAGTTTTTCTATCACCTGAATTTTTACAATGTCTACCTTTAATCCTTTCTTAGAAATCTTATGCCCTAAAATAATACCTTTAGTTATAATGAATTAAAACTTCTCCTAATTTAACACTAATTTTATTTCTACGCATCTTTTCAAAATAGATGTTAAATTTTTAAGAAAAGAATTAAATGTAGTGTCAAATAAAAAGAAGTTATCACTTAACATTTCATACCCTGCTCAATTAATTTTTAAAAGATTGACATCATACATCTTTGAAAATTAGCAGGAACATTATAAAGACCAAAAGGCATTCCTCTAAAAGGAAAAGTTCCATAAGGACATATGAAAGTTGTCATATCTTGATCTTCAGGTGCAATAGAAATTTGATCACATCCAAAATATTAATAAAAAATAGTGAAATGAATGTTCTGCTAATCTATCTAACATATGATCTAAATAAGATAAATAGAAATGATCTTTTATAGTGGCTTAATTTAATTTCTTAAAATCTATACAAATCCTCTAACTTGTAATAGTTCTTATGGATACATGTTCATTTGTTATAATAGTTAATCCACTTTTTTTACGAACATAATGAATAGAGCTCACCCAAGAACTATTAAAAATATGGTAAATAATCTCGGCATCAAGCCATTTGAAAATCTCTTTCTTAACAAGATATTTCATGGAAGGATTAAATCTACTTTGAGGGTCACCTTTTGGTATTTAATTAGCTTCCATTAAAATTGTATTCATGTAACTTAAGGGACTAATTAACTTATTATAAGTAATTATCAAACCAAAAGCTCTTTTAATTTTACTTAAAATGCTAATGAATTTAATTTCTTAATGTTGTTAAAAATTAACATAAATAATTATAGAAAGAGAAAAATTATTTCCCAAAAAGGCACACTTGAGATGATAAGGTAAAGCTTTAATTTCTAATTTAGTGGCCTCTTTAATAGATGGTATTAAAACTTTTTTAAAATAAAAGGTCTGTAAATAGGGCATAAAAAATTATCACGACACAATTATTGCGAATTTGTTTTCAGGGAATACGATTTTGATTATAGCAAACATTTATGTTTCTCTATGACTACCTTGCCTACTAACATTTAAGGTCCTTAAGATCAAACTACAATTTGAACCAGCTCAAGATTGGGTAGACTAGATCTGAGTCAGTTTATAAACTTTTCCTTTTCTTGAGTCTATTATAAAATGATGTGACCCTGATGCTAAGTAACCTTGCACACACAAACTTGGGAGAAAAGTTTTGACTATTTTTAGAGTTCTCTATTTTTGTATACATCATCTAGGACAATATCAAAATCATCATGGATGATTCGTTAAAAACAAAAACCTTAATTAGGGCATCCTGGTTAAGGTGGGCCTAATTAGGGCTCTGATACCACTTGAAAGTGCTCTGATGGCATTTGAAAGTTTGACATGGATGTTAAGCCCTTTTGAACTAGTCCCAAGGCTAACCAAGAGAGGGGTGAATTGGTATTTTAAAAAATCTTTCAATCAAAATAAAATCTTAAAATAAAAACTAAGATTCACCACATAAATCAAAGTGTGGAAATTAAATGCTGAAGCAGAAATAAAGAACATAGAAATTTATAGTGATTAGATCAACATGACCTACGTCCACTCCCTGGAGGCGCCCTCCGAGTATTGCACTAAACTCAGTGTCTCTCTTTTTCCCCCCATAATAAGATAGAGAAGCCTTTACAAATCTCCTTTCCACCAACCCAGGTAAGGAAGAGAACCCAACTCCTTCTGCCTCCTCCAGAAGCAAGAAGAGAACCCAATTCCTTTTGCTTCCTCCTAAAGCAGGTAGAGAATATTGATTAAATGCTCAAGTAGACCTCTCTTGAGACCTCAAGGAATAAAGGATGATTAATGGAGAAGATGACGATGGATCCTTGCTTGGAGCAACCTTTGAGAAAACTCTCACAAACTCCCCCTCACAAGATCCTCTCTCTCTCTCCCTTACTCTCTCTCTCCCTTACTCTCCCTCTCCTCTTGGATCTCTCAGGTCAGAATAATAGTAAAAGATGTTCTCTTAAGAAGAATAAGAGGTCTTAAATAGAAGAGCTTTGGTATAGCTCTTAATTGCAACAAACCAACTTCATCATCCAGGATGATATAAATATCATCATGTACGATTAGTGTAAATTAAGCTCAATCATGTACGATTATTTGGGATGATCAGAAGGTTTTTGTTCATATCGTTCTGGCCGATAGTTTATCATCATGTACGATCAGTATAAATTATTGAATATCATCTAAATAATTGCACTGAATGGATGTTTGGATGATGGAAAAATAGCTTGATCGTCTAGGTCAATATCACGGTCATCCCGGATGATTAGTTCAAATCTATGAAAATTATCTAGAGCATCATCCTGAATAGTAGTTGGCCAATGTTTGGTGATCCAGAGACAACCGAAGTTTGTGAACTAATCGACTTGGTCAATCCTGAGATCGTCTAGGATGATATGATCGAGTAATCAAACCTTAATTTTTTTCCTTAATTACCAGATTAATTTTGGCATAATTGTGTTACATCATCCAGGGTAATGTCTTGGATGATGTCAAAAAATTAAAGCTATCTAAATAGATCTGAAGGCTAATTATTTCTGATTTGAGCCTATCATCTCGGTTGATATCCGATCATCCTGGATGACTTTAATTCCTTTTTGGCCAATCATCCTGGGCGCAATTATCACACCCAATCGGCTTGGACGATTCTACTATCATCCTGGATGATTGGTCTAATTCTTTAAAAATCGAGCCATTCAATCAGTATTTCTAAAACAATTCCTCTTCAACTCTCTTTTGCTCTTACTTCCCTTTTGTTCTCTTTATTATTGATGGTGGAAAGAGGTCTCACCATCCTTCTGGGAGTTCGTCGAGGGAAAATCTGGACCCTCACTTCACCGAGGAAAGTGACCAAGCTGCCTATCTGAGGTACAAAATAGCCGAGATCACTATATCCCATACTATCAACCCTCAAATTCTCTCCTATCCTATCCTTGATTTATTTGCGCACACTTCCTTAACTATTATCCTCACTCTCATTATCCCTTTAAACTATGAGTTACTATTTGAGTTTTTTGCTAGCCTTTGCATAAATTCCTCTTTCACTGCTCTCCAATCATATGTGAAAAGACGTCCCGTCGAAATCATATATCAGGATTGTCAAGAGCTTTTGAACTTTCCACCATAGGGGACAAGTTCCATACCCTATGTTTAGATCCTAACTACGACTGGGCTCCAGCCAACCACTTTCTAAGAAATAGTAATGATCACTTTCATAATGGAGAGTCTAGCACGTTACTCTCAGATGCTAGGAAAATATAGCATGTCCTTCGCACCTTAATTCTTCCAAAAGGTGATGATCGCATTCATATCACTCATCTTCTTTCGATCACCACTTTTTATAATTTGGCCCATTGTGAATTCAATGCCACTGATTTAATTTTTTGTTATATTGAGCATCTGACTAGTATTCAAGATCCAGGATTTAGGAGGAAGCCTATTCTTACCCTAGGATATATCATTGCCTATGTCTTAGAATTAAAATACAACCTTTAATATCCCGCCCCATGAAATTTTTAGCCTGGCTTTTAGTCAAATAACTCCTTCCATATTTTTCATAGTACTCATCTCCACCCGGGGAACGAGGAAGCCGAGGGAGTTGAGGAGGAGGTAGCTCCTACACCTATTCCTGCACCTACTCCGCTCCACCAGCACTCTCAGTTGGATCAGCTGGTGGAGCGATTTGACCAGTGGGAGATATGGTTCGAGACCTATGTTGCTGCGTAGAAGCAACAATATAATGAGGATGTTGCTTATTTTGACTCCTATGTGTCTCACCAACAGCATCAGCATGACCAGGATATGACCTGGCTTAGGGAGCAGTTTACGACTCTTTAAAGTTACTTTCAGCCACATCCATCACCACCACCTCCTCCTTCGGATGATCAGGGGCCATCTTTCTTTTAGTTTGCTTATTTTTGTGTGCTATTTTTTTTCTTTTGTTACAGATCTGTTTTCATATATTAAAATTTTTATGATAGAAAACATTCATGATTGTCTATGACTGCCTTGCCTACTAACTTTTCAGGTCCATAAGATCGAGTGCAAGTTAAGCCAGCTCAAGATTGGGTAGATTAAGTCTAAGTCAATTTGTATTTTTTCCCTTTCTTAAGTCTATTATAAACAATGTGGTTCCTAATGCTAAGTAACCTTGTACACACACCTTGAGAGAATTTTTGATTATTTCCTAGAGTTTACTATTTTTGGTAACATCATCTAAAAGGATATTTATATTGGCCTAGATAGACTGTTCAAAAATAGAAACCCTAATTAAGGCATCCTTATTAAGGAAGCCATCATTAAGCACATCGTCCTGGATGATTTTGTATCGGCCAGGATGATAGGCTTAAATAAGAAAGAATCAACCTCTAGATCTATTTAGGTATTACTTACTTTTGGACATCATCCCCGACATCGACCTGGCTGATCCAGCATAATTTTTCCTTAATTAATCTAGTATTTAAGGAAAGCAATTAAGATTTGATTACACGATCACATCATCCTGGACGATCGCAGGATTGGCCGGGACTATCCATTGGACGATTAGACATTAGACAACACTTATTCAGGGTGATGTTCAGGATGATATTCTATGATTTATACTGATCAACCAGGATAATATATTATCATCTTGGATGATATGAAAAAAAATTTTCTGATCGTCCCAATTCATTCTGGCTAATTGGGCTTAACTTACACTAATCAGCCAGGATGATATACATAAAGTCCTAGATGATAAAGTCAGCAAGTTGCAATTAATTAGCTCATTTTGAGCTCTTATATTTAAGTTTTAACATGGAACTTAGTAAGTGTGTTTGGCAGCCATTGTAGCTTTATTATTTTGGAGGGAACTTGAAGAGAGAGCTTGAGAGGGAGAGAGGAAAGGGTGAAGTTTGAGAGAGGAGAAGATCCTTGGAGGAGGTTTCAAGGGAGTGTGGAGGGAAATTCTATATGGTTGCTCTGACGAGCTTGCACCTTAGTACCATCAAATTCAATGCTTATCTTGACGGAAGTTATGGGAAGAAGAAGATATCTTTGGTGGCAAAGGACCCGACTACTCTGCTGCACCGAGGAAGGTGGAAGTAATTTTGTATGGGCTTCTCCACCTAGCTGTGGGGGCTAAAGGAGAGACACTGAGTTTAGTGCAATACTTGGAGGGTGCCTCCGAGGAGTGGACGTAGGTCAAGGTTTGACCGAACCACTATACATCTAGTGAGTTCTTTCCTTTATTATTTTCATATTTAATTTTTGCACTTTGATTTTTATGGTGAATGTTGGTTTGTGTTTTGATTGCCGAAAGATTTTATTTAAAATACCAATTCACCCCTTTTGGTTAGCATTGAGACTAGTTCATGAAGGCTTAACATGCCTAAGGAACTTTCAAGTGGTATCAGAATGGGATTCATAAAAATAAGTTTTTAAAAACTTTTGAATTTTGATCCATGGCTAATTTTATAATCGTAATATTACGGAAGGTTTTTCAATCACCAGACCACCTTTATTTGAAAATATTACTTTTGATTTTTGGAAAATTTGTAGCTCTACTTTCTTGCAATCAATTGATTTTTGAATGTGGCAAATAATTTTAACTAGTTATTTTGTACTGTCACGTACTATAGATGAAATTAATATTGAAATTTCTTTTAATCAATGGAGTAAGAAAGAATAAATTAATGCTCAATTGAATGCAAAATTGTTAAACTGTTTGTTTTGTGCTTTAAATTCTAAAGACTTTATGTTTTTTTCCACGTGCACTACTCGTAAGAAAATTTGTGATAAATTACACACTATATATAAAGACACTAGTGAAATCAAGCAATCTAGATTGAATATGTTAATGCATGATTTTGAACTATTTTGCATGAAATCTTATGAGTCGATCTTAGATATAGATACTAGGTTTATTCAAATTATGACATTATTGAATGCCTTAGGTAAAGAATTTTTAAACTTTGAAAAAGTTAATAAAATTCTATGTTGTCTACTTGATAAGTTTGATGCTAAAGTTGTTGCTATTTATGAATCAAAAAATTTGAATGAATATTCTATTGATAATCTGATTGGCTTACTCATTTCCTACAAGCAAAGTTTGGGTCAAAGAAATTTGGATGCAGGTGAAATGATAGTGCTAAAAGCTAAAGACAGAGAAAAGTGGCTTAGTTGGTGAGGAAAATGATGACTTAACATGCAAATTAAAAAGCTCACTAAAATATAAGCATCAATAAAAGTGGAATAAAGATAAAATGGTAAGAATATTAAGATTTCTTCCAAAGTTATTTTCTTTGGATGTAGGTAACCTGGACATATAAAAAATCAGTGCCTTAATTTGAAAACTCTTCCTGCAAAAGAAAAGGGTAAAGCTAAGCAAATTATAAAAGTGACAAATGATGAGAAGCAAAAAATCTCCTAGGCAGACCTAGCTTCTTAATCATCAGACCAGGAGCAAGATGATGTTTAAACCATTATTTGTGTACTTTATTTTTCTGTGTTTGCATGTTTTATTCATTTTTGTGTATTTTCTGTGTTTTTTTATTCATTCTTTTTTTCTTTTTCGTTAAAATTTTTAATTTTGTCTTTATTTTTTTTCTTTTTATGTAGTATTTTCTCTGATCAATACACATCCCCATCTTTTTAAAAATAAAAAAAATTATTGAAAATGAAAAATCTACCTCTTGTTTTTCTTGAATTCTTATGTAAGTTGTGGTTGACTTCTTTAAAAATAGTCAAAGGAAGGAAACTCATGATTTTGACTCTCATTCTCTATTTCCAAAAAGAGGTTATTCTACTTTTGATTTAAAATCTTCATCATATTTTAAATTAGATTTAAAAATTGAACTTTCTCATCTCCTTAGATTTTATCTATTTTATAGGAATCTTTTGCAAGTTGTTGAATCTACCTCATAATTTTCTTAATCAAGTAGTTTGTTGTGTCAATAGATTGGGTTTACTTTTATTTTTAAAATTTTAGAAAGGTAGCATATTCAAAAAAAAAAAGAAAGAAAAAATGTCCAATAAAGACAAATCAAAAGATGCGCAATAATGCCAAATTGTGAAAGATACACAAAGTGTATCAAAAAGTAAAAGATGCGCAAAGTGCGCCTAAAACTGAGAGGAGGCATAAAATGAGCCCATAAATAGTATGCTTACTTTTTTGTATTACTTAAAGCTTAAGAAAACCCTTGATATTTTTGATACTTGATCTTGATAATCATGATTCTTTATTCACCAATTTTTGCATTAATCTTCTATTAGATATATTTTATGAAAAGAGTTTTGAAAAATTAGTTTTTATTTATTTATTCCTTGATTTAGATATTGAATTAAAAAGTTGTTTAGCCTTTAAAAGAACTTGAGCTTAGATTAACAATTTCTGAATTTCTTACCTTTACTGGATTATGTGGTGTCAATCAATAAAATACAAGTTAATTTTTTTCCTTTTTTAAGACATTTTTGTGCCCCTTCTCTTTTTGATAATGTCAAAGGAGGAGAATGTACTATTGTATTTATATAACGTACAATTATATTTATATCTTTTTTTATAAAAGTTAAAAATAATAAAAAAATTGATTTCCTTATTTTTAAAAGTTTTATTTTAGTAAGGGGGATATTAGGAGAAAATCTTTTCATTTTTGCAAATTCAACTAGTAATATTTGCCATTATAAAAAGGGGGGAGATTATTATTGATCTATTTTCATAGATTATAATTATGATGATAGCAAACATTCATGATTTTCTATGACTGTCTTTCCTACTAATGTTTCAGGTCCACAAGATCAAGTGTAATTCAAGCCAGCTCAAGATTGGGTAGATTAAGTTTAAGTCAGTTTGTATTTTTTCCCTTTCTTGAGTCTATTGTAAATAATATAGTTCCTGATGCTACACACACACCTTGTGAGAATTGTTGACTATTTCATAGAGTTTACTATTTTTGGTAACATCATTTGGGATGATATTTATATCATCCTGGACGATCAGTTCAAAAATAAAAATCCTAATTAGGGCATCCTTATTAAGGAAGCCGTTAATAAGCACATTGTCTTAAATGATTTTGTATCAGGCAGGACGATAGGCTCAAATTAGAAAGAATCATCCGCCATATCTATTTAGGTATTACTTATTTTTGGACATCATCCCGGGCATCGGCCTGGCCGATCTAGCATAATTTTTCCTAAATTAATTTGGTATTTAAGGAAAGCAATTAATATTTAATTACACGATCGCATCATCTCTATGATCGCAGGATTGGTCGGGACGATCCACTAGATGATTGGACATTGGATAGCTCTTATTATGGGCGATGTTCAGGACGATATTCCACGATTTGTACTGATCGGACAGGACGATATATTATCATCTAAAATGATATGAACAAATTTATTCTGATCATCCCAAATCATCCTGGCTGATTATTCTAAATTTACACTGATTGGCCAAGATGATATACATATCAGTCTAGATGATAAAGTTGGTAAGTTGTAATTAATGAGCTCATTTTGAGCTCTTCTATTTAAGTTTTGTCAAGGAATTTAGTAAGTGTCTTTGGCAACTATTATAGCTTCGTTCTTTTGGAGGGAACTTGTAGAGAGACCTTGAATGGGAGAGAGAAAGAGTAGAGTTTGAGAGAGGGAGAAGATCCTTGGATGGGGTTTCAAGGGAGTGTGGAGGGGGATTCCACACGGTTGCTCCAGTGAGCTTGCACCTTAGTACCATCAAATTCAAGGCTTATCTTGAGGGAAGTTATGGGAAGAAGAAGATCTCTTTGGTGTCAAAGGACCCGGCTACTGCCCCGCACCGGGGAAGGTGGAAGTGTGCGGGGAAGGTGGAAGTGATTTTATAAGGGCTTCTCCGCCTAGCTGTGGGGGCTAAATGAGAGACACTGAGTTTAGTGCAATATTTGGAGGGTGCCTTCGAGGAGTTGACGTTGGTCAAGGTTTGACCGAACCACTATAAATCCGATGTGTTCTTTTTTTTATTATTTCCGCATTTATTTTCTGCACTTTAATTTCTGTGGTGAATCATGGTTTGTGTTTTGATTGCTGAAAGATTTTATTTAAAATACCAATTCACCTCTTTTGGTTAGCCTTGGGACTAGTTCATAAGGAAGTAACATCCCTAACAAACTTTCATCTTTTAATGTTGTTTTACTTATGTTTAGTAGTTTTTGTTGTGTTTCTTTTTCCCTCCTCCTTTTTGTGATGTCGAAAGGGGGAGTAGTTGTACTAGTTTGTACTATTTTAGTTTGTTTTCATTATTCTAGTTTGTTATGTTTTTATGTCGGTAAATTGAACTACTTGAAATATGTTTATTTTTTCACCTGTTTCCATTAAAATTTCTTTGAATTGCTTTAATTATGTTTTGTGTTTGCCATCATAAAAAAGGGGGAGATTATTATGAATTGTTTTTAGGGAATTTGATTTTTATGATAGCAATCACTTACATTTCTCTACGACTGCCTTGCCTACAAGGGGGAGTAGTTGTCTGAGTCAGTTTGTAAACTTTTCCTTTTCTTGAGTCTATTATAAAATGATGTGGTTCTTGATGCTAAGTAATTATGCACAAACACACTTGGGGGAAATTTTTTTGACTATTTTTAGAGTTCTCTATTTTTATTCACATCATCCGAGATGATATCAAAATCATCCTAGATGATCCATTAAAAATAGAAACCCTAATTAGGGCATCCTGGTTAAGGTAGCGATCATTAAGGGCATCATCATAGATGATATTCATATCGGTCGAAACGATAGGCTCAAATAAGAAAGAATCAGCCGCCAAATCTATTTAAGTTGCCTTTATTTTTGGACATCATCCAAGACATCATCCTGGACGATGCAACATAATTATTCCTAAATTAATCTAGTAATTAAGGAAAGAAATAAAGGTTTGATTGCTCGATCATTCATCCTAGATGATCTCAGGAGCGGCCGGGTCGATCAATTCACAAACCTTAGTTATCCCTGGATGATCAAACATTGGCCAACTACTATTCAGGGTGACGCTGTAGATGATTTTCATAGATTTAAACTAATCGTCTGGGATGATTGTGAGATCGGCCTAGACGATCAAGCTATTTTTCCATCATCTAGACATCCATTCAGTGTGATTATCTAGACAATACTCAATGATTTGTGCTGATCATATAGGATAATATACTATCAGCCTGGATAATCTGAACAAAAACCTTATGATCATCCCAAATCAACCTAGCTGATTGAGCTTAATTTGTACTAATTATACAGGATGATATTTATATCATACTGGATAATAAAGTTGGTTTATTTCAATTAAGAGCTTTTCTGAAGCTCTTCTATTTAAGGCCTCTTGTTCTTCCTAAGAGAACATCTTTTGCTGCTGTTCTGGCTTGTGAGAGCCAAGAGGAGAGGGAGAGCAAGGGAGAGAGAGAAGATCTTATGAGGGGGAGTTTGTGAGGGATTGCACAAATTAAGGTTGCTCCAAGCAAGGATCCATTTTCATCTTCTTTAGTCATTATCATTAGTTCCGTGGGGGTTCTAGAGAATTCTACTTCATCATATGATCAAGGTTCTCTGTCTACTTTAGGAGGAAGCAAAAGGAGTTAGGTTCTCTGCTTGCTTCTGGAGGATGCAAAAGGAGTTAGGTTCTCTACTTCACCTGGGTTGGTGTAAAGGAGGCTTGTAAAGGCTTCTCCACCTTGCTGTTGGGGAAAAAGGAGAGACACTGAGTTTACTGCAATACTCGGAGGGCACCTCCGGGGAGTGGACGTAGGTCGTATTGTCTGAACCACTACAAATTTTTGTGTTCTTTATTACTACTTCCACATTTAATTTTTGCACTTCAATTTCTGTGGCGAATCTTAATTTTTATTTTAAGATTGTGTTTTGATCAAAAGATTTTTTAAAATACCAATTCACCCCCTCTTAGTTAGTCTTGAGACTAGTTCATAATGGCTTAACATTCCTGTTGAACTTTCAAGTGCCATCAGAGCACTTTCAACAATTAATTTGATATATAAATAATTCATGCTTTATCCCCTCCTGCTAGCTACTCACACTTACTCCCCTTCCCACCTGATTTGTGGGCACAAATTTCCTCCTGATTGCGCACATTAGGTTTTCTAAGACAACATCATCTTCCTCTCCCTGCCAATCAAATGCCACAGTTTGGCTCATAGTTTCTTCCTTGTGACACCATCATTTAGCATACGATATCTTCCTCATGATACCATTGGCTCATAGTTTCTTCCTCCCATCGAATGCATATATTATTCTAGGTTATTTTTTCTTTTCAAAGTAGTATTGCTCCATTGATTCCTCTAAAATTCTCCCTCCTAAAAGCTTACTTCGTTTGGAAGACGTATTGCTCAACCAATGTCTCACATTGTCAACAGATTTTTTGTAATTTCCCTTTGCATATAGTCTCTTGTAAGGATGGTGAGGTTAGTGGTGGAAAATATTTATGATAGCTAGGTTAATTATTTATTTGCTTGACTTTCTCATGTTATTTTTTATCTTTATTTACCTCATTTTTTTAAGTCAAAACCCTACATCCAAACATCACTCTTGGTTTAAAAATCCTTGAACTCTAATTCAAAGTTTAAATCAAGTTTTCTATTGTGCTCTGACATGGTGATTCAATTAATGAACCATAAATTAGTCATTTGACTATCAACCTTGATGGTCACTTAATATGCTGCTCAAACTAACAATCACCTAATGGTTGTTAATGATATGAGCATTTTAAATCCTAAACTCTTCAATCATTGATTAAATTCAATCATAAATCATCTATAAATTCAAATCCCGATTATAAACTCTTAAACCTCATATTTGTATTCAAACCTAAATACTAAAGTCCTTAGATTTTCCTTATTTTAGAGGAAATTTTAATTGATTCAAAACACCAGGTAAATGATATAGAATGGTGTTTGATCATTTGTATAATGATTCTACATGTCTCTAAAGTCTACTTAACCTTTTGGAGCCCTCCATGCCCTTTTTGGATTTTTTGTAATTTACATTTGATTTTCTTTTATAGCTTCCTTTTTCTTTAAGAATTTTATTTATTTTTTAAGCTTATTATATTTGCTAATGTGATCGTTACTAGATCGTATTCTTTAACAGGATGGGAACTCTGGGATACTAACCAACCCTTGGGTTGTTTCAAACTTTGGTATTCCCTGCATCTCAACGGTTTCAAAATAGGAAATAGTGGGATTCATTTCAAAGATAATATGGTTAATTTAAATGAATATGCATTCAATAAGGATCCTTTTTCTATTGATCAAGGATCTATTAGTTTTTACTTCCTTGTTTGTATTAGGTTGTTATTTCTTCCATTTTAATGCAAATTTTTGCATTCTCTCAAAAAAAAATCCATTAATGATTTTTTTGTTATCCATCCTCATCTTAGAAAGAATAACAAGGCCTTGAAACCTATGGTTGGATCAATTCAAGGTGAACCTCCTATGTATGGACGTCAAGTTATTAACAATGATACTATTTATATATAATTTTAAACGAACCAAAAGTTTATGTGGATGACATAGAGAATACCCCTTTAGATAATCTTATTAGGAGTGAAGAAATTTTGGATAATGGAAACAATGATGACCCAAACGCTGAAGATATAATTTGTGTGAGGAAGACAAATTAATTTGATTGAGGAGAATGCTTTAATAGAACCGTGTGATCTTGGTTTTGGGGAGAAAATTGTTGAGGAACAAATTGGATAACTACTAGCTATTTGGTTAATCAATGAAATGAGGATAATAACTTGTTAAGGAAGAACTTTCACATTGTATTGAAAATGATCAGATTTCTTGTGCTTTAAATCAATTCAATGGGGAGAAGTGTGAAAATGGATCCAATAATCATATTTTATTGACTAGGGGGAAGGTTGATGATATAGAGGAAGGGAAAATTAAATCTCAGGATAAATTATCTCCTAAGGATGATCTCAAGGGTATTATTGCTAACTCTATGGCATCTCAAAATGGTAAAGTTGAAATTAATACAGAAGGTTATGCTACAACGTCCAAAAAGAAGAGTAAGAGCAATAAGAATATGTCTGATAGCACCTCAAGGGTCACTAGAGCTTCTAACCCATCTCTTAATGGTTTAAGCACTTGTGTGGAATATTAGGGGCGTTGGGGGTCCTCTATCTAAGCATACAATTAAGAATTTATGCAGGATTCATGATATTCATCTTCTTATTTTAATTGTTCCCTTAATTTTGGTTGGTAAGTTGGATTCTATTTGTAAGAAGTTGGGTTTTGATGTGGATTTTCGCAACTATTCCAATAAAATTTGGGTTTTCTGGAAGCATTTGGTTTGTTTAGATATTGTTATGGATTTGTTCCAAATGATTCATACTAATATTACTTCTAATCAATTCTCTTGTTATGCTTCTTGATATATATTAGGTTGGAAAACTCTTTGGAACTAACTCATGGATTTCTCTTCTTCTATTAAGCCCCCCTGGTTAAGGGGTGGGAATTTTAATTGTGTTACTAATGCTTCTGAAAAAATAGGAGGAAATCCTCCTTATTATCAAGCTATGGAAGATTTTAATGACAAGATCTTGAATTGTAATCTTCATGACATTGGGTTTTCTGGTAATATTTTTACATGGAGTAATGGTACTATGTGACAAAGATTAGATTGCATTCTTTTTAATGACTATTGGATTTATTCTTATAAAATGAATCATATTAAACATTTAACTAGAACTTTATCTGATCATTCACCTTTATTATTAGGTATTTCTATGAACTGTAAAAATAAATTTCAACCTTTCAGATTCCAAAATATGTGGTTTCTTGATGATAAATTTTTAAGAAAATAAATAAAAATTATCTTGGTGGAATAAATTTATTTTTAAGAATATCTTTCTAATATTTTGGTTGCTAAAAAGATGGTGGAAAATGCTGATATAACTTACATGCATGACTCTTCATTTGAGAATTTTTATGTTCTGAATGAAGATGAGCTAAGCTAAGCACAAGGAATATAACCAGTAGAAATAAATTCTTAAAAAAATATCTTGGAGCTACAATCAAAGGAGTCGGAGGTCGGTTGGTTGTCTAAGGAGGACATCTTTCAACTTAGATCATATATTTGTGAGATAAATTCAGTTTTGGCTTGATTGAACACTTGGTGAAAGCAAAGAGGCAAGGTTAAATGGATGGCTTAAGTAGATACTAACTGAAAGTTTTTCCATTCCTATGCCCTGGCTAGAAAAAAATCCAAGCTAGATTTTTAAAAGTAAGGATGAGAATGGCTTGGTGGTGGAAGATTAAAGTGAAATTGCTTAAGTTTTTTAAATTCTTCCATGGTAAATGGAAGGATAGGAATGTTAATCTTAATGGTTGGCCTTTACCTTTTTTCTCTCTTGATGAGAGTGATAGGGGAATTATTAAATAAAGGACTGACTATGGAGGAAGTTGAGTTGGTTGTGTTGCAATCTGGATGAAGCGTTTTAGTAGGTATTGACGACATATCTTATTCCTTTATAAAAAACTATTAGAGTATAATCAAAGATGATTGTTGGAATGCAATTGCTCATCTCTTCATTTCAGGAAAGATGAATGTGGATAGGAAATAGACGGTACTATTGCTTATTCCTAAGGTTTATAATCCTTGTGTTCCAAGCCAATTCAGGCCGATCAGTTTGTATAGATCAATCTATAAAGTTGTGGAAAATATATTGTTAAACATGATGATGGTTATGGTTTAGAAGTTAGTATCAGTGGAGAATGCATCTTTTATATATGGCAGGTCATTAGCATACCTTCTAGTGGCTCAGAAGGTGTTTAAAAAATTTAGGATTTCTAGATCTTCCAAAGGACTTGTTTCTTCTAAAATAGACATGGAACAAGCATATGATCCCATGTTTTGGGAGACTTTAAGGCACATTTTGAAGTACTTTGGCTTTCCTTTGAAATCTTCTGCTTGGATTATGGAATTTGTGGAATTTCCAAAATTCTCTTTGCTCATAAATTGCAAGATTTCTAATTGGATTCATGCAAGGAGTGGGTTCAATCAAGGATGTCCACTTTACCCTTTTTTGTTCATTCTATGCTCACAGCTTCTTTCCAATGGGTTTAAACAAAGAGAAGGATTGTTGGGGATCAAAATTGCTCACAATGTGCCAAGGATTTCTCATATACTATATATGGATGATATCTTAATTTTTTCTAAAGCTACTATCAAAGAAGTGAAGGAAATTAAGTTGATCTTATTAGATTTCTGTAGAGGGACAGGTCAGAGGATTAATGTGAGGAAGTCAACCATTTTATTTGGCAAACTTGTTAAGAAGAGGAAAAGAATGGACATATTATGGGGGTTAAGGTTGATAAGGAATTAAACTATCTTGGAATAAAGGTGGCATTGAGAAGGTTAGTGGCTATTGATTTCTATTAGAAAGCTTTAAAGTTAATCGGTGTGTGGGGAAGTAAGTTAATGTCTTTGGCAGGAAAATTCAATCAGGTTAGAATGATATTGATATCACTTCCAACATTCTATTATACTTTTTCCTTGGTCCTAAAAGGAATTCTTAATGATTTGGATAGGTTGAGTAGGAACTTTATTTGGAATAAATAAGATGGGAAATTAGGCCTTCATTATGTGAGTTGGAATAAACTATGCAAACTGGTTAAAGGTGGTGGACAAGGCCTTCATTCGTGTGCTAGTGTGGTTGGTCTTTTGAGGGCGAAATTGGCATGGAAGGTTATTCAAGATGAAGATTCTTTGCTATACAAATTGTTGAGACCAATATATGGGACAGATTGTGGTGAGATTGGTTGTAGAAGAGGGACTTCATCTACTTGAAAGATCTTATCTAATGGTAAGAAGGCTCTTAAATCTGTGGTTATATGGAATGTGGTAAATGGTTGCTCAATTGATTTATTTGATGATATATGGATATTAGACAAAAGTTTGAATAAATGGCTGGCTTTTGTGTCTGATTTGGAGTATGAGAAACAAACTGTTGATAAACTAATTGTTAATGGCGAGTGGAATGTTCTAGAGTTTAAAACACTCTTTGGAGATGTTCTCATAAGATTAATTTATGGGATTGAGATTCAATAAAATTTGGATGGAGAATACTTGGAACTTATACATCAAAATTCTTGTTATTCGATTTTAGCCCTTGCTTACAAGGCCTCTATTCTAGATAATATGGACTTTTTTTATTGTAAATGTTTGAAAAATGTTAAATTAAGATCTTGGGTGGAGGCCTTTTGGTGGCACATCTTTAATAATAAAATTACTACTTTCCATTTTTATATCAAAGAAGGATTTAAGGTGAGTTTGGCTGTCCTAGGGGCTATGGTTTGAAAGAATATTTAAAACATATAATGGTTAAATGTGTGAAGTTGGTGGAGGTCATAGGCCATCTTAATAAATGGTGGTTTGGGTTTCCAATTTTTGAATCTTTTCAGTATTGTTCGAGCTGGATGGAGGAGTTTAGTAAAGTTCATGGCTTTCTCATTAATACTTATTACAATACAGTTTATCTCACATGGAGAGTAAGAAGTAGATTCGTTCATAGAGGGAAGGATGATAGGTCAATGTTGATTGCGACAAATGCTATAAGTTATGCTTCTATTTCTTATATGATTCAAGGAAAATTGGGACACTGGGGTACTAATCAATCAAATAGATTGTTGGATCGTTGGTACCCTCCTCCTCCTGATTGGATCAAAATTAATGTAGATGCATCTTTGTTATAATCCTATAAGGCTGGAATTGGAGGTGGGGTTTGTAACAGTAAAGGAAGATTTCTACTTGGACATGGACATTCTTGTATTCATTGGGATATTTCTCATCTAGAACAATGCAGATTCAATTAATAGGTGAAATCAAGAAAGATTGGATGCTTAATTACAAAGGTATTATCATAGAAGGAGAAATTTATAATGTCATCAAATTTCTACAGGAATTGGGAGGCAAGTGGAGAGATGAGCTCGTATCATTGAAGGATCAAAATTTTATTTTCTTTAATTGGGTTAATAGAAGTTGCAATAAGTTAGCAAATTTATATGCTAACTATGATCTTTTTAGCAATTTTCTTTGGGAAGATTTTTCTTCTAATAACATTCCTCCTATGTATACAAAATTTTTAAATGAGGAATCTAGTTCTCAAGGGTAGTAGTTTGTAATTACTTTTTTTTAATAATATCCTCAACAATTATTTTTCATCTTAAAAAAAAAATTGAAGCTGAGGAATCTTTATTTAAACTTTAGGAAAAGAAGAGGCTTATTAGAGGCGAAAAGCTTCTTCTAAATTTCTTGTGGAGGGTGATTGCAATACTTCCTTATTTCATAATATTGCTAACCATAATAATGTGATTCGGCAAATTCATAAGATCACTTCTCCTGATGGTGTTATTATCTACAATCCTGATTTTGGTTATTTCTTCTAGTATTGAGTATTTTGATAATGTTTCAATAGAGCTTTATGTCAAGATTTAAGTATTAATTTTTCTTTTATTACCAAGGTTATTATTGAGGAGGATGATTTCTTATTATCTAAGGTTCCTTCTGAAGATGAAATTTGACTAACCACGAAAGGTATGAATTCTGATTATGTGGCTAGTCCAGATGGTTTCACCACTAAGTTCTTTTAGAACTCATGGGATATTATTAATGAGGACCTTGTTAACTCTATTATTGATTTCTTTTGGGGTAATACAATACCTAAAATTTTTACTACTACTTCCATTACTTTAATCCTCAAGTCTAATTCCATTAACTTTTGGAATGACTTTGGGTCCCTCAGTTTATGTACCTTTTTCAATAAAATTATTGCTAAAATCATCATGAGGAGATTAGCCTTTATTTTACCTAAGATTATCTCTTTGGAGTAAATGGGAAAGGTAGATCTATATATGATAATGTTTTGCTTGCCCAAGAATTAGTTCATGATTTACATGCTAAGGTTAATGGAGGCAAAATTATTTTCAAAGTTGATATAATTAAAGCTTAGGACAATCTAAATTGGAATTTTCTTTATACTATTTTAAAGAAATTTGGTTTCAACATGCAATTCATTAAACTGGTTAAAAATAGTATTGAGCATCGCTTCTTTTCTATTATTATCACTGGTAAGAATCATGAAAATTTCAAATTTTCGCATGGCTTGAGACAAGGAGAACCTCTATATCATGCTCTCTTCATTATTATTGTGGAATTATTGTCTAGTGGCTTTAATAATCTTTTTAGAATTCATCAAAATCTATAATTTAGAACTAATGGTGGCTTTCTTATTACTCATTTGAGTTTTGCTAATGATTTTGTTATTTTTTCTAATGGTTCTATTAAAATGCTTTACATTTTATTTAAATTCCTCAACAAGTTTCAGCATGATAGTGGGCTAATTTTTAACCCATCCAAGAGTTGTTCTATTCGTACTAACTCTATTTCTCCTAGGAGAGTTACTAGTATTGAAAATTTGGGTTCATTAAAAAAATTTCCGTTGAAATACTTGGGTACTCCTCTCTTCAAAGGAAGGAAATGTTCTCATTTGTTTGATGACATTTTCTCTATTATTCATAAGAAACTTCCTTATTGGGCTTTTAATTTTTTCTCATTTGGTGGTGGACTTGTTCTTATTAGATATGTGTTATGCTCTATTCCTATTTATCTACTTCACACTTTTTGTCGTACTCTTAATGTGCGTAGTAGAATAAAGACTTTGTTTAATAAATTCCTTAGGGGTACCAAAGAGGGTAAACATGCTATTCAACAAGGTTATTGGAAAAACATTTTTGGGCTATTGATGAATGTAGATTAGGCTTTAAATCTATGATTGAAATGTTCAAAGCCTTTTCTTATAAACTTTGGTTTGCATTTAGAGAAAGACTAACTTGTGGGCCAAGTTTATGGTCTAGAAGTACTATTTTGGTAAATATCAGCTCAATTATGTTTTAGAACAAGGTGATTCTGTTATCATGAAAAGATTATGTTACATTAAATGGGAGGTTGAAGAGGTTATCCAATGGGGCTTGGGAGTTGGCAATATTTTTTAGCAGGATAAATGGATGGGAAATTTCTCTATTAATAGTCTTTTAAACACTCACTCCACTTCTGCTTGTAAAGTTTAGGATTTTATTACTAACAAAAATTGGAATATTAATTTGATTAATAATTTTGTACCAAATTTTATTATCAATGTTATTCTAAAGATTCCTATTCATTTAGATATAGATGTCTGCATTTTGTTTAATCTTTCTAATGATGGTAAGCTTGTTATTAAGCAGGTCTGGAATTATTTTAGGCAAGCTTATCCTAAAGAATTCCTCTATTTGGCAATCTTTTTTCTTTTTTTGAAGAAAATGCAACAAATTGCATTAAAAACTAAGAAAGGAATACAAACTATGGACTAAAAACACTAGATTCCTCCTTTAACAAAGACATAAAAGAACGAGGTACCTTATTCGCACTAATGTCATCCCAAATAAAAGAACTAAAAATACCATAGTTATGACATAAATCCACTAACTTATTGCACCTTCTATCTGTACAATTACAAAATAACACGATTGAAACCTTTGATTAAATGAGCATCTTCGTACCTCGAGTCACCAATTAGTTTAGCATTTTTCAAAAACTTCACAATGTTAACATTGTCACCTTCAATTATAATGCCCTTGTATTTAAACATCCAATCTTTGATCACCTCCTTAATTAATTGAGTAGCTAAAAGCTCCAAAGAAGGTATGTCCCAATGAACATATGGTTTTCCAAAAGCCAAGAGGAATCTACCTTTATGATCTTGAAACACCCCTCCAATTCCAACTTTATAAGAAGGTAGTAAAGCCGCATCAACATTAACCTTTATCCAATCGGGTGGAGGAGGATAACAATGCAAATTGGATACCCTAGAAGACTGATTAGCATCCCATATACCCGAGTTTTAAGCAATACCATAAGCTGATATAGAAGCATAACTCACTTCATTAGAACCAATAGTCAATGAGCTATCTTCACTTTCTTAATGAATCAGATTGTTTCTTGACTTCCATGTAAAGAACACCACATTACAATTCAAATTAACCATAAAAGAACATTGTCTATACAACCAATTACAACATTCAATCAAGGACTCAAATACCGGTACTGCAAACCCCTAATTTCCAAGATGGTTTAAAACTTCCTTCAGCTTTGCACAACTTACAACAACATGATCTCCATATTCTATTTCATTATAGCTCGTCGGACATTGGCTTTCCCTTTGCAATCTTCTATACACAGGAAACTAAAAAGTAGGAAGGGCATTGTTAAAAATTCTCCACCATAGTATCTCCATACTTGGGTTCAAATTACTCTTATTTATCCAAATCCAGAACTGCTTCGGTGCAGTATGATTAACAGACACTTCAAACACCATGGAAGAAATAGATTTCTCATTTTTTTGATAAAGCAACTCCATATTATCTTCTTCCATTCAAGAATAAATATTAATTTGAGAGATTAAATTTACAAGCTCTTATATACTTGCTTATTACTTCCACATTCCATCTACCATTAGCAATAAAGTTGGCTATAGAGAAGCTGCTACTGCCATGTGAGATAACAAAAGTTGGCCTTTTGCTAATACTTTTATTCAATATCCGTGTGTTATTGAATACATCAATAGCATCTCCATTAGCAATATTCCATCTAATTAAAGGCCTTAAAGATTTACCTCCATCCATGATGATCTTCCAAGAAGGTGAACCTGTCGTCTTCATTGTGTCATTTTTCAACAAGTTTCCATATTTTGGGTAGAACACTTTGTGAAGTAATGAGTCTTTCTCTTTCACATAGTTCCACACTATCGTAGCTCTCAATGGTCCCACTTTACTCGAATAAGAGTGAAGAGCTCTACCGCCCCATTTCAATGACAAACACATAACATTCAAATTTACATAGTGAATCCCATGTCTTCCATTGGACTTGTTCTAAATAAAGCTTATACAAATCTTGTCTACCTAATCAAGCACACTATTAGGAACCAAAGAATTGGTACAATGAAAGATAGTGTAAGATAGCAAAACCATTTTTGCTAATAAAATTTTACCAGCTAAGGATTTCAATTTCCCTCCCCATATATTTGTCATCCTTATTGCCTTGTCAATAATAAATTGAAAATCTTCTCCTATTAGTCTTCTCAATGCTAATTTAACACCAAGGTATGATAGCTCCTTGACTATTTTGAACTGCATAATCCAAAAAATTGACTTCTTCCTTCTTTTACTAACAGTTCTACCAAATATCAAACAAGATTTGTTGGTATTAATCCTTTGACCTGACCATCCATAAAAAAATTTCCAAAATATCCTTTATCTCCTTAACTACCTTCAAGTTTGCTTCCGAGAAAATAATAACATCACGTGCATACAATAAGTGGGAAATTCTAGGTCGATTTGAACATAGCCGAACTCCAATGGAGCCTCCTCTTTGTCTAAAAGCATTGGATAACAGTTGAGCACATAGAATAAATAGAAATGGGGACAAGGGACATCCTTGTCGGAAGCCACTTCTACCATTTATCCAATTAGACAAATTGCCATTGATCAAAATAAAGAATTTTGAGTCTTGGACACAATCCAAAATTAGATTAGAAAATTTTGAAGGAAATCCAAAATAATACAAAGCTTCACCATGGTTGGCCACCCCATCGAGTCGTAAGCCTGCTCTATATCAATTTTGAAAGAAACAAAACCTTTAGATGATTGAGAATACCTAAATTTATGCATAATCTCTTTTGTTATTAACACATGATCTGATAAGGATCTTCCTTTCAAGAATGTCACTTGCTCTTCAGAAATCAATTTAGGGATGATAAAAGACATCCTATTCATATGAACTTTTGCTGCCAATTTTTAAACAGTGTTACACAAGCTTATAGGTCTGAAATTTGAAGGAGCCAATGGGTTGCTAACTTTTGTAATAAGAACAACAATGGTTTCCTTCCAATTTGAGTCCATATCCAACGACTCAAAAAAATAATGGATGGCATTCCATAAATCAACTTTAATTATCTCCCAATAATCTTTAATGAAAGAAAACGTAATACCATTATTACCTGGAGAGATGTTATTTCCTTTATGTTTGATCACTGCCTCCATCTCTTCAACAGTGAATGCTTTGTTCAACATTTCTCTATCTCCATCATCTAGACATTTCCACGAGCTAGGCCCATCTTCAATCATAAAATTCTGATTTTTCCATTTATCTTTGAAATACCAAACCATAACATCCTCTCTTTGATGTTGATCCCCCACAATTTCTCCATTCTCATTTTTTATTTTTGCAATGTAATTTGCATTCCTTCTTGTCGAAGCAAAAGCTTGGAAGAATTTTGAATTACGATCACCCTCCAACATCCAATTTACCTTAGCCCTTTGCCTCTACCATGTATCCAACCGAGCAAGTGTTGAGTTGAGTTCAACCACCTTTACTTTTAACAACCAACATTCTTCTTCTGAAAGTCCTCCACATTTGCTTCTTTTATTTAAAGATTCTATATTTTCTTAAAATTCATCCTTCATTATAAATAAACTTTTTTGTTTTTTTTTACTCCAACAAACTAATGCCTTTAGTGATTTTTTCATTTTATAATTCAGGATTTAGGAGAAGCTACCATCACATTTCCTCATCCATACACCTCTCACCACTGCAGCAGATGCCTTGTTGGAAGCCCAAACATCTTCAAACCTTAAAAATCTTCTTAGTTGATGGTTAAACCATGAGGTTTAGGAGAACTGGATAGTGATTTTTAGCCACACAAGCCAAATTCCTAACCACCATACGATGTGAAGAATTTAATGCAACTGAGTTTAATAAGCATCTACTAGTCTTTCAAGGATCTGATCAACACCTGATTTATTGTTACACCAAGTGAACCTTGGTCCCACATACCCAACTTCATGAAAATCATTACAAGTTAGAAAAGTCTTCATTTCATTTGGTCCTAGGGAAAACATGAATCTCCCCCCCCCCCCCCCCCCTCCTTGGAAAGAATACAATCAAAATCTCCTCCAATCACCATTTGCAAATCCTTAGAGGAATAGAATTCCATCCTTTCTCAAAGCCTTTTTCTTTTGTAAACATCCTTGTTTCCATAAATTGAAGCAATCCTCCACTTGCCTTTATTAGGAACCTCCAAATTACCAATAATTAATTGGGAAGAAGATTCTAAAATTGGAAAGTTGGCAATACTAGATTTCAAAACCACAAGAATACCTCCTGAGGAACCTTCTAAAGAAACTTGAAAGAAATCCCACTCTGAACCAATTAATGGATCAACATCCCTCCTTTCAACATTAGAATTTTTGGTTTCCAATAAATCAATAAAAAAAACCTTAAGCTCCTTTACTACCTCCTTCAAATATAGAGAAGCTTTCTTCTTCCTAGCTCCTCTAAAATTTCAAAAATCTATGGAAGAATTCATTGAATAAGAGGGGATAAAGTCCCCAACTTATCTTTATTATCACCTTCTGCTCTCCTACTCCTAGGAGCCAAAATAATAGGACCCAACCCTTTTAATTGTTTAGATCCTTTTCTTTTAACATTAGAGGAACCACCTTCCTTCATATCAACTCCTGCATTCATTTCCTCCATATTAGCC
Organism: Dendrobium catenatum; assembly: GCF_001605985.2. Lineage (NCBI taxonomy): Eukaryota > Viridiplantae > Streptophyta > Magnoliopsida > Asparagales > Orchidaceae > Dendrobium > Dendrobium catenatum. Next base: position 5,955,690 of record NW_021319315.1, on the reverse strand, counting down.
TTGAAACTTTCATCTGCTTCATAATTTAACCCATTTAATTCTTCAAACCTATTGGCAACAACTTCCTCTATGAAGACATTCTCTCCTTCCTCCGTCATTCCATCTAAACTATTGCATTTATTTTCATAAACAATATTAGATGTATTAATAGACATACCATTAGCTTTTTTGATCTCCAAAGGTGAATTATCCACTGCTTCCTGATGTGATCGTACTCTTTGCATTCGAACCACATGAGAAGAAGAATGCAAAGAGTACGATCACACTATCCCGTAGGACACCTGAGTTGAACCATTCTTAGAATCCTTCATTCAATTTACATTTTCTGCTTGAACAGAGACATCCTCCGCCATTGTGTTCTTCTCAGCATCAAAAAAACTTTATTTCAATTTTTTTGTCACAACTTCAGAATTTTTATTCATAGTTCCCTCCTTATTCCATGGATTAATTTTCCTGAAAGCATAGTTTATATTTCTTCTTTTCCCATAGCTAACTTGCATCCATGGCCCATATCTTTGTTTTGAAACACTTGGAGCATCAACTGCCGACATATTCTTTACTATTGAACTATCTTCCTCCATTTTCTTAGATAATCTTCCCACTTCTTTGGAAACTGTATTTACATACATACTCTTCTCTAAACATTCTTTCTTCATGTGTCCAATCTTACCACATACAAAATAAAAATTTGGTATTCTTTGGTATTAATTTTTTGAAAGAACTTTCCAGAGCTTCCTTCCATTCATACTCCTAGAGGCAATTACGCATTCAATTTAATACAAACACAAATCCTCCCAAACTCCCTCCTTCCCCATTGGAACATATTTTGATCAATCAAGTAAGGTTTCCCAACCTTAGATGCAACTCTGCAAATATTGATTTCATCCTAACATTGTAAAGGAAGATTAGGCATCCTAATCCAGATGGGAGCAGTCAAACCTTTTAAGGATGTGGGAGAGAAATTTTGGTACCAGCTATGCATCCCAATAATCTACCCTTTAACAAACCAAAGAACATTTGAGAAGAATACTTCTAATGTTCCTTTGTCATAGAATAAACAAAGAACCCAGTCCAATCCAAGCATTATGAGATGAAATTTCCCAAAAGGAGCCCAATTCCTCTTTAACTCAGTGCTTAGTACAGAAAATAGAACATTACCTCCAAATACTTTAATCACTAATGAATTTTGAAGTTTTCTAGAATTGTCCAACTCATTCTCCACATGCAATTTTACAAATGTTCCATCCTCCGATAAAAAGTCTCCCAATTCTAGATTTAAAACCTTTATGTTTTCCTTCTTGCTCCAAGCATTTTGCTGATTAGAAGTAGTCAGCCTTTCTATAAGATCATTCAGAACTCGAGAACACATCTCCAACTCTCATGGATTGCATTCACGAACTTTCACTAAATTAGAGTTATTTTTTTTCTCATTTTCTTTTCCACCAACATTAGCTTCCTTCATTAAAATTACCAAGTTTTTCTTGGCTACTTGATCATATTCAAAGATCAAACCATTTGTTTCAACAACATATTTCAATATTTCAGAACCTCCCTCCACCATCAAGTTTTCATCTATGATTTTTCTAGAAAAAGACTTTGACGATGGAGAAGCATCAGCATTTGCGATTGAATCCATAATCTTTCCTTGAATTTTCCCTATTTTAAACTATATCTTAGTAGTATCTTCAACAACCATACATTTCCCTTTGCCAATGACTTTGGTCTCTTTTTTTATGATAATAATCCTCCTTCATTAATAACTATAGGCATTCCCGATCTCACCTTAGGTTTTGTTCCTTGAGCGAAACTAGGTAATACATCTCCAAATGCAAGAGGAGATGAAGAAAATGCCCAAATTAAAACATGGGAGTTCCCTACAATAGCTTATCAAGCATCAAATGGACCACCAGCTATCAATGGCTAGTGACTGTCCATCATCATCAGCCTAAACAGAATACCCACAAATTTGAAATTTGAAAAACCAACGCAAATTCTTTTTATTTTATCAGACCTTCTGTCTCTAGTTTTCTCTCCTTACTTTTTACCTTTATTTGGCTATCTAGAATTATAGTATTCCTCCTTTCTTATTCTTTTATGTTATGGAGGATTTTAGGTAATTTTTGGTCTCTAGATTATATTTTAATAAGAAAAGGTTTCTACATAGTCTCTAAATGCCAATGTTGTTATCAAATTGAAAACATGAACCATGTTTTTATTCATGGCATGATTGCTATAAAAGTGTGGTTATATTTTGACAGTATGTCTAATGGGCAATCCTCTTTTTGAAATAATTCTATATCTGATCTTCTTATAGAGTGGTTCATTCCTATTAAAGGTCATATTAGGAACATCTTACCTGTTATTATTTGCTGGTGTTTATGGAGAAGAAGAAATGAGTATAAACATGAGAAAATTAAGATAAATGCTATTATTATTTTTTTAAAAGTTAATGATAAAACTTTGTAGCATTTTTGTGCTAATTATTAAAGGTTGACCCTTTTAAAGGATGTTATCATGTTGCTAATGAGTTTGGTTTGGCTTTTTAATCCTCTCCCTCTATTGTTAAAGATAGAATTATTATTTGGAGGAAGCCTTTGGAGGGTTGGTTCAAGCTTAATACTAGTGGTTCTATAAATAATTTGAATGCTAGTTATTGTGTTATTATTAGGAATTTTAATGGGTTTGTTATTGCTTCAATTACTGGTCCTTGAACTGTTAACACTGCTATTAAAGCTAAAATTGAGGGTCTTTTTTATGGTCCTCAATTATGCATTTCTTTAGGCATCACTAATGTTTGGATTTAAGTGGATGCTATGCTTTTGATTCATTATATTAATAGGAAATCTAATTACAATCCTGCTAATTTTTACATGTTAAGAGATATTAAGCATTAGCTCAGATTCATTACTTCCTCTGTATATCATATTTTACGAGAAGGAAATGCAGTTGCTGTCTTGCATGCTAAAGTGGGGTGTAATTTAGCAAGTTTCTTTGAATTTATTGAACATTCTTTACCCAAGGAGATTAAAATTTTTATTAGGCTAGATCGTTCTGGTCTCCCTTATGTTCAAATGATCTAATCATTTATGCTTTCTTTTATTTTATGCTATGCTTGATGATTGGCTTTGGCTTTTCTTTTCCTTGAACAGTGTTGGTTTTATGTATGTCTACTGGTTAGTTCTTTTTGGGATTTATTGTTTTACTGTATGTTGGAGACATTTTTATCATATGCTTTATAGTGTAGTTTGGAGATTTATGCGATTGGCACTGGATTAACATACTTAGTTTATTGGGGTTTATCATTGTATTGGATATGTTATGATATTTCCTTTTTATGGTGGTTTTTAACTATTATGGTTGATTAGGTTTGAGCAATAATTGGAATAATTACATCGTTGATTTAACCCCTATGTGTTGCTCACTTTTCTATTATTGGAGTCTTCTGGATTACTTAGTTATGGTCAATTTTTATCTTTGTCCCATGGGGTTTGATATACGTGGTAGCATCTCGGGGTTAGTTTGTTGGTCCTATTTCTAGTTTTTCCTCATAAATTGGCTTTGGTGTGTTGAGAAGTGGAGTGCAATTATGTGTTCATAATTACTTATACTAACTCTTTCTTGTCCGTCTATCCCATTATAGATTTCTTATGCTGGTTATGCACGGGTGTGTCTGTGTTTGGATTTGAGTGGCATTTGAGGTTTCTTCATGATGGTATTATAAATACTACACTCTTGAACTTTTCTCCCCCTTATCATTATAATTTTTCATATTTCAAGTTAATTTTTCTACTGTTAAGGTCTTTTTGTTTATCTATGATTGGTATCCTTCTAGTTGTGGTTTAATGTCTGAGTATTTCTAGTTGTTGGCTAATAATCCTCTCGGTTATTACTGTAGCTTCAAAGGTCATATCTTCTCTTTTATGAAATATTTTGTTACATATGATGAGTTAAATTCTTTCTGCAATTCTATTTATATTTTGTTTGGTACCACCTATGACATAATTTGTGTTTTGCCTTTTTAGTTTACATGCTGGTGGTATCATCATGGGGTATGCTTTGGTTGTATCTTATTACTGTAGTCTAGCCTAACTCACCACTATTTATGGGATCACTGCTTTTGTTTATGGACTGTGTGGCCTAAGTATATTAGAGCAGGACTTATTTTTTGGTCGTTAGTTATGTTGGGCCTTCTTGTTTCTACATGAGGGGGGACCTCTGCTAAGCTATGTTGGACTATTCTATCGTTATCATAATTACCTTTTTGCCTGGTTTATCATTCTGAATTCTGATTGGCACTACTATCTTGTTGGTGGTGAATGAAATATCTAAAGTTTTGCTATAACTATGCTTGTCTTCTCTTTGACATTCATTTTATTTGGCTTATACTTTTCTTTAGTATTAAATAAGAAAAGTACAGGAAATCTCTTAATGTCATTATATCCATTCAAAATGCTATTTTATATAACTATTTCTTATTATGTAGGCTATTTTATTGGCTTAGTATTTTTACTTTTAATTTTACTAATTTACTATTTCTTTTGAATGTTTTGTTTATTGTTCTTCCATGCCGATCTTTTAGGTTTTTGGAGACTTGTTCTCATTTTGTGTAGGGATTTGGTTGGAAAGGAAGAGCTAAATTGGTACAATTATTCCCTTTCCTATTGGGTTTTTAGATTGTTATTAGGTTTCTTTCTAATCGTGCTTAGTGGGTATATCCGACATTTAGATTCTTTTTTTACTTTTCTTATAGCTCTTCCGTTCAGTAGCAAGCTGGAGGTCCCGTTAATGACCTTGTATTAGTTTTTTGATATTAAAGTGTAGGCCCATTGGTGTGTTTCAACCAAAAAAAAAAAACCCTTCAAGGTATTCTATGAAGCTAAGATGTAAATAACACTACATTAGATGTATGATTATGCTATGACCGTGATTCTTCCCTCTTCGTCACTCTGGTATGGCTTCACCATAACCTCTTTTATAAGTTGTGAAGGTCACCCTCATCGGAGCTTCTTCCCACAGCAAGCGACGGTGGTCGTGTAAAATTCCTCTCCGCCATTCAGCTAGGGCTTCACCTTAGTTGGCCATTTCCCTCTCTAGATCTCATCTCTCAGGGAAGCTTCTTTATTCTTTCTTTATATTTTTTTGTCATGGATGGTCCCTCACCTTGCTTGATTCTCTTTCTTTGACTACATCGAATAGCGAAGAACTAGCCTGTTTCGCATGATCCTTGTTTCCTATCCAATAAAAAAGTTTCATGGTCATTCATTAATTCTTTGGCCGGTGCCTCTCTGATGGACTTCCTGCCTCTTAAAACATAATCCTTTAATGGCATGCCTAGTGTTAACTCTATTCCATTTGGAATGGAATCTGGGGAGGTTCATGGTTCTATCATGCCTTCTTTGAATGCCAATTCACTACCTCTTAATGAGAATCCAATTATTGATGTTTTGATTTTTATTATCTCAAATAATTTTTTGAAGGCTCAATCATCGTTGAATATGAAGGATACTTGTGAGGATCAGAATGATTAGTTATTTAGGGCTGATTTGGCACCCTGTGGGGTTATTGGGAATGATTTGGGTGATTCTAGCAATAAGTTCCATGTGAAGTATAATTTGAATGTGGATAGCATTATTGAAAAAGCATTTTCTCATAGAGGTGGGACACTATTGACCTCATTTTTGTATGTGGTCATAAGGACCTATCCAGCTTCTACATGTTAATATGATGTTGATAGTCATCAAGATATGAATCATCTAGAGATCAATTCATACATCAATCTAAACTTTAATTCAAGTCTCTATCTAAACTTCAATCAGGACCTTAATCTAGACTTCAACCAAATCTTCAAACCAGACCTCAACCTAGACTTTATTCAAGTCAAACTTCAATTAATCCAAAATTCAATTCAATCCTTAACTTATACTCTAATTAAACTTCAAGCAATCTTCAAACAAACCTTAATCAAACCTCATTCATATTCAATCAACTTCAATCCCTCTAATTGATATCAATCTTCAATCCCTTGCAACTATAGATTTGCACTTTAGCTAGGTGATTTAGTGCATTGCCCAATTCATTGCACTGATACCTATTTATCACTACCTGATATCCCCTACCCAATCACCAATAATCATCCAATTGATTATTATTGTTATGGATATTTCAAACTAATTTAATTAAATAGAAAATTCAAAACAAATCCAGATTTCCAGACTAAATTTCAAAGTTAAAGGCTTATGTCATGAAAAACTTTTTGAATGATTTTTCAATATGTTAAAAACCCAATCAAATGACATATATTACATATTGATTAGGCATGTCCCTAGGTCAACCCTCTAAATTTGAGCTTAATCTGGAACCTCTAGCTCTAGAAACTAAATTGATTTCCAAATACTATAAAATCTTTAAATGTTTACAACCATTATACCCTCCACCCTTTATATTTTGACCTTGGTACCCTCCTCGAGACCTTGATCATATCCATAGCCTTTGTTATGACATGTTGACACAATATTTTGGTGGATCCAATATGACCCTTAGTTGACCAGGCGTCAAATGACAAAAATGCCCCTTAAGGAAAAAATGAAGTTTTCTTTAAACTTTAACATGACACAATCAAATCAAATCTTGAAACCTCATATAATGCATCCAAAACACCATTAGTAGGGCATTGGACTCAACTCCAGACCTTGGTTAAATCTAGTTGACCAACTCAACCTACTTTGACCAAAATGCCCCTTAAGAGTTTAAATGGTTATTTCAGTCAAAATGGCTTCACCTTTGTATGGGACCAACTCCAATCAAATCAAAATATCATTTCAAACCTATTGAGCCCTTACCTAGGCCTTGGTCTAACCTGGCTAAACAAGTTAACCTAGGTTGACAAAATAGCCCCTTAGGGGTTCAAATGGTCATATTGACCCAAATGACCATTCTAACCCATGACACCACATCTATTGGTCTCCATTTATCAAATTCAACTTCTTTAGACAAAAAATTTAACTTGGTTGAGTAAGTCAACCATAGTTGACTAGATCAACCTTTAAGTTCTACACACATTGAATTGTACTTTAACCACGTTCCTTAGTTATTTGAGGCTGTTTTGTCACCCTGACCTAGTTAATGGTTGACTTGGTTAATTGAGCCTAAGACTAGTCAAATTTGACTTATTTTGGTCAAATCATTTCATTTAACCAAATCAATATCTCTTAACCCTCATTCCTGATCTAGTGCATGGCTCAAATACCATTGAAGCCCATCATAAGTTAACCTTAACATGTTTGACTTGGTTAAACCCTAACCTATACTCAAACCTTACATTTCATTTATGTTTTCATTCAAACTTCAATTCTAATGTTTTAACAATCCTCAATTCTATTTCTTTTAATGTTTTGTACATTCCTTAACTCATCATAAGTTAAGTTAAAGTTAAGTTGACTTGGACAACTCACTAAGGCCTGGTCAAATCATTTAGGTTCCCATAATTTCATTCAAACTCCAACCCCATGGCCCTACACTCCTTCCAATTCATCCTGCCAGCTCTTTAGATCTTCATAGTAGCCAAATTAGCTAGTTTGACCAGTCCAATCAATAAGTGGCCAAGAAACCATTAAATGGTAAAACCACACCATTTAAACTCCCTACACTTAAATCCTACTTAATCTTAATTTCCTAAAAAACTTCTGGAACATGCTCAAGATATTTTCTAACCTTTGATTAAAGATCAAATGGCCTTGATCATTCCCACATGCGCACAAGCGGATAATAAGAGATTTCCACATCAATGTCCTTCTCTTATCCTTTCTTCTGTAATTCTAACTACCCTATCTAGCTGTCAAGCATTTGAAAAAGATACCAAAACAATCCCAACCATTCAAACTCATAAGGGCTATTGCATTATGTGAAAAGGAATGCTAATGAGCTCATTCATAACCCTAGTATTATCACACTACACTAAACATCTTAGAGCCTTATTATTCTTCATTTAAGCTCCCAATAATCCCTTCTCCACTTCCTAAGTCAAGATAAGCCAGTCAAACCTCACGGATGATGGGATTCTAGCCATGTTGACCACTATTCCATCCAAGTTTGAGAATATGTGATTCATGGCTTTTCAGACTGCAACCTCGACTAGGAAATAATATATAGATAATCTATAAGCTCCAGACTCCATGATCTCAAAAAAAAAAAAAAAAAAAAAAAATATAGTTTAGGAAAAATCCTAAACCTTAGTTTAGGACACTTAGCTTTAAATAGCTTTCTATTAAGTGCATTTTAAACTATACAAACTTATCCCCATTATTCATTCAACCATATTTAAAATTTGAAGATTTTTAGTTCATTCTTTTGTGTGAACGAGTGTTTCTTCATTATTAGGATTTGTTTAAACACATTGATTGCGAAGAACAAAATCTGAGCTGTTGATTTCATGATCAATATCTCAAATTTCATTATTTCATCATTCGCATAAACCACGCACATGACTTGATCGACCAAATCTCCATCTCGACTGAATCACAACTGTTCAATCCAAATAATAGAGGATGGAATGGCTGTTATGGAATATTGATTCTTTTAAGTAGAAACAGAATTGGTCTCGCCGCCTTTTCGTATTAAATGCTAATGTTTACGAGCATCATAATCATCAACATTTAATGCTACCAACAACAATCATTGTCAGTCGTTCTGACCTACCAAACTAGAATGCACAACATGTCCATCCTACTAGTGTCGATGCTACCCTTTCGAATTTCAATTAATTTAATTTTTTAAAATGCATTTAAATGTGAGAAACTTTAAAAAATTATCATAAATTCATTTTTAATCCAAAAATTGAGTTTAATATATATTTTTTCTATATTTTTTTATAAATTTAATTTAAAATTAAAATTATGTTAATTTATTTTATATAATTTTAAATATTAAATAGTTGGTATTTATTTAATATTTAATTAAATATAAATTCAAATATTTTAAAAATTTTAAGGAAAAATAGTTTAAAACATCTCTAATATGCTTTGATTTTTTCATAATTATTTTAATACAATTTTAATATTATTTTGAATTTTCAAAATTCTAAACATATCTTTTAATATTTAAATTTTGGAAAAAATAATTTTAATTACACTCTTAAATTCTCTCGCATGCATTTAATCTTGATTTGAAATCTTAAACAGAGGTTAAGCATGCTTAGATTTATTTAATTGGTAATTAGGATATTGATCATCCAGTCCTTAAGCTTTCTAATCATTTAAGACATACCTTTATTAATGTTACTAGTGTGCATCATCTTAGTAGAACTTTGTCAGACCATTCTCCTTTCTCATCACTATTAAGAATAATCAAAATAATGCTGGCTCTACTTTTAGATTTCAAAATATGTGGTTACTTAACAGTTCCTTTTTTGATGTTGTGGATCAAAACTGGAATGCCCCTCTTCATCCTGATAACTCTATTGTTGGTATGAATAGATTATGGCTTAAGCTTAAAAGGTTGAAGAAAGCTTTAAATTGATAGAACCATAATGTATTTAAGAATATTTTCACTAATATTTTACATGCCGAACATTGTGTGCAGTTTAATGAGATTGCTTGGCAGAATGATCCTTCTGATGCCCATTTATTTGTGCTTAAGCAGTCTAAAATTGATCTTTGTAATCTTCAAGCTCAAGAAGAGATCTATTGGAAACAAAAAGCTTATGCTAGGCATTTGGTTGAGGGTGACAATAATACCAAGTACTTTCATGCTTTAACTAAGAGAAAAAGGATTAAGAATAGCATCAAGAACATTCAAAGGGAGGATGGCTCTTATGCTAATGATTAGGGTGAGATTGCTACTTTATCTATTCATTATTTTCATAATCAATTTAAAAAAGATTTTAATCCTATGGTGCCGCTTGATACCTCCTTTTTTTCTAAATTTATCTCCCCTCAGGATAATTTTCTTTTTTGTGGTCCTCCTTTATTAGAGGAGGTAAAAAACATGTTAGACGACATGAATTCTGACTCTATGGCTGGCCCCGATGGCTATATGACTCTCTTTTTTTGAAAGTGTTAGCATATTATTAAATATGATATTTATTCGGTTATTATGGATTTTTTTGGTGGCAATCCTTTCCCTATATTTTTTACTTCTATCTCTTTAGTGCTTACTCCTAAAAACAATAGTGTTCAAACTTGGAATGATTTACGTCCGATCAGTCTTTGCACTTTTTTCAAAAAATTGGTTTCTAAAATTATTTCTTATCATCTTTCTGTTATTTTACCTAAAATTATTTCTCCTTTCCAAATGGGTTTTGTGAAAGGTAGGGCTATCACTGAGAATATTCTTCTAGCTCATGAATTAACTTAAGATTTGGATGTTAGAACTAGAGGGGATAATATTATTTTGAAACTTGATATTGCAAAAGCTTATGATAATATAAACTGGAATTTTATTTATTTTATGCTTGATCTTTTTGGCTTAAACTCTTATTTTATCAACCTTATTAAGAATTGTATTGATAATGTTCATTTCTCCATCATTCTGAATGGTACTAAACATGGGTTCTTTAAGTCATCTAATGGCATAAGGCAGGGTGACCCTATTTCTCCTTCCCTCTTTATTATTGCAGTTGAATTTCTTTCTAGAGGTATTTCTAATTTATTTGAGCTTAATTCTCGGCTATTTTATAGAACTTTGAAAGGTTTTCATATTTCCCACTTATGTTTTGCGGATGTCTTCATTATTTTCACTAATGCTACTATTAATAGATTTAAAAAATTGTTGGAATTTTTTAACAATTTTGAATTAGTTAGTGGGCCTTCTTTTAGTAAACATAAATGTTGCTTTATTGCTTCTAAGAGTATTTCAAATGATAGGATTCTAGCTATTAAAGATGCCTCTGGTTATACTCATTCTAAATTACCTTTAAAGTATTTGTGTGTTCCTCTTTTTAGAGGTAGGAGACAAACTTTTTTATTTGATGATCTCATTTCGACAGTTCAAAGTAAACTCTTATCCTAGAATTCTAATTTTCTAAGTTTGGGTGGCAGAATTACTCTTATCAAAAGTGTTCTTTGTGCTTTACCTGTCTACACGTTTCATTCTATTTCTCCCACGAAAGAGGTGTGCTGTAGAATTCAAAAAATTTTTAATAAGTTCTTTTGGAAAGGTAATTCTTCTACTTCTAAAATTACCTGGGTTTTGTGGGAGAATTGTTGTGGTGTGGTGAATGAAGGTGGCCTTGGTTGCAAGAATTTACATGACCTTGCAAAGGCTTTTTCTTTTAAACTTTGGTTTACTTTCCATTCTAATGAGAACCTTTAGGCTACTTTTATGCATTCTAAGTATTGTGTTGATCGTCATACTTCTAACATTGTTCCTAAGAAGGGGGACTCCAAAGTGTGGAAAAGGCTTTGCAAAGTTAGATGGGAGGTGGAGCCCCTAATTTCTTGGGGATTTGGGAACGGTAACATCTTCTTTTGGCAAGACAAATGGCTTGGCAATTATTCCATTGATTTTGTTTTAAATTCTTCTTATAATGCTGGTATTAAATTTAACCGCTTCTTTAATAATATTGGTTGGGATTATGATAAGCTTTCTAGTATTCTCCCTGAATGTCTTATTAATCGTATTTTAAATCTCTCGATTAATGCCTCGTCTAAAGACATTATTTTTTGTAATTTATCTAATGATGGGGCTTTCTATATTAAGAAGGCTTGGAATTATTTTAGAAAGAAAGGTAACAGTGATAAGGTCTTTAATATGATTTTGCAGAAAAGCATCCCTTCCATGATTTCTATTTTTATGTTGAGGCTTTTACATAAGTATCTTTCGACAGAAGATAGACTCGTTTCTAAGGGCTTCAACTTAGCTTCTAAATGCCAATGTTGTTATCATAGTGAGAATTTGCATCATGTTTTTGTTTCTAGTCTTGTTTCCATTAGAACTTGGGTTTACTTTGATTATTTATTGAATCTGAATTGCTTTAATGTTCATGAATCTCTTCATAATTTACTAAAGTTTTGGTTTATTGATACTAAAGGCCATATTCGTAATATTATTCCCTCCCTTATTCTTTGGTTTCTTTGGATGGAGAGGAATAATTTGATTTTTAAGGGGTTAAGATGAACCATCTTAATGTTATTCAAAGGGTGAAGGATAAGATTTTGGATTTGGTGGCTGTTAGTTTGATTAACATTAAGAGCTTTAAAGATTACTATCATGCTCGTAATTTATTTGGGATTACTTGGGATCGGCCTCCCTCCACTGTTAATGTTGACTACTGGTGTAAACCTCCTTCTAATTTTTTTTAAATTAAATGTTGTTGTTGTTAATTTAGATGATATGGTTGGTTGTGCTGGTCTTATAAGGGACTCTTCTGGTAATCTTTTGGTTGTCTTTGCGGGGCTGACTCATATTGCTCTTCCTCAAACAAATACTCTTAAGGCTATTCTGTTAGGTTTACAGTTGTTCAATTATCTGATTTTATCTAATTTCTATATTGAGGTTAATTATGGCATTAATATATCCATGTTGGGTGAGATGGTGGATGTTGGTTGCTCACAAAAAGATTTTTATATTGTTAGGGACATTAGAAGGCTCTTGTTTCATTCACATTTTCATCTTTCTCAGGTTGGCATATTGGGGAACACTTCTTCCTCTTGGTTGGCTACCTGGCGTGTAAATTAAATTGTTTTACTGATTTCATTCCAACTACTATCCCTATTTATCTTAAAGGTTTACTTTATCTTGACAAGCATGGTACCCCTTATGTCAATGTCTAAATTTTCTTTCACTATGTTGTTTCTTTATTTTATATTGTGTGATCATTGGGTTTCTTATTGTTTGATTCTTCTCAGGTTCTGTTCGGGTTGGTTTTTAATCATGGATTATTCTATAGTTTTCATTTTTTGGGTGAATCTCCAGATTCTACTTCTAGCCAACACTCTTTTTTTAAGTGGTTTTATCTGTTTGGTTTTTATTGACAACTTTTTGTGGAATTTACCTTGTTCTGCTTCAGTCCTTGGGTTTAGGACTGGATCCGTGATGATGTGGCATTGTTGGCTGAATCTCAATCGTATAGTTGCTCTCCTGTAAGAGATGGTTGACTGTTGGTTGGGTTGGCTCACTTTATTATGGCGGTTTGCTGGTGGTATTCTTTCCTATAATATTCTGTTTGGTGGCTGGAGACGTGGCTGGAAGGGTGTTGGTAAATCTATTTATCTTCTGGAACGGTGTAAGGGCTGGTGGTTTCTTATTGCCTAGCCCTGCTATGTTATCTCTTCGATCCTTGCTATGTCCTGTACTTCTAATTTTTGGTTAAGCTGGAGATTTTTAGTTTGATGTTTTGGGTTGTATCCCATGTGTAGGATTGAACGGCTTATGGATTAGGTTTATGAAGCTGGTATTTTCGAGAATATCCTGAGCTCACAAAGTCTGATACTTAGGACTTGCAGTACTTGGATGTTTTTCATTTTCTTAAGTCTTTCCTTTGTTTTTTACCCATTTGATTATCTTGGTGGTGCTAATAGTAATTGTGGGTGTAGCTTGTCTTTTTGTTCTTTTTCATTTTTGCAGGTCAGACCGACTATTAAGGCTCCTCAAGATTTTATTAGATGGTGTAATCTATCTACTCACTTCTGGAATATCAATGATTGCAAGGTTCTCAAGTCCTTATATCTGAAGAACAATCTTAAACCTTTTTTTCTTTTTTGGTAGGAAGATTGTACTGAATTAGATTAATCTGCTTTTCCTCTTTTTGGGTGCTATCTCCTTGCAGCCCTTATTTTTGCTTTTTCTTTTTTGTAGTTGTAGAATTTGGGAACTCTGGTTGTTAGGTCTTCTTTTGGATTTTTTGTTTCTCTTTTGAGCAGTAGCGGGCTTGAGTTCCTTTCTAAGTATTTTCATATCCTTTCTTTTTGGTTTAACTCGTAGGCCTTCTATGGGGTTTTTTTTTTAAATGCACCTAGTCTAGAGCTATTGATTGGTGAGGTGTGTACACTTTGCAGATGTTAACGGGTTAGATAACAACAATTTTTATCATATAAAATTTAGTGCCACCGAAGCATAATAATTAAGAACCCATCTTAAAAATTTAGGAATATTCCCAACAAAATAAATTTTTAACCGATAAGGATGAAGCTTGAAACTCTTAAACTTAGTGACATCCTCTGCCCTAGGAAAAATTTCCACTAATTTAAAAAATCATTAAGTCAAAAATTTTAATTAATCTAAAAATAATTCATTAATTAAGCTTAAAATTTTGAAATATCATAAAAAATCCAAATAAAATCTAAAAAATTCAAACAATATATGAAAATGACCAAAATATAACCATTAATAAAAGAAAATTAAAAGACTCTTGATTAGAATTCAATTTTGATCTTAATTTATTTTTTAATAAAAAAATATTTAACTAGTTTAATTAATTAAAATTTATTAAAATTTTAAAAAAATATATCAAATACTTGAGAACACTTCCTTTGGTCATTCATGATATTTGGGAGTGATTTCAAGATTTTTGGAATTAGTTTAGATTAAAAACAATAAAAGTCATTTAATTAAATAAATTAAATATTAAAACTTTAAAAATTTAGAATTAATTCCAGAAATACTAAATTAAGCAAATCAGACCTATTCAACTCCATTTAATTTTTAATATTTATTAATAAAATCAAAACTCCAAAATTAAGTCAAATTTAAAAGTTATTGTTTTAATTAACTATAGTTCAAATTTAAGTCTAAACTTTAAAAATTCATGATTAAATCTAAAAAAATCTAATTCCAACAAACTTAGCATCTAATTACACATTACAAGTCCTAACATTCAAAAAACATAAGAAAACTTTAGAATTTACTTTAATTTTAAAAGTCAAATTTTGGCCCCTTAATTTAATGAATTAAAATAATTCAAAAATCTAAAATTCAATAATTTACTTTAAATTCGAGAAAACATTAAACCCAACCTTTAAAGCTAGCAATCAATCATTTTTATTAAAAATTATTAACTCTCAAACATTAATCAATTAAGTCAATTAATACTGGTTACTGCTAGGTGACCTGAGCCTATGAGGTTATTAACTTAGACACAAGGAAGGTGAAATTAACTTCATGACCCTAATGTAAACAAATACTTAAAATACATCTTCAAATTAACTTCAATTTATTAATACTTAATTTTAAATCTAAAATACCCTTAAGCCTTAAACCAATAAAAAAACTAGACATTATTAGCCAATTACCCAACATAGGATATATCCAAGTTGCACAACCTTCTCCATACACTTTAGATAGTTTGCTAGGTTAACTGACTCTAATTTTAGGCTAGGTACTTATTTACTTTTCTGCTACTTTTGTGCCAGGTTTTTCATATTTTAATTGCATATTGGTTGCTAGTATTAATTGATGCTATTATTTACTTTAATATTAATGCAATCTATGAATTAACTTGATGAGCATTGAATTAACCTTATGTTAGGAACAATTTGGTTGCTCCTCACATAATTTTTTGTAGGTGGACATGCTCATGTAGGACTTTAAAATAAAGGGAGTATAATTAAGTCTTAAATTAATAAAAAAATTTATAGATGGAAAGTAAAATGTTAAAACCCATTTAAATAAAAGAGCATGCCAAGCACGGCTGTCGATGAGATTTTAATATTTTAATATATACATACATACATATATATAACTACTTGGGATATTTATTTGAATGATGATTACTTAGGATAACCTTGTAGGTTTTATTCGAGTTTGGATTTTTTTTTTATATCATGTATATCTAATTTTATGCATTTAAATTCAAGTTGTAATGTAAAAGTGACATTTGAGATGTGATATGCATCCAAATTAGAGTCCAAAGAAGTGGGAACATCCCTTAGGAGAGAGTTCCCTTCTATTTGGAGAGTTAAGTTAGGATGCCTTTTAAAAATCGAAAGAGAAATGAAAACACCCCTTTGGGAAGGAGTTTCTTTTCATTTGGATTTCTGAACCCGACAAATCCATGGAGCATGTAGAAGATAAAGAATTAAAGAATGAGAGAATATCCCACTCTCAAAAGTCATTTGTGTCAGTTTTAGGAGTAGAATCAGGGTTGTTGTCAGTGGTACCCTGCCACTATTAAATTTTGCAAACCCTGTGCTGTAATATTAAGTGGAACTTGACATATGGTCTTTAAATTCATTTGATTAATTTTATTAATTTTTTTTACATTAATTGTACAACAAAAATGATATACTTTTATATTCTTTTTATTACATGCCAGCTTTATTTTAGTCTGAAATGATCAAAGGTTCATAAGGGCATGTTAAAAATAAATTCTTGTAATTAAATAAATTAAAATTTTAACCTCACATAGAAAATCTAATGCTTTAAGAAGTAAGCTTAAGATCATCAAGAGTTTTTCATATATATCTATCAATACTTTCTCTTCCTTATCAGGATAGCTAAAGGGGAAGGGATAGTGGCTAGTAGTAAAAATAAAGTGACTGATCAGATTAT
The DNA here is from genome assembly GCF_001605985.2 of Dendrobium catenatum. Taxonomy (NCBI): domain Eukaryota; kingdom Viridiplantae; phylum Streptophyta; class Magnoliopsida; order Asparagales; family Orchidaceae; genus Dendrobium; species Dendrobium catenatum. The sequence goes on along the minus strand of NW_021319315.1, from coordinate 5,939,208 downwards.
AGAAGAATACCTTAACTTTATAGAAGACTTTAAGTTACAAGAAATTTTATCTAATTTAAGTAATGAAGAATTTGAAAACATGATGGATTGTAATGGATACTTTCCCATCAACCCTGAGTCTATAGAGAAAAGATCGATTGATGAGGTGGTTCCAGAAATTTGGGATATCTTTAAGAAGAAATTGTTGAAACTTGTTGTTTGTAGAATAGGTTGTTAGACCTAAACTAATGTCCCAAGGCTAACTAAGACGGGGGTGAATTGGTAAATTTAAAAATTTTAACCTTCTTGGATTTTAAAAATGTGAAACTGATTAATAAATTGAGCAAGTTAATTTAATTTTTTTTTAAAATTTTTTTTTCAATCACAGAAAATTAAACTTACATAAATTAAAAGTAACAAAAATAAAAAGACATAAATATTTATAGTGGTTTAGTCAAACACGACCAACATCCACTCCCTAAAGTCTCCCGCTCCAGGTATTGCACTATTACCGAATTGATTCTCATGTTGCTCCCATAGTAAGGAGGTGAAGCCTTTACAAAACTCTCTTCCACCAATCCCCAGTGCGACAGAGAACTGTCATCCTTTTACACCCTCTAAGTGTAGGTCGAGAACCTTCATCCTTTCACACCCTTCAAGTTTTGGAAGAGAACCTTCAGTTGTTCACACTCTCCACGTATAGGCAGAGAACCGTCAGCTGTTCACACTATCCAAGTGTTGGCAGAGAATTGGATCTTCTTGAAAGATCTTCACATGAGAAATCTAGAAGGTAAGAGGAAGAGTGAAGAAACACAAATTAAACAAAGATCCTTACCTTTGAGTAGCCTTGTGAACCCTTCACGCTCAACTAGGAAGAAATCTCTCTCAAACACTCTCTCCTTCAATTTCCCATTTACCCATCATGAATACAAAGTGATAAATAGATTAAGTGTCCGTTTTAGTGTACCTTTTATAGAAAAGACACGAAAAACCATCCAAAAAACTAAATTTTTCAATTCTGACCGTCCATGATCATACCGTACGATCGTATTTTATACGTACAAATAGTTCAAAAACTATTGCATACGAACCCATTATGAATCAATATGAAATGTATTCGTACCTGATCATCATTCGGTACAAACTGTACTTGTTTGGTATGAGTAGAAAAATTCAAATTTAATATGTACGAACCATCAGGACGAAATTATTGAAAGTAGATCAGAGCCATTTGTCCCGGTACGATAAAAAAATATCATCTGTATGAACTTCATTTGAGGATGCACCAGAGCCCATTGTCCCAGTACGAACTAAAAAATTCATCCATACAAACTTCATTAGAGGACAAACCAGAAGGCATCATGCTGGTACGAATGAAAAATATTATCCGTACGAACAACGTTCGAGAATATACCAGAGCCAATAATCCTAGTATGAATGAAAAATATCATTCATACGAACTTCATTCGAGAACTAACCAGAGTCGAACATCCCGGTACAAATGAAAAATATCATCCATATGATCTTTACTTAAAAAAAAAATTGGGCCATTTCTGTTCGCTTCATTACTCGTTAGGGAAAAATAACAGACTCGATCATCCTGTATGAACTAGTTCGTACTGTACGATCAGTTTAAAAATATGAATTTTAAAAACTCTCCCTCAGTGTGTGTGCTCAGTTACTTAATTACAATCACACACTCTCTGACTCATTAAAATGAAAAATATAGACTTTAATTTACAACACATTCTAAACTAATCTTGATTTGAAGTCTTCAACAATCCAGAGTATGATTTTCCTAAAATGTTTGAAAGTTCGTTAGGGATGTTAGGCCCTCTTGAACTTAGTCCCAAGCTAATTAAAGAGAGAGGTGAATTGGGAAAATTTAAAACCAAAACACATTCCAAATCACCACAATAATAAATGCGGAAATTAAAACGCGGAAGTAATAAAAAGAAAGAACACACCGGATTTATAGTGGTTCGGTCAAACCTTGACCTACGTCCACTCCTTGGAGGCACCAAACCAAGTATTGCACTAAACTAGTGTCTCTCCTTTAGCCCCCACGGCTAGGCGGAGAAGCCCTTACAAAATCACTTCCACCTTCCCCGGTGCGGCGGAGTCACCGGGTCCTTTGACACCAAAGAGACTTCTTCTTTGGTGAACTTACCTCGAGACAAGCCTTGAATCCGATGGTACTAAGGTGCGAGTTCGCCAGAGCAACCGTGTGGAACCCCCTCCACACTCCCTTGAGTCCCCCCTCACAGGATCTTCTCGTCCAGGCCGATCTTGCGATCGTCCTAGCCGATGTTACCAAGAACAGAAATCATATAGGGAGCAAGAGAATTTTTATCAAGTTATAGTCACACCAAACACAACAGACTCAATAAAGGAAAAAGATTACAAACTGACACAGACCTAGTCTACCCAATCTTGAGCTGGTTCCAAATTACAGTCTGATCGTGTGGACCTGAAACGTTAGCACATTAGGCAATCATAGAGAAATAAGGAATGTTTGCTATCATCAAAATCATAAACCATAGATCCGTAACAATGTTAGTACACACAAGAGAAAAATAATACTTCCAAAAATATGTTAGGAGAAATAATAATCAAAGCAATAATATTTGGAATCATCAAAAACATATAAGTTGCAAGAATATCAAACATGCAAAACCAAATAGCAACTATCTCAATAATCGCCCACTTTTTGATGATGACAAAACCATTATTATTTGAATAACCCTTAATTATAAATTTTTCCTTAACTCCTCTTAAATGAATAAGCATGTGAATATAAGAGAATTTCTATTATGTACAAATCAATTTTTTAATTTTTAAGTTTTTAACACACAAAAACGACACTAAAACAATAAAAATGGCACTAAAATGAGAAACAAAATTAACACCATAAAACAACACTAAAATGAGAAAACAAATCATAAAATACGAACAAAACACTCAAAAAAAGAACAAAACACTCACGAACAAAACACTCAAAATAAGAACAAAATATTAAAAACAAGAACAAAACATTCAAAAGTCAAACAATATTTCTGCCCCTTTTTGACAACAGCAAAAACAGAAGAAGAAACGCAAAAGAAATAGAAGAAGCCATATGAGAAACCTTTGATAATTGATCCTGAAAGAGATTGAGTTATAATTGCAATAACAAGATTAATATTCATTAAAAAAATAAAGATTCATAACATTTAAATTAATATATAACAAAGACAAGATAATTGTATCAAGGTAATGAAGCAATCTAGACAATTTGATAAGAAAAATTATTGTAAAGGTGAAGAGAAAAAGATTAATTGAAGTCAAATTTCAATACACGATATAATTGAACATTAGATTGATTTGAAATAAAAGATTAAAAGATAAAGAAAAGAACATATACTTATTTGACGACATTGGACATCTTTTCAATAGTCATGACACACTTTATGCATCTTTTTGTATTCGGCTAATTTTATGCCTCTTTTTAATTTGCGAACCATTGCACATTCTTTCAATTTATTTATATTTGTACTTTTATCCAATTTTTAATTAATTTTTCAAAAATCAATAATTTAAAAGCTTAAATTTCTCTAAGTACAAGGATACGTATATTGAAAAGAGAAATAAAAAATAATAAGACATCAAAATTGTAATAATATTATTAAAATTTTATATGTCTAAAAATATCATGAGATTGATAGCATTAACTTGATCAAGTTATAAGCTAACTTTTTTTTTTTTTTTTGAAAAACTATATTTTTTAATAAATTTTAATTTTTGTATTGCTTTTCAAATTATACCACTTTTTAGATTAATTAAGGATAATCATATAGACAAATAAACATTTCAAATAAAGAACAAAATAAAAAAAATATTTTTTATTAATATCAAAATAAGATGATACATTGAGGCTCAGATGATATCAATACACATAAGATCATAAAACATAAAACAAAACACAATACAACCATAGAAACTAAAAATCATCACATCACATCAACTCGCAAAGATAAACACTGAGAAGTACATCTATCACTCTGAAGGGCCCTGATCTGGAGGAGGTGGCTAATTGAAAAGATTAAAATAGCTACTCATCATAACCATGTTGGTGTTGAATGATTCAAAATGATCTTATATCCAGCCCATGTCCTGCTGGTGTTGTGCCTCCTACTTTCGTATGTGAGTCTCAATTTGGTCAAAGCTTTAATCAAAATGACTCTCATTACTTAAATTATCTCGTATCCAGCCCATGTCTTGCTGGTACGTTACAGTGGAAAGAAGAGGAGTAATGTTGATGCGATCACTAGCTTTAGGGATTAAGGAAGTTCTAGGAATATGCTGGATGATTCTAGCATCTTGGTTTAAAGTGGATACCTTATGCAAATGACACACTTCTCTAATCCCTCTAATCACTTAGTTTATTTCAGTCCAGTCATAATTAGAAGCATTGGTCAAAGTGTGGGCTCTTATTCCTTCTGTTCGTAAATTTAAAAATTCCCTCAAATCTTTCTTAGTAATTTCAACCCGCTTCTTAAAAACAAAAGATATAATCCTAGATTGATAAGTGATAAAGGAAATATTGGCAATAAAATAGAGAAAAGTTTTCTTGTTGTAGAAGTGAATCAGAGTGAAGATAAAAACAAATTGGGTAGAGGCAAAAAGTGGCATTACTTGAAAGATAACATTCTCTTGTAGAAGAACTCTAGAAGGTGTAATTTTTGCAGAAACAAACCTAAGAAGTGAGTGCTCATTGATTTTGGACAAAAAGTTGACTTCATCATACCTAGAGGATGGACCCTTAGCCAATCTACCCCTTTTGTTAGAGCTTTCCATTGAAGAATTTGGAAATATGAGAAGGATTTGAAAGACAATTGAGGTTGAAAGTTTGTTAGGGATGTTAAGCCCTATAGAACTAGCCCGAGGCTAACCAAGAAGGGGGTGAATTGGAAATTTAAAAAATTCTTTAAAACCAAAAGAATGATTATCACAAACCAAATTACCACAAAAACAAGCTCGAAAGAAAATAAATGCGGAAGCAGTAAAAATAAGAACACAAGGGTTTATAGTGGTTTGGTCAACTCGACCTACGTCCACTCCCCAGAGGCGCCCTCCGAATATTGCACTACAATCGCGACTCTCCTTTAGCCCCCATAGCTAGGCGGAGAAGCCCTCACAAAAACACATACTTTTTGCCACACCCGGCAAGTCAGAGAACCCAACTCCTTTTGGTTCCTCCTGAAGCAGGAAGAGAACCATGATCACTTGCTGAAACTTACCTCTCCAAACCCTTCCAAGGACAAGAGACTCTAGGGAACAAGAAGTGGAACAATGCTTGGAGAAACTCTTGTGAATCCCCTCACAAGCTCCTCCTCACAAGATCCCTCTCTATCTCTCCCTCTCTCTCTCTCCTTTAGGTTTTCTTAGGTCGAGAAAACATCCAAGGATGTTCAAAAATATTGAAGAAGAGTTTTCAAATAGAAGAGCTTCAAAGGGGCTCATTAATATCAAGTTGTCAACTTTATCGTCCAAGATGATATGGAAATCATCCTGGCCGATCAGTACAAATCTCATAAGATTGGCCAGAGCATCACCCTGAATGTAAACTAGATGATTGAAAGTTTGCTTGATCATCCCTGACAATCTCACGATCATCCTGGCCGATCAGTTCAAATCAGAGGAAAATCGTCAAGAGCATCGCACTGAATTTGAGCTAGCCGATATTTATCGTCCAGAAGCAACTAAGAGTTTTTGAATAGATCGTCTTGGCCGATCCTGCGATTGTCCAGGATGATGTGATCGTATGATTCATCCTTAATTACTTCCTTGATTCCTGGATCAATTTAGGCATAATTGTGTGATATCATCCATGCCGATCTCATGATCGTCCTGGCCGATTTCCAAAAATACAGAATACCTAAATTGATCATGGTGGCAAATTCTTTCTTTATTGAGCATATCATCCTGGCCGATACTGGTATCATCCAGGCCAATCAGTTAATTACGGGTGCCTTAGCTAAGAGATCTCGATTAGATCTTCTATTTTGAACTCGATCATCCAGGATGATATAAATATCGTCCGGGCCGATGTGAGTAAAAACACAAGTTCTAAATCCCTCAAGTGTGTGTGTGTAGGGTTACTTAACATCAATCACTTCAAGAAATTACAATTGAATCAAAAAAGAAAAAAGAAAATTACAGACTGACTCAATCCTAATCTACCCAGTCTTGAGCTGATTTTGATTTTCATCCGATCTTTGAGTCCTGAAAAGTTAGTAGAAAAAAGGCAGTCATAGTGTAACAAGATTTGTTTGATATCATCAAAATCATAATCCAAAAAACATGTTTGTAACAGAGGTGAATGAGATTTGAGTTCTAAAGCCCTTCTATTTAAAGAAAAATGAACTTTCATACGTATAAAAAGAGATTTATACTGTATAATGCTTGGATTCGTACATACAAAATTAATTTTTATATGTATGAATGAATGCGTTCAAAATGAAATGACTTCTTGTCATCACGCAAGTTACGAAGAATCTTTTTTTCAGACTTTTTGACCATACGATCGTACAAATGAACAGTTGTTCATCTAGGATGATCGATTATTTAAGATCATTTTAATGACAGTTTGAATCACCCCCACACTGATATGTAACATGTTCATATGTATGAACTCCAGGTTCATACATACGATCAAAATTAATAACTACTTTTTCCCGTAGAACCGTCTACATGCATAAATATGAATGAATACACAACATCGTCTAGACAATCTAGGGATCATACAGATGAACTGTATTGGAAAAAAAAAATATACGCAATCTGTCATACCCAACAATCGATACACTATAGAATTTCGTATAGTAAGGAATGAATTTCATACAGTACGAATTGAACACTTAGAAAAATTTGCATGATCGATCAAAAAATATGAAATTCGATGTGAATACATTTTGAAATCATACAAAAAAAACAAAAAAAAATCACAAAAACAAAAATGTACATAAAAATCAAAAACAGAAAATACACAAACAAAAATATCAAGTTTGCAGAAAATTTTAATTAAGCATTCAATTCAATCACACCAAGCCTTGTGCTTAATGTACTGAAAGTATCAAAGGCTAGTAGTTTTGTAAAAATATCATCAAGTTGATTTTCAATTAAAATATGGTTTAGTTCAATTTTTCCTTTGGATATATGATCCCTTATGTCAATACGTTTGGTTCTAGAATGTTGAATATGATTCTTTGAAATGCAAATGGCATTAGCGTTATCATATTAAATTCGAATAGTGCCTATTGTTAATCCTAAATCAATCAACTATTATTTTAATTAAAGAACTTGTGCCACATAACTTCCTAAGAAGATATAGTTATCTTCAACAGTAGATAGGGCTATGGAATTTTATTTTCTACTGGATCAAGAAATTAAAAAATTTCTAATAAATTGACAAGTTCTAGAAGTACTCTTTCTATCAACCCTATAACCTGTAAAGTTTGAATCTAAATTACAATTATTTCAAATAAAGAGTTGAACTTAGGATACCAAATCCCTATGTTCTGAATTCCCAAGAGATATCTTAAAATCATTTTCATTACTATCAAGTGTGATTCTTTTAGATCTGGTTGAAATCTAGCACACAAATAAACACTAAACATAATATCAGGTCTGCTAGCAGTCAAGTAAAGCAAAGATCTAATAATCCTTCTAAAATTTTTTTGATCAACAGATTTTTCCTTTGGGTCCTTATCTGATTGAACTGAGGAATTCATAGGTGTACTAACAGGTTTAGCATTATCTTTTTCATATTTTTTGAGGATGTCCTTAATATATTTTGACTGACTAAGAAATATACCCTCTTCAATTTGTTTAATGCTAAATCCAAGAAAGTAGCATAAATCTCCCATTAACCTCATTTAAAATTCATTACTCATTAATTTAGAAAAATCATAACAAAGATTTTTATTTATAGATCCAAAGATGATATAATCAATATAGATTTGAAACATGAGTATATCCTCTCCTATTTTCTTCAAAAAAAGAGTTGTGTCCACACTTCTTTTTCAAAAGATCTTTTAAGCAGGAAGGTGCTCAATCTCTCATACCAAGTCCTAGGTGTCTATTTCAATCCATACAATGCCTTTTTCAATTTAAAAACATGAATTGGGTATTTTGAATTTTCAAAACCTAGAAGTTGTTCAACATAAATATCCTCTTGAATTATCCCATTTAAAAAGATACTTTTAACATCCATTTGACACAACTTAAATCCTCCAAAACAAGCAAATGCTTACAAAACCCTAATTGCTTCAAGTCTCACTATAGGGGCAAAAGTCTCCTCAAAATAAATCCCTTCAATTTAATTATACCCCCTAACTACCAATCTAGCCTTATTTCTAACAATAACTCTTGAGACATTCATTTTATTTTTAAATACCCACTTAATTTTAACTACACTTTGATCCTTTGGCTTTGTAATTAATTTTCAAACATCATTCCTTACAAATTGATTTAATTCTTCTTTCATTACTGAAATTCAAAACTCATCCAAAAGTGCTTGATTTATATTTATGGTTCTATTACATAAATAAAGGTAGAATGATTGACTTTTTTTCTCAATCCATGGTTAGTCCTAACACCCTCACTAGGTTCACCTAAAATCAATTCCTTAGGGTGGTTTTTAGAAAATCTCAAATCTCTAGGAAACAGGTTTTCTATCTCCTGCTTTTCATTCAAAGCAATTTTCTCAATCTTTTGGGAGTTAATTTCTATCTCATCCTCTTCTAAAATTTGCTCTTCCAAAACTCCAGATTCATCAAACACAACATTTTCGGTTTTCTCAATTACCAAAGTTCTTTTGTTAAATACTCTATAATATTTTCCAACACTGGAGTATCCAAGAAAAATTCTTTCATCTGATTTTAGATCAAATTTTCCTAAGATAGATTTTTCATTATTGTATATGAACACCTTACATATAAAAACATGCAAATGTGACAAATTAGGTGTTATAACCTTAAGTAGCTCATAGGGTGTTTTGTTCAAATTCGATCTGATGTTCACCATATTTAGAACATAGCATGCCATGCTAACCGCTTCAACCCAAAAATATTTAGAAAATGAATATTCTGCCAACCTGGCTCGAGCATCTTTTTTAAATATTGTATTCTTTCTTTTGACTACCCCATTATGCTAAGGGATTTTAGGTGTAAAAACATTGTGATAAATCCCTTTTTCTTTACAAAATTCTTCAAATTTTTCATTTTTTAAATTCACCGGTGTTATCACTTTGGATTGTTAAAATTTCACACCCAAGTTTCCTTTGAATCCAAGTAAAAAAATCTCTAAATTTCTCAAATAATTCACTCTTATGATATAGGAATTTAACCCATGGGATTCTTGAAATATCATATACTATCACAAATCCGTATACGTTCTCTCCTATATTCATAATTCCAATCGGTTCAAAATGATCCATATGCAAAATATCTAATGGTTTACTAGTTTTAAGATCCTTATTGGAATAAAAAAAGGACTTCACCTATTTTCCTAATTAACATGCATAGAAAAGGTGATCCTTAGTAAAGTCTAGTTTTGGTATACCTCTCACTAAGTTCTTTTGGATAATTCTCCTAAGATTTTTTATGCTAGAATGACAAAGTCTCATATGCCAAAGCCATCACTCATCAGAAATAGTTTTTAAATAGAAATCATTAGGAGTCTTGATATAATTTTAATCTAACATATACACAATGTTTACCCCTAAACCATGCAAAACATCATTACCATTTAGGCATAATATGTAGCTAGTAGGAAAAAAATTTAACGTGATATCCTTTATCACATAGATGACTAATACTCAAAAGATTATGATTTAAGCCTTCAACTAGTAGCACATTTTTAATAAAAAAAGTTTTACAAGTTTCCAATAATACCTGATCCAACCACCTTCCTAATGGTGTTATCTCCAAGTGTAACCCTACCTCCACTTCTGGCTTTTAGTGATGTAAACTACTTAGTATCTCCATTCATATGCTTTGAGCAACCACTATCTAGGTACCATATTCTCTCATGAGGCCTTGTATGAGAGCGTTCTTGTAGAATCATCAAATGTTAGACCTGGGAATCCGAACTAGTTTGGGTTCACCTTTGGCAAATTAAAAATAGATGCATGTATGATATGTCTAGGTTTATGCATCTCAGGTCTCCACATTAAATGAGTTTTTCTATCTAAAGTACAAGTGTGTAAGATATGTCCAATCAATCCAAAAGTGTAACACTAACTCCAGGAAATAGATTTCTCAATCTTTTATAACTATTCTGATTCTTCCTGGGTTGTATAAATTTTGGGTACAAAATAGGACTAATAAAATCTTCAAGTGTTCGGGGTTTCCTATTTTCCTCAAGTGCATTTACTTTCAACTACAGAAATGCATTTACATCTTCTAACACATTATTAGAAAAAAATCAAATAATGTTCTCTATTTGCTGATTCATCCTTAAAATTTTTAATGTCTTTTTACAATTGAGCATAGGATGTTTTCAAAATCTCATTCTTCTTATTTAAAGCATCGAACTTATCAAGTCAGCATATGTAGTTGTTATCTATTAATGCATGATCTTTCCTAAGAATTTTATGCCCTCTATCAAGTTCTTACAATTCAAAATTTAAACAAGCATGCATTTTCTTTAACTTCCTATATGCATCATGTATTCTTTTAGAAACTTCTAAAAGTTCAGCATAGCTTAAGTAACATACCTTATCTTGATATGATTGATCAAGACTATCGGCCATCAAGCACAAGTTGGTGACTTCCTCCTCCTTATTAGTTTCTGATGAGTCTGATGTTGAGTCCGCCCAAAAAACACTTTGAAATTTATTCTTGTCCTTCTTCACATTTGGTTTCTCCTCTACCTTCTCTTTGCTAGGAGTTGCTTTAAGTTTCAGGCAATCTGATTTAATATGTCCAGGTTTCCTGCACTCATAACAAATTACATCATTAGAAACTTTAGCATTCTTATTAAATTTACCTCTATTCAAATGCTGGCATCTCTTCTGCTTCCTCTTTAAAAAGTTCCTAAACTGTCTAGTCATCAAGGCGATGTTGTCCTCATCCTCAAGTTGTAATATATCACTCTCTAACTCCTCTACTTTCAGTGTTATATTGTTTTCCTTTTGTGGTTCACTTGCATTAATGTTTCTTGGACTCACTCCTTTCTTGTAAGTAATTAGTGATAAAAAAAGATTGTCAATAGAGTAAATATTTAAATCTTTAAACTTAGTAATTGCAGTTATTATAGCATAATATGCACTAGGCAAACAATAAAATATCTTATTAACCATTTCAGCGTTCGTTAATTCCCAACCTAGAGCATGCAAAGAAGTGACTATTTGTGTGAATCTTGTGTACATGTCAGAAATAGATTCATTGGGTTTCATGCAAAAGAATTCATAGTCATGTAGCAATATATTAAGTCTAGATTTGCTTAACTTTATTAGTCCTTTCATAAGTTATACAAAGTCTACCCATATGTCCTTTTCACTTTTTGCAAGTGGAAACTCGCATATGTCCTTTTCACATTTAGCATTGAGTTGTGTTAAGTCACATTGTTCTACAGTCCAATCAGCAAAGGGAATATCAACTCTAATACGATCAACAAATCTAGTTGGTTTTGTATAACCTTCTTGAACTAAGACCAATATACGATAATCAAGTGATTGTAAAAATATCTACATGTGTGTCTTCCAAAATTGAAAGGAATGTTATTAAATAAAGGAGTTCTAGTGATCAATTACCCTTCAGGTGTGTTCTAGTTTTCAAAAGTAGCCATACTTGTTAATAAAAATGTAGTTTAAACTTATAGTTTTGAAACTATGCTCTAATACCACTTGTTAAAACTTATTATTTCTAGAATAGGTTGTTAGACCTAAACTAATGTCCCAAGGCTAACCAAGAGGGGGGAGGGAGGGGGGGAGGGTAAATTGGTAATTTTAAAATTTTAACCTTCTTGGATTTTAAAAATGTGAAACCGAGTAATAAACTGAGCAAGTTAATTTTAAAAATTTTTAAAATGATTTTTCAACCATAGAAAATTAAACTTGTAGAAATTAAAAGCAGCAGAAATAAAAAGACACAAAAGTTTATAGTGGTTTGGTCAAACACGACCTACATCCACTCCCTGAAGTCTCTCACTTCAGGTATTGCACTATTACCAAAGTGTCTCTCCTTTTGCTCCCACAGCAAGGCTGAGAAGCCTTTACAAAACTCTCTTCCACCAATCCCGAGTGCTATAGAGAACCTTCATCCTTTCACACCCTCCAAGTGTAGGTAGAGAACTTTCATCCTTTCACACCCTTCAAGTTTAGGTAGATAACCTTTGCTTGTTCACACTCTCCAAGTGTAGGCAGAGAAACTTTGGCTGTTCATACTATCTAAGTGTCGATAGAGAACTTGATCTTTTTAAAAGATCTTCACACGAGCAATCTAGAAAGATAAGAGGAAGAGTGAAGAAACACAAATTACACATAGAGATCCTTACCTTTGAGTAACATTGTGAACCCTTCATGCTATACTAGGAGGAAATCTCTCTCAAACACTCTCTCCTTTGATTACCCTTTTACCAATTACGAAGTGCAAGTGACTAAAAGATTAAGTGTCAATTTTTAGTGGACCTTTCATAGAAAAGAGACAAAAAATGTCTAGAAAATTAATTTTTTCAATTTTAACCATCCATGATCATACCGTATAATTGTATTTTGTAGGTATGAATAGTTCAAAAACTGTTGCGTACAAACCCATTATGAATCGGTATGAAATGTATTCATACCCGATCATCATTCGGTATGAACTTTGTTCATCTGGTATGAATAGAAAATTCAAAGTTAGTTTGTACAAACCATCAGGACAAAATGAATAAAAATAAACCAGAGCAATTCGTCCCGGTAGTATAAAAAAATATCATACGTGGGAACTTCAATTGAGGATGCACTAGAGCCAATCTTCCTGATACAAATGAAAAATATCATCTGTACGAACTTCATTAGAGGATGAACCAGAGGGCATCATCTCGGTATGAACAAAAAATATCATCCATACAAACAGCATTCGAGAACATACCAGAGCCGATCATCCTGGTATGAATGAAAAATATTGATTGTACAAACTTCGTTCGAGAATGAACTAGAGTCGATCTTCTCGATACAAGCAAAAAATATCGTCCTTATAATCTTTACTTAAAAATATTTTTTTCGGTCATTTCTGTTCGCTCCATTGCACGTTAGTGGAAAATAACTGACTAAATCATCCTGAACAAACTAGTTAATACTGTACAATCAGTTTAAAATATGAATTTTAAAAACTCTTCCCTGGAGTGTATGTGGTCAGATTCTCAATTACAATCACACTCTCTTTGACTCGATAAAATATAAAATACAGACTTCAATTTTCAACACACTCTAAACTGATCTTTATTTGAAGTCTTTAATAATCCGGAGATGATTTCCTTAAAATATTATTACACATAAGAGAAAAAAAATTCTTCCAAAAATATATTAGGAGAAATAGTAATCAAAGCAATAATATTTGGAATCATAAAAAATATACAAGTTGCTAGAATATCAAACATGTAAAACCAAATAACAACTATCTCAATAGAACGAAGTCATAAAAACCTTTAGCACAAACCAATATGACTTTCTGATGAATGAGTAAGATGCCACTAAATGCAATATTTATGTCATAAAAATAAGGGCTTCCTCCAAAGATGCTAATCCCAATAGACCTAAGCCATCTAGAGAGGAGGATTTAATAGAAGATGGTTCTGATTTAGATATATCAGTTAGGAAAAGAGGCAACATCAAACATATCAGGAGCTTAGAAAATAAAGTCAAATAAATGCTACTAAGGGTTAAGGAAATAAAGAGTCATCTTTATATGACATAACAATATCAATTAGAATAATCATAACCTAAAGTACATACAGTGGGTTAAGAAAGCAAAAAGTTAGAATTAGCGCTAATAATTCTAGAGTCAACTCTAGTAGTTGTTGCAAATCTATTTTCATGACTTTTGTTTTGATGATTGACAAACACTATTGATTCTCTTGAACTGTCTGTTACTTCTAAACTTTTCAGGAATCAAAGATCGGACGAACAAACGAAGCCAGTTCAAGTTTGCATAGGTTAGGATTGAGTTAGTCTGTACTATGCTTTTTCTCTTCTTGAGTCTATTTGTAATGTTCAAAGAGACTGATGCTAAGTAACCATACACTCACACACTTGAGAGACTTAGAATTTCTATTTTTACTCACATCAGCTAGGAGATATTTATATCGGCCTAGACGATCTAGTTTAAAACAGAGATTCTATTCAGGATTCTTAATTAAGACAACCGTCATTAACAGATCGGCCTGGATGATACATGTATTGGCCAGAACGATAGGATCAAAATAGAAAGAAATTGCCGCCATAAACAATTATGGTATTCTGTATTTTTGGCAATAGACCAGGACAATCTTTGATCGGCCTGAATGATATTCATAATTATGCCTTAATTGATCAAACAAATCAAGGAAGTAATTAAGGATGTTTAATACGATCACATAGTCCTGGACGATAGCAGGATCGGCCAGGATGATCTATTCAAAAACCTTAGTTACTTCTAGACGATAAATATCGGCCAGCACAAATTCAGTGTGATGCTCTGGACGATTTTCCTCTGATTTGAACTGATCATTCTGGACGATCGTGAGAACGTCCAGAATGATCAAGCTAATTTTCAATCATCCAGTTTGCATTCAGGGTGATGATCTGGCCGATCTCATAGAATTTGTACTGATCGGCCAGGACGATGTCCATATCAGCCTGGACAATATTATCGACAACTTGCAATTATTGAGCTCCTTTGAAGCTCTTCTATTTAAGAGCTATTGTTTAACATTTTTGAATAATCTTTAGTTGCTTCCTTGATCTGAGCAGACCTTGTGGAGAGAAAGAGAGAGAGAGAGAAAATCTTGTGAGGGGGAGCTTGTGAGGGGATTCATAAGGGTTACTTCAAGGATCACTCTGCTTCTTCTTCGTCTAGAGTTTCTCTTCCGTGGAAGGGTCGGTAGAGGTAAGTATTCATAATCTGATTGTTGTTCTCTTCCAGTTTCAGGAGGAAGCAAAAGGAGATAAGGTCTCTGTCTTACCGGGGTGGCAAAAAGAGGTTCTTTGTAAAGGCTTCTCCGCCTAGCTGTGGGGGCTAAAGGAGAGTCACAATTGTAGTGCAATACTCGGAGGGCACCTCCGAGGAGTGGACGTAGATCGAGTTGATCGAACCACTATAAATTTCTGTGTTCTTATTTCTTGCTTCCGCACTTTAATTCCCGTACTAATTTTTGTGGTGTGATTTTGGTTTATGTGTTTTTTACTTCTTTGTGAAAAGAATTTTTTAAAATACCAATTAACCCCCCTATTAGTTAGCTTGGGCCAGTTCTATAAAGCTTAACATCCCTAACGAACTTTCAAGTGGTATCAGAGCGGGATTCATAAAGATTAGTTTGAAAACATTTTGAATTTTGATCTATGGCTAACTTTGGGAATCGTAACACTACGAAAGGGTATTCTATTACCCGACCTCCCCTATTCGATAACCTACCTTTTGATTTCTGGAAAACTTGCATGTCAATGTTTTTACAATCTACTGATTATCGCATGTGGATGCTTATCAAAGAAGGTTATTCTCCACCTTCTCGTGAAATTAATGGTATTAAAACTAAAATTTCTTTTACTGAGTGGACTTTTGATGAAAGAGATTTAGCCCAATTAAATGCAAAATATTTGAACTGTTTCTTCTATGCTTAAAAATCTGAGGATTACATGCGTGTTTCTACTTGCAAAGCTGGTAAAGAAATTTGGGATAAATTGTGTATCTCTTATGAAGACACTAATGAAGTTAAACAATCTCGTTTGAATATTCTCTTGCATGACTACGAACTTTTTCGTATGAAACCATCTGAGTCTTTTTCTGACATGTATACTAGGTTTACACAGATAGTCACTTCACTGCATGCATTAGGAAGAGAACTTTCAAACTATGAAAAAGTAAATAATATTTTGAGATGCTTGCCTTCGTCATATGATGCTAAAATCACTGCAATCACTGAATCTAAGGATTTGAACACTTATTCTATTGATAACTTACTTGGCTCACTCATTGCTTACAAGCAAGGGGTGAATCAAAGAAATCTTGATACAGGTGAGAAGAAGAAGGAGAAAACTGTTGCACTGAAGGCGCATAAATCTGACTCCGATTCATCCGGGTTTGAGAGCGATGAAGTTGCCTTCATCACAAGGAAATTCAAAATCTTTCTAAGGAAGAAACAAAAGTATCATTGGAGAAAAGGTAAGGACCATAAATATTCTAATGGATCTTCTGATGTTGTTTGTTTTGAATGCAGGAAACCTGGACATGTGAAAGCCGATTGTCCTACACTTCAAGATCACTCGAGCAAGAAAAAGGAAAAGGGTGAGGAGAAACCTAAGTTTATAAAGGACAAGAAGAGAGTCCAAAAGGCGTTCTGGGCAGAATCTGGTACAGATTCCTCTGAGACTAAACCAAAGGAAGAGACAACAAACCTGTGCTTAATGGGGGAAGATCATCTTGAGCAAAGTGACGAGGAAGAGGTATGTAAACCAACCTATGATAAATTATTTGAGATTTATGATAAAATCCATGCATCATACAAAAAACTTAAGAAGACTCATGCTAACTTAAAATTGGAACTTGTAAAATTACAAAAAGAGTATGAAGTTATTCTTAAAGATCATTCAACGATTGATTCTAATCACATGGCTCTTCTTGATGAATTTGATGATTTGAACAAAAAACATTCGGAATTAATTAATGAGAATGAAATATTAAAAGTTTCATACACCTCTCTTCAATCTGATTTCAAGAAATCTAAAAAAGAAAGAGAAAAACTTGAGGGTTGAGAATGATGTTCTTAAAAATACAAACTTGAGGATTAAAAATGAATTGGATACTCTTAAGGGAAATTGGAAGACTCCCACTTTAAATCCAAAGCCAAAACCTAGGAAGAGGCATTATAACTCAAACCATTTAAGAAAACCTTTTCCTGAAGTTAGATGTTTTTCATGTGGCATACTAGGACACCTCTCACACACTTGCACCGTTAACCGTAGTACACATTGGGTATGGAGACCTAAGGTACATGATTCACAGCATACCACACCTGCATTGTATTATACTTTTCCTGAGAAGGGACCCAAACTAGTTTGGGTTCCTAAATCTACTGATGTTGAGTTTTGTTGGGGTGCTCTCACCAAAGACCTAGTGGGAGCATAGGATAATTTGACATATGGAGGCTTGCAGCTCATAATTGCTTAAATTTGCTGCTTTGTAATTTCTTGAAATGTTTTTAATTAGTTCTATGTTATTTTTGTTGTGTGCTAGTCTTTTTGGTGTTTTAGATTGTTTTGATTTCACTTTGTTTTTATGTTTGGTTTTTAAAGCTTTTAGATTTTGGAGATTTAAAGCCATTGATTATCATATCTAAATTGGTCAAAGGGAGAAACACCGTTGATGGTTTCCCTCCCTCTAACCTCTTTTAGTGATATAATATTCTTTTCTAGACAAAAGTCTATCTCATATTAACAACTAGTTTTTGAAACTAAGATTCTTTTTATCTCGCTACAATAATCTATCTTGTGCATAATATCCAAAGTTCTTATATATTTTTCAAGTTAAATGAAATCTTGCCATTACATTTATCACATGATTATGATTTTGTTTTGTGACTTATTCTTCCCTTTGTTAGATAGATAGCTCCTATTCTCTAATATTTGGAGGATATACTCACAACTAAGGTTCTTTTTAAGGATTTTGTCAAAGAGAACGTAGCTTGAAAAAATTAAGAGGAAAAGTGGTAAAGAAGCAAATTTGAAATGAAAAATATATATATACACAAATGTGTATCAAAGATCAAGATGCTCAAAGAGCCAAAACAAAGATACAAGAGGCATAAAATGAGCCCGCTAAATGCAAGCTATTCTCTCTTTTCAAAACATTTAAAACTTAGAGAACTCGTTGGTTATTTGATGCTTTCAAAGGCTTGATTTTAAATTCCATGATTGAGACAAATTACTTTGGTATATTATTTATAAGATATTTTATTTGTAACCAAGTATTGATTGAATCTTCTTTTTACCCAGTAAAGTTTTTCTGAGTTAGACCTTTTGTTTTTAAAAGGATAATTATTGCCATGAAAGAAGTCCGAGCTAAGGACTAACAAGATCGGATATTCTACCTTTTTCAGATTTTGACTTGTTAACTCTTTGATCTTTTGAATCTCTAAAATTGAATTGTTTGAAAAATATGTCATATGGATACTTTGCTAAAAAAAATGTTTAACCAAAAACAAAATTTTTTTTCTTTGGTTTTCTTTTAAGCTTTTTTTCCTTTTTTGTTGTTTTTAGCTTTGTATTGTGAGTCTTTTATTTTTTTTGAGGGCTTTGATCATCAACTTTTTTCTTGGATTCAAATCTCTTGTTAGATCGTCCTTGCCGATTCTCATATCGTCCTGGACGATAGGATTTTCTTCAAAATTCCATATGCTGAACTTTTCTGTGCTTGCTATAACTCTTCATCCTGGATGATAATTTATCATTCTGGATGATCTGATCAAACTCTGTTGATAGTCTTGGCCGATAACATATTTTATCCTGGCTGATGCATTTTATTGTCGTCGTCCTAGCCGATACACTAGATCATCCTGGACGATCCATGTGTCAGCACGTTTAAATCTTTAAAATCAACCCCGGACGATCCATTATTGGACAATCGTCCTGGCCGATGCACTGTTCGTCCTAAATGATACATGTGGCACATATTTAAAATGTTTTAACTTCGGCCGGTACGATCAATTATTGTGCATCGTCCTGGACGATACGCCTAATCGGCCTGGATGATCTACTTTTTTAACGGTCGTCCAGCATGACTCCTCGGGATGATCGCTTGTGTCTAATCATCCTGGCCGATATCTGATCGGCTCGACCGATCGGACTACCTTTTTGACCAATCGGCCTGCCTGGATGATATGGCTGTTTCTTTAAATTCAGGCCATTCCAGCCATGTTTTTCACCTCACACCTTTTCTTCTCTTGTGTTTTTCTTACTAGTCTCTTGCTATGGCTGGTGGGAAACGAGTTTGACAGGGTTCTGGAAGTTCCTCGAGGGCCACTCTGGACCCTTGATTCAGGGAGGCAGAGGATCAGGCAGCTTACCGTCGCTACAAAGAGTGTGGCATTACCCTTTATAGAATAATCAATCCTGCCCACCTTTCGTATCCGGTAATGGATCTCTTTTCCCACACTTCTCTTTGTTTCATTCTTACCCTAGCTGTCCCTTTTTCTTCAGAACTTCTGGTAGAATTTTATGCAAATCTTCGCATAAATTCTACTTTTACAGCCTTGACCTCCTATGTGAATCGATGCTCGATCAAAATCACATATCAGGACTATGCAGAACTTTTACAGCTATCCACCATTGGGGATAAGCTGCATATAATTATCTCTGATCCTGACTTCAACTAGTCCACTGCAAATCATTTTCTACGCCAAACTAACTCTCCCTTTCATGTTGGAGAGACTAGCTCTTTAGTCAAAGTTGCTAGGACAATCCAACATGTCCTACGCACCTCCATAATTCAAAAAGCCGGGGACAGAATCCACATCACCCCATTACTTTCTCTTACCACCTTTTACATCATGGCCCATAGAGATTTCAATTCTACTGATATAATCTTTTGATACATTGATCATTTAACAACTATTCGTGATCAAGGCCATAGGAGAAAACCCAACCTTGCTTTAGGACATCTCATAGCCTATATTCTTGAAACCAAATACAATCTTCAATATCCTAGTCATCACGACCTTCAGCCTCCTTGCTACTCAAATAATTCTTTCACTATCCTTCATAGTACTTATCTCCACCCAGGAGATGGGGAGGTCGGGGGGCTTAGGAGGAGGAGGTTCTCGCTCCCGCTCCTATTCTTGATCCTATTCCTCTTTGACAGCACTCACAGCTTGACCATTTAGTAGAGAGATTTGTTCATTGGGAGTCTCGTTTCGATGTTTATGTTGCTGCACAGGAGCAGCAACATTCTGAGGACATGACCCGCTACGAGCATCACCAAACAGAGGAGTTAGCCTGGTTTGATAGCTACATTACTCACCAGCAGCAACAGCATGACCAGGACATCGCCTGGTTCAATGCTCAGTTTACTACGCTTGCTAGCTACTTTCAGCAGCCACCTCCACCACCTCTATCTGATGATCTGGGTCCCTCATTTTTCTAGTCTTTGTTTTCTATTTTCTATTTTCTATTTTCTGTAGTTTGTCTTGTAGTTCATTTTAGTTTATATTGTGTTGTTTCCTTTTTATTTTTGTGTATCTAGGACCCTCTTTTTGTGATGACAAAAGGGAGAGTAGGATGTGGTAGGAAAAGTTAATGTGCTTGTAACTTTGAAAATTTAATGAACTGCTATTTTTTTCCTACTTGTGTTTGCCATCATCAAAAAGGGGGAGATTGTTGCAAATCTATTTTCATGACTTTTGTTTTGGTGATTGACAAACACTATTAATTGTCTTGGACTGTCTTTTACTTCTAAACTTTTTCAGGAATCAAAGATCGGACGAACAAACGAAGCTAGTTCAAGTTTGCATAGGTTAGGGTTGAGTTAGTCTGTTCTCTAATTTTTCTCTTCTTGAGTCTATTTTTAATGTTTAAAGAGACTGATGCTAAGTAACCCTACACACACACACTTGAGAGACTTTAAATTTCTATTTTTACTCACATCAGCCAGGATGATATTTGTATCGGCCTGGACGATCTAGTTTAAAATAGATATTTTATTCAGTATTCTTAATTAACGTAGCCGTCATTAACAAATCGGCCTGGATGATACGTGTATCGGCTAGGACACTAGGATCAAAACAGAAAGAAATTGTCGCCATAAACAATTAAGGTATTATATATTTTTGGCAATCGGCTAGGACGATCTTTGATCGGCCTGGACGATATTCACAATTATGCCTTAATTGATCAGACAAATAAAGGAATTAATTAAGGATTATTTATACGATCTCATCGTCCTAGATGATAGCAGGATTGGCCAGGATGATCTATTCAAAAACCTTAGTTACTTCTAGACAAAAAATATTGGCCAGCATAAATTTAGGGCAATGCTCTAGATGATTTTCCTCTAATTTTGAACTGATCAGCCTGAATGATCGTGAGAACGTCCTGGACGATCAAGCCAATTTTCAATCATCCAGTTTGCATTCAGAGCGATGCTTTGGCCGATCTCATAGAATTTGTACTCATCAGCCAGGATGATGTCCATATTGGCCTGGACGATATTGTCAGCAACTTGCAATTAATGAGCTCATTTGAAGCTCTTCTATTTAAGAGATCTTGTTCAACATTTTTGAACAATCTTTTGCTACTGCCTTGACCTGAGAAGACCTTGAGGAGAGAAAGAGAGAGAGGGAGAGAGAGAGAATCTTGTGAGGGGGAGCTTATGAGGGGATTCATTTTTATGGTTGTGATTTTGGTTTATGTGTTTTTTTACTTCTTTGTGAAAAGAATTTTTTAAAATACCAATTCACCCCCCCCTCTTGGTTAGCTTGGGCCAGTTCTATAGGGCTTAACATCCCTAACAAACTTTCAGTAGTTCCTCCAATACAACCAACATTCCTTTTGATCCATATAGTTGCATTTGATAAGGACATCAAACACATGATCAAAACTAAGGTAAGTGGGGCTTTAGCCATTTTTGATTGTACCATGTCTATTCTAAAGGGTAGGCCCTACCCTGAGGAATATGACTCAGTTCCTTATCCGAAAGGCTTTTTGACACATTTCTTTAAAGTGTTCAATGGTATTGAAAACTCAAGGAAAAATCTATACCACTTTCATGTAAAGTGTTGAAATATAGAAGGGTTATATTTTTTCTATTTTTTTTCTATTTCATTTGTAGTCTCTAGAATTTTTATTTAATGGTATGTTAATTTATCAAATGGTTTAGTGAGAACCTTTGCTGAGTTGGAGGATCTATTTTTAAAAAGATTCTTCAGAGCTCAACATCATATAACCATGGCAATTTGGTTATCAAGAAGCAGAAGTTTGGAGAGTCTCTAATCAAATACATCGTGAAATGGTGAAATCTCTTGATGAAATATGACCAATAGCTATAAGAGTAATATACATGGGAAATTCTCCAAGAGAATATCCATGAATCTATTATTATTTTTTCTAAAGGAGTTCACAATAAAAATCTTTAAGAAATTATTCGATAAGGCAAACAACCTATAGGAAGAGGCTTCTTGGATGTCATTCAAAAGTGATTCATTTGGTGAGAAGAAATAAAGTACAATGGAAAAGTCTAAAAAAAATAACAACAATATCCACATTTGATTAGGGGAAGAAACCAGTCAAGAGTTAGTCGAGTGTTACTCCACCACAACCATTCTAGGTAAGCCCCATTCCTACGAGGAAGCGTTACTTGATAACTTTTAAAGAGAGATTGGCGAAAGTCAAACCATTCAAAAAAACAAAAGACAATTTGGAAAAATTTTAAGAGTCTTTTCAAGAAACCAGAATTTAGATTGTCAAAGGCCAAGAAGCTAAAAAGGAAAATAAAAGGAATGATCCCAAATTTTACCCCTAAAATTGCATGTTAGGCCACAATATCAGAAACTACCTTAACCTTAAGTACTAGCTTAAGAGAAATTTCAAATAGAGCAATATCATCATTCATAACCAACATTTGGTATATTCAAATCAGGGTCCATAAAAATAATATCAGGTAAACACCATGAAATTTCTCTATCAAATAATGATGATTGAGACATTATCCCTAGAATTTTAGAAGTTGATTAATATATTTTTTCATCTTTCTCAAAATCTATCGATAAGAGCTCGAGGAACAATATAAGAGGTTGAGCTAGAGGATCGTAGGAGGATGTTGAGATGATTTCCTCTCCAATAGTTGTAGGAACTTATGTAAATAATAAAAGAAAAAAAACTAAATTTTTATAAGGAGAAAATATTTTGACGAGAGATGTATTTAGGTGGTGCATGGTGGAATAAAACCCTATCACCATTAATGTTATCTTACTTTTACTTTTTCCCATCAAAGGTAATGGGCCAAAAATTAATGGTGAAGATCCTTCTGTATATATTTTAATGATTAATGATGGGAATGAAAAATGAATCTTTCATAGTGAAAAATTAGAACTCAATAGTGATCGATCAAGATCATCAAAATGTTAATATTTCAAATTTGACCTCTAAAAGGGGAGATGAATCTAAGATTTTATAAGACAATGACATGCCTGAAGTTAAATTTTAAAAGATTCCTATCATGATATATTTTTTAGATTCAGACTCCCCATCAAAAATTGACATTGCATCGCTTAAGGAGAGCATAGATCATGCCACAGTTTTTCCTTTTGATGAGATTTTGGATATACAACTTCATGATGGAAAAGTCTTACCCACTTAGACTCAAACTAAGGAAAAGGGAAAATAAGTCATGTTTAATGATCTAATTGAAGCTTCTCATGAACCATAAAATATTCCTTCTAGTCTACCAGGTCCTTATCTAGATGTTTCTTAGGTTGACTATAATGCAATAGCTCACGTTAGGAAGTTTCCAAATAAGTTAAAAATCTATGACACTCTCATTCTCTTGAAAGAAATGAGGAAATATTTAATCAAAGCACTTCTTAACCCAGAGATTTTCTTAGCTCAGTTAGTTATAACTTTATAAGATGAAGATCTATACTTTAAAGAAATCCCAAGGGTAACCTTTTTTGATGAGGATCTACTTCTGAGAACTACGATCATAATGCCCATTTTACAGTTTTGTAAATGTGGAAAATTTTAGATTATATAGAGTCCTTGTTGATCAATGTGATAAATATAACGACTCTCATATACCTTAAAGTTGACATATGTAAGCTTACCATAGATAAATTGGTGTTATGCGGGTTCAACGGGAAGGGTCAGAAGGCTTTAGGTTCAATCATACTCCTATTAGAGATAAGAGATTTGAAAATGGAGGCCTAATTTCAGATAATTAATTTAGCAATGTCGTTCAACACACTTCTAGGTAGGCCATAGATCCATAAGTATAGGACGGTTCTATCTACCCTACACAAATGTGTCAAGTACCAATAAGATTGAATTACTTATATGATTAAGGGTGATATGTAACAATTCTCTTTTCATGTTATTGAGATCTTCAAAGATGCCACATACTATGAACCCAATGGGTTCATTACCTGTCCTAAAAATTAAATCACAATAAAAGAGAAGAAGCTAAATGTAGAAAGGTCAAAATAAAAAATAAAAAAATCTAAAGGAAAAGAAGGAGAAAAAATAAAAGAATCTTAGAGTGAATTTGACATTGAGGGCATGATATTTTGGCCTTAAAATTTTTTCTCTCAAAATGGTGGGAGGATGGCCGAAAGAGCATGTGGTTGAGGTCATGCTTTACTTGCAATAACAACACCCCCAATGATGTTAATTTGGAGTCAAATTTGGATGATGACTCAAAATTAAGGGGTTTAAGAATTCTTTTCATTACAAAAAGATAAATCCTCCTCCAAAATCTGTTCTCTTATTAGAACAATATTGTGATCTAGAGGGTAATACTCTTAAAATTTTAAGGGACGTACATGGATTTACAATATATAAAAACTAGATAGGATAATTGAAGCCTTATCATTAACCCAATCTCTACTAGCAAGGTTAGTAATTGAAGACTCTCCTAATTTAGATGGTAAAGTAAGTAAAGTCCTGAGGTTTTTACCTGGACAATCTACTTCAAGGAAGGAAGATGAAGTAATTCTTGAGGAATTAGATTTAAACAAATTAATTGAACTACCTCTTAGCTACTTTCCTATGTGAAAAAAGAATTATTTCTCTAAAAGTTTCACACTAGGTCAATGGACTAAGGGTCAAGCTAGATACCACAAGAGCTTTTGGCATATAAAAAATAAGAGAAATCTGAGTATTGGTATCTACTTTAATACCATTGATTCATTTGACAATGATGTGTATTTTCTTGTGATAATAAATCATTCTAATTGTGAGGAGGATAAAAAATAAAAGAAAGTAGTGAAATCATTAACTCACTCAATGGGCTTTATTTGGAGACATCATATGGTCTAGATGAACTTTAAGTTTGGGATACACCACCCAAATTTGAAGAAGAACTTAAATTGATAGTTGATGAATTAAAAGAAATAAAACTTGGAACATAGGTTGACCCTCACCTTACCTTCATTAGCTCTTTATTGAGTGAAGATGAATCAATGGATCTAATCAAAATTCTCTATAAGATTAATGATTTCTTCACATAGATAAATGATGAAATACTGGGCTTGTCTACTAAAATAACGGTTCATAAAGTTGGAATTCAACATGATGTTATTACTGTTAAGCGAGTTCCTTGAAGCGTGCATCTAGAAATTAAGCAACAAGTCATTTCTAAAATTAAGATATTAATCAAGGATAGATTTATTCATGTGGAGAAATATCCCTCTTGAGTATCCAACATCATACTAGTTTAAAAGAAAAATGGTCAAAATTGGATCTATGTCGACTATAGGTATTTGAAAAAGCCATGTCATAAGGACGAGTTTCCTTTTCCCATACATGAACTTATGGTGAACATTATCTCTTAGTATATTATTTTATCTTTTATGGATGAGTCATATGGTTATAACCAAATTAAGGGAGCCCTAGAAAATGAAATAAACACTGTATTCAAAACTCCTACTCGGATCCTTTATTATAGGGTGATGCCATTTGGTCTCAAGAATATCGTTGTATCCTACTAGCAAATAATGACCAAAATTTTTGATGCATTAATTTATAATGAATTAGATTCTACATCGAAGATTTGGTCATTAAGATCAAATTCGAAGAGGCTCACCTCTATGAATTAGGAATTATCTCTAAGTGGTTACGCTACTACGACCTATAAATGAACCCCTTGATTCATGCTTTTGGCTTTACTTTAGCAAAAACTTTTGGCTTCATAGTGAGGAACCTCTAAATTGAAATTTATCATACTAATGTGAAAGCCAACTTAAATATGCCACCTCCTAGAATCCTTACTTAACTTAGGTCCATTAAAAGTAGGTTGGCGTATATTAGAAGGTTTTTTATAATCTCTCTAGAAGGGGTCAACCTTTCCCTGTTGAAGATATAAAAGAATCAAAATACATATGGGATAAGAAATTTCAAAGTTCTTTTTAGAATATCAAAAAAAATCTAACCACTTCTCTAGTATTAGAAGCCCCTATTTTTGGGAAGCCACTTATTCTCTACATTGCAGCTTTAGATGAGTTTCTTGGTGCCCTGTTGGCTCAAGTCAATAACAAGGGAAAAATAAAATTTCCTCTACTATCTGAGCCGATAGATCCTTTTGACAAAAATCAACTATCTTTTAATTGAGAAGCATTATCTTGCCTTAGTTTTTATAGCCCAAAAGCCAAGGTATGACTTATTTTCTCATCATGTAAGTCTAATTTCAAGAGTGAATCCGTTGTAATATCTTATGACCCAACCAACATTATCGGGACATCATGAATGATGGTCTATGATATTGATTTAATTTGAAATAACTTTCATTCCCTTCTGTGTTATAAAAGGCAGGTCGTTGCTAGCTTACTCGTAACAGACTGATTGCTGGTAGAATGTCCTCTAAATAATGATTTACCTATTAAAAAAATCATGAGTTTAATGAAATTTAATTATCATGTTTGGGAATTATATTTTGATGGTGCAACATCCTCTTAGTGAGTCAAAGCATAAAAATTAACCATCAATGAAAAATCTAAAATTGGCCAAATTTTTATAACACTAGAAAAGGTAATGATGTATTTTTCCAATTATTTATTAGAACCTTGCACAAATAATGAGGCTAAGTATGAAGCTCTCATAACTAATTTGGAGCTTCTAATACTTATGGAAATAAAAGAAATCAAAATCTTTGGTGATTCTCAGTTGGTTATCGACCAGATTGTAGAATCATGTAAGATCTTGAATCCAAAACTTCTAAAATATCATCAATACATAAATCACTTGGTCAAGCAATATTTTATTTTAACTATGTATAGATTTTCCCATGCATGCAATTATGTGGTGGTTACCTTATAAAAGCTTGCAAAAAAATTGCATGTTTAGAAGAAGACTCTGTTTTTAGAAAAATTCAGGGTTATTAGGTCCTAGCTTTTACAGATTTGGATCTCATTAACAAGAAATCTTCCCAAGTCCTATCTATCTCTTGAAAAACGAATGAAGAAGGAAATTAGATACAACCATTCATTTATTTTCTTCAAGAAGAAAAGATCTCTCATGATATTTCCCTTGCCAATAAAATCTAGAAACATGCCCTCTCATATGCCCTAGTGAATGACACTATATACCATTGATCATTTGATTAAATGTGGATCCATTGTTTAAACAAATGAGAGGACCTAAACATCATGAATGTAGTCTATATCAGACTATGTGGTGATAAACAATTGGGTCCTAAGATGAAAATGAAAATTAAATGACTTGGATATTCTTAGGCCATGATGATTGATGATTGCATGAATATTACAAAATGTTGGCATCATTGCTAAGTTCATAGTGTGGTTTTACATGAGCTTTCCTAATGTATTACATCACATGATAGCTTCATGGACCTTAGAGAGTAGGGGCATGGATGTTATCAATTCTATTGACTCTCATTTTGTAATGGTTCATCTCTTCATTCTAGTCACAAATGATTATTTCTCCAAGTGGGTGTATGTAGTTCCCCTATGCAATGTAACATCACACCATGTCATGAAATTATTTTGTGACTATCGTTTGTCAATTTGGTGTAACCTTTAAGATCATATCCGATAATGGATCCACATTCAAGTATACAAAAATTAATAATTTTACAAAATGACATGGTATTGATTAGAGATACTAAAAAATATGATACCTACAAGCTAATAATTTGGTTGATACATTCAACAAAACTTTGGTGAAAATCATCAAAAAGGCCTTAAATACCAAAAAATTCTAGTGGGATGAAACATTGGTGGAACCCTTATGGACTTATCAGACCACTAAGAGGACCCCTAACTCAATCCACTCCATTTGCTTTAGTGT
The DNA here is from genome assembly GCF_001605985.2 of Dendrobium catenatum. Lineage (NCBI taxonomy): Eukaryota > Viridiplantae > Streptophyta > Magnoliopsida > Asparagales > Orchidaceae > Dendrobium > Dendrobium catenatum. The sequence continues at coordinate 5,911,001 of NW_021319315.1, read as the reverse complement.
ATAGGTCTGAGGCAGTGCTCCCTTTGGAGGTACAAATCCATTCACTATGGATCTCCAAAAAGAATCAAATCATGATAGATTAATATGCATACCTCCACTTAGAAGAGCTTGAAGGTCTTGAAGAGCGTTGCTTCCAAGCTCAATAGAACTTAGAGTTATAAAAGGCATGAATGGTTTAAGCTCATAATAAGTTAGTGCGACCTAGAACTTTCCAAGTAAGAGATATGGTCTTGGTTGTTTGGAGGCCTATATTAGCCCAACAAAAGATAAGTGGAAATTTAGAACCAATATGGCAAGTTCCTTTTATTATAGAAATAGTCTACAAAGGAGGCTCCTACCTATTAGTTGATTATAAAAGAAATTACCTTATGTTTACGAGAAATAAACATTTCCTTAAGAAATATTATGCTTGATGTAATCCAAATTTTAAATCAATGAGAAAATCTTTAAATTTTAAATCAAATTGAATCAAAATTATCCAAATCTTAAATTCCAAAAATCAAACCTTTTGGTTCCTATATGGTTAGGTGTGAGCCCCCATGCTTCCTTTCCATATGATTATTTGTTAGTAGTAGAGCAACCACCTCTTGGCACCACTCTAGCTTCCAATCCTTAATATTAAGTGTGATACATTGTGCTTCATTTCCTTACTATTATATATACTATTGGTGGGGAAATCTCATCATGGAACCACCCTAGTATCAAATCAAATAAGCTTATTAGGTATAAGTCCCCTATTGACATCCTTTAGACTCAATGTTAGGTCATTTTTATCCTTAAAATTCAAATTAAATATGTCTTTTAGGTATAAGTCCCTCATCTTCATCCTTTAGACTTGAGCTTAGGTGTTAATTTTCCTTCAAATTCAAATCAAATATGTCTATTAGGTATAAGTCCATTGTCAACATCCTTTAGACATAAGGTTAGGTGATGGATTTCCTTCGAATTCAAATCAAATCTATCTTTTAGATATAAATCCCCCAATGGAATCCTTTAGACTTGAGTTTAGATTCTTCCTTGTCTTGGAATTCAAATAAAATATATATATTAGGTATAAGTCCCCTATCAACATCTTTTAGACCTTAGGTTAGGTGATTCCTTTCCTTAGAATTTAAATCGAATCTTTATTTTAGGTATAAGTTTCTCATTGGAATTTTTTAGACCTGAGGTTAGTCACTTCCTTTCCTTATAATTCAAAGCAAACTTGTCTATTAGGTACAAGTCCTCCGTTGGCATCCTTTAGACCTAAGGTTAGGTGTTGCCTTTCCTTGGAATCAAAATAATAAACTTTACCTATCCTAATTGGTCAAACCAAATATGTGTAGCATAAATTTATTCTATTACACATATTGGGGGTTTCCATTTGTTGACCTTATTTTTTTCATGATAATTACCAAGCTTGAATTGAAATAAAATCCAATTTCATTTAAGTAGTGGTCAACTGGTGACCACCATTTGATTTTCTCCATCCAATCATCTATAATCAGCTATATGATTGTAATTGATGTATATGAGTTATAATCAATCAATAAAATCCAAAATCACACCCATATCAAACATTCCAAACAAAAATTCATGGTCAATGGCCCATATCCTTTGACCCTTTTTGGGTGATTTTTCAGTCACCTAAAAAATAAAATCAAGAGACTCCCAATTCATAATATATCAATTATATATTTATTAGGCATGTCCCTAGGTTTAACCCTCAAAATTGGTGGTCATTTAAAGTTTGCTTACCCTTAAAACATAATTAAAATCTTAAAGCTATAAACCTTCAAATATCTACAGCCTATGCCACCAGACATAGTATCTTGTTGAATTTGACCTTGGAACCTTCCTCAAAATTGGACATGTAAAAAATTATCTTTATGACATGTTAATCCCATAATTAAATACTTTTGTGGACCATGGTTGACCCAAAGATGACTAGTGGGCCGAAATAACCAAAGTACCCTTTAAGGGAAAAATTTGGAGTTTTCTCCAAACTTCAACATGGCTCAACCATACCAATCCATGTAACCTACTTCAATGTATTTTACACATAATTAGGTGTGTTGTGAATTCAAACTCAAGGTTTGTTCATACTTGGTAGAATAAGTTAACCCATGTTGACCAAATGGCCCTTTAAAGGTTTGATTTGGCCTTTCAAACCAAATAGCCTCATCATTGCATGAAACCACCTCCGCTAGCCTCTAATCATCAATCCAAACTTATTAGACCCAACCACAAATTCGAGGTCAAGTTAGTTGACCAAGTCAACAAGTTTGACCAAATGCAAAGATACTTGAACCTAGCTTAAATCCAATGGCTAAAGTATTGCATAGCCAACATAGAGCCTTAGGTTAACTCATTATGTCCATAAGAGTATCCCAAAGCCTTTGGCCCATTTGGGTTAGCCATATGGTTCAAACCAAGTGGTCCAAAGTGGCCCTTTGTGAGCCAAACCCTAATCTAAGGTAAATTAAACCAAACCAACACTTGCACTGGGTCACCCATAATCCAACACACCTGCATTAGTTTGCTCAACAACTAGGTTAACTCATACTAAGCTTTAGACTATCCCAAAGTGGTCTAAACAACTTTGTTTTAAGCCAAATCTACAACTATCCCATTCCAAGCCTAACTAATGCCTGAATTCGATCCCCCATCACCCAACACACCTCCCTCTATCATCCCAGTCCCTGACTTTACTAAGGTTAGAACAAATTTTTCCCAAACCACCAAAGTTTTGGTTAACCTGAGCCACATTGGCTAAATGGGCCACTTCATGCCTAATTGAGCTCACCATTGAGGTCAGAGACCTCCCATACACCTTTCCACCTCATCCTAGCCAAGGGTTGTTGCTAGCAGTGGTCGGAGTAGGTCAAACCAACCAGCCTTTGTATGCTCTTCACAGGAATTGATCTAAGGGGTCTTTTTAGCCAAAAAATTTCTTTGAGAGATCAAAGAATATTACCTAAGCAGATCCCTCTAGATGGGCGCCATCCAGGATGTATCATGGGTGATCCTAACCATCAAAATTATTATTTGAAGGCCTTTATAGGGCACCCTGCTCCAAACCTCTTAGCTCGAGCATGGCATTTTAGTAACCTTATTCTAGCAAAATTAGTAGCGTCCAAGATTCGCCTAAAAACATGCATTTCTAGCAAATTTTTGGCAAAAAAATATTCGATGTTAAAATATGCATAAGAAACCTTATTCTAGCAAAATTTTTCTGTTGAAAACATTTTTGGTGGATTTATGAGTGAATTTTGATAGCATTATTGAATAATATTCATCATTTGTGAAGCACTTATTCCAGTAGTTTAATCCGTTGGAAATTGCATGGAAAAACTTTCTCCAAAAATGATAGTTAATAAATCGTTTGAATTTTTTTGTCAGATAATAACTTGCTGAATTTTTAGGTGGGTTATCCACAAGAACTTTCAGTCAATTCTTTTTTTCTTGAAAGATGATACATTTTCATCGTATATACTTTTTTTGGTGGAAAATTTGTTGGAAACCTACACCAAAAATAACACTCTCTCTCATGTTTTCTATAACACTCAAACCTGCATAAAAATATACATATATAATATTCACATTTAAACTTGGAACATAAAGACATGTTACATGCATTTGATAATAGATTTGATCACTATATTTTATTGAACATTCACAAAATAGTCTAAAAATTAAAATAAATCTACTAATAATCCAATAATTGAAATGTCCTAAAATAAAATGCCCATCATAGAAATGAAATGTTTAGTAATAAAAAAAATAATCAAAATCTATCTCCTTGTCTATTCATGTTGTTTGTTTTTCACTGAACTATTCCATCAATTTATGCATCTCATCCAACAACTTACTTTACTACATCTGCATCTATATCTCTATATCAGCTTGTGATTATTGGAAGTCATCTAGCTCAGCTGTAAGGGCTGCTACCTGTTAGATATATAATATATCTTACAATTTTTTGAGAAGTTGGAGCAACCAGATGTCTTCCCCTCTATGCATAGGCTTGAAATCCTAAATAATAAACTTTGCCTTTTTGCATTCCTCTTACTAGTTGTGACCAAGTATGATAGTAAAAATAATCTGCTGATCTCCTAGAAGAACCCTCACCTGTTTTGGTCTAACTCTCTCAAAGTTGTGTATACTCATCCTAAAAATATTAATATAAGATAAAAAAATTTACATTTGACACCTAAAATATTAAACTTATGTACTCTCATATGCTCTTCTTGCTCAATCATTAACCAATTAGTAGTCCTCTTACCACTTGTAGGCATGTTTTTTCAACTCAGTAATGGTCAATTGCCTACCTAGCAGCTCTTTATGCAATATACTTATATTAGTATTCTTTACTAAGTAATTTATAAAAATCTATTAAAATTTCTTACCAAAAATCACCTATTCTCTTTATGTGAAATTAAGTTCCCAGTATGGAGGAACTACCCATGCCCCAACATCAAAAGCTTAGTTCAGTCTATTATGGTCCCTCCTCCTTATATAATCTGGTCTACCTTAAGCACTGGACACCTCGCCCCATAAACTCTCTTGAATTTAGAGGGGTCACTCATCTGACTTCCTAATATCTATAAACATGTCTATCATACAAGTATACCCATGCTTCTCAAACATTTTTCTAATTTTATCAATGTTCTCGGGAAACTAATAAAAATCTTTCTACATTAAAAATATACAACATCAATTATTTTTGTTAGCTTGATTAAAAAATGTATAATGTTAAAATATATTTTTATAATAATTAACCTCAAACTATCTGAACCACTTATTTCATATTTCTTTTGGATTTTGTTCAAAGAAATATAAGGAGTGTCATACCTACTTTGTATAATGTTCCATATTTAATTTGTAGGCTGCTTTGACTGATAAAACCTGCATAAAATATGTTAGTTGAAAAAATATTTATCAAATTTTACTAACAATTTATGAATATAGTAAGTATGTACATGTCACCCTTAGGTGAAATCAACATGTGCCCCTCTAATATTTGATCTACTACAACTAGGGTGGAAGGTCCATTTGCATAAGGTTGAGGGGGTGGCGGGGGATAGAATGATGGGACATATGGTGGATATGAATAACTGGGAGGGCCTCCTTAAGAAGGTGAGGGTAGTAATGATTTAAGAGAGTACTTTGTGTGGCATCTAGCTATGGAAAGCCATAGTTTGGTGTGTAAAACTTCAAACTGCTTGATGAAGGAGTAGGTAAAGGCGAGCTAGGCTGACTCTAAGTGGTAGGCTGAGAAGAAGAGGTATCATTAGTTTGTATAGAACTACTGGATGAACCACTAATTACATTCTTGTGCCTACCAAAAATGTTCGTGATCAATCCTCAATGAGACTCATCAATAAAATAACTTAAGTAGAGCAATAATAAAATAATTGAAGTAACCATTTCTATACTATTAAAAAAATTATATTATTAATATAAATTATTGATTCATAATTGATTATGAAATTTTATTAAATACATTTATCTTCTTCGTACTAATCATTTGTTTATTCACTTTCATATGATGACACATCTTCACCACTATCAGTTTTCTCATGACTTTCATCTTTGTTTAATTCTACTTCCTCTAACTACAACTCACTCTCATTAGTTATAATTTAATTTTTCACATTATTAGCAAGATCATTTAAGTTTGACATAAGATCTTTTTAATGTAATGGTGCTATTGATGTGGTTTTTCTAATAACTCTCTTGGGTTTGGTATTCATAACTACTTGTTAATCTTGTTTGCCCTATAATCTACTCGGATAGTTAGTAAAATAGACTTGTCTTTCCAGGCTAAAAAAAATGCATGGAACAAAATTTATATATCTCCTACCCCGCTTTACTTCTTTTATACTTTAAAATGGATATACTCTTACACCTCTATTCTACGTTGGATCAAACTAGTCACAATTGAAAAAATACACATTATTCCCATCACTTAGATATTAAAATTATAATACTTCTTGTATGGGTGTTCCCTCTTACACAAACATAAGAATTATTTATCTTCCTACCTTTACACTAAGATTTGGTTTTGAATTTGTAGTCATTAACAACAAAAAAAAAGCCAATATTTCACTAATATATTGCGTCCCTAAGCTAGATCTAGTAGTCCTTGATACTAAAAATTACTTCCTTAAGTGTGGACCAATGGTTAATCAAATATTTTTTGACTACTATGTTAACTAATTAAGAAAAATTAGTAGAAACGAACAGTCAAAATATATATCATATTTTTGAACCAATTTGGGAATTTTAATTCCACTATCTTTTGGACTTCTATTGATACTAATGTAGTTAAACCATTAATGAAACACTTGTAAGTTTTATTTAGTTATGATTTATGAGTAACAAATATATAAATAAGCTAACTCACACTTACTCAGGATATGGCTCAAATTCATCAAAATTAAGCATGGCATATAATGTTGCAACTCTCATCTCCTTATAAGTCAAATAACACATGGTGCTAGTGCCTACGAGCTCACAACTTCCATTAAATATATATCTATTTAAGGATTTACATGAATTTATATGACCCAGATTTTGAGGTGTAGTACTCCTAGTTGATTGTGATGTTATATCAAAGTAATCCGAGCAAAACTTAGTTGTCTCATATATTTGGTATACATCACAAATTAAGCCTTTAGGATGTGCTTTATTTTTAGCAGTCATCTTAAGTTTATTTAAATGCCTCTCATATTGATACATCCACAAATACTAAATAAGTCCACCAACTATAACCTCATATATTAAATGGATGGGAAGATGCTCCATAGAGTCAATAACTCCTAGAGAAAATCTTCTTTAAGTTTATATATAATAAAAGGATATGATGGTCCATATGAATCAAGTGCTATGCCTTCAATTTTTAGGATCATAAATCCTTAAAAAAAATACTTAGAAAAGATAGACAATTATAACTTTTCAATCTAAACAATCTCCCATATATTTTGTCAACACATCTACTAAGGTTGGAAGAATATTCATTAGGTATTTATAGAGATGGCTCGCATTTACAAACTGCTCATCTCTGCTTTAAAGTGAAGGTGAATGGAGCTTTTGGTTTGAGAAGTTTTTCATTTCCATCATCCTTAAACTACAAAACTTTATTCCTTTAAATCTCCTTTAAGTCCATCCTTACATTTATATTATCTTTGGATTTATTGTTGATGTCGATGAGTATATTGAATATATTATAAAAAATATTTTCCTCTATATGCATCACTTCCAAGTTATGTCTGATCAGGTTTGTTCTCCAATATGGCAAGGACCAAAAAAATACTTTTTTTTGCTCCAATTATGGTTAACACCATACCCTGAAAATTTGTAATCAACTAATGTTGGAGAATCAACTATTATTGTCATGAACCATAAACTTTCAAATATTTCATCACTGGTTAATCTCAATGGAGATGGAGACATCACTATTTTATTTTTAATGAAGACATCCTTATTTTGCTTGAAGGGATGATATGTAGGTAAGAATATGAGGTGACAGTCAAACCAAGTGTTCTCCCCTTAATGTTTTAAAGTGAATGACTTTGTAAATTCCAAATAATATATATAAGCTAACTTGTAAGAAGTGATCCGATATGAAAGCATATCGTATACAAGAAAGTCATTAATTGTTCAAAGTAATGCTGCCCTCATTATAAAGTTTTATTTGGTGGAGATATCATATGTACTTACTCCTTCAAATAATAAATTTAAATCAGCATTAAAGTTTATAAGAATACATTGATCTTTCCTTTTAGATTATGTGGGCATGGAATGATCAGTGTTAGAAACATGTAAGGTGTAGTCATACACAACTTTATAGAAAGATTATAAGGGGTAAGAATCACAGGCTAGCATGAGTAAGGTGAAGTAGATTGTCTACATAGAGTAAAATCATTTGTGCATAAATCTAATCTTACATTTCTTGATTCTGTGACAAAGGTAGGACGTGTATGATCAAGGTGTTTCTAGGCCTTTATTTCTAACATATGTGTAATAACACTTTTCATAGGATGTGTTCATTATACCATCTCATATGTACAATAAATCTCATGGATGCATATAATCATTTTATTCTAACAATTATGGGTAAGTAAAATATTTTACTCACTAGTACATCTTTCAGCTTTCTTTTTATCCCAGAGTTTGATTTAAATCATGGTGCATTACAATAATGACATATAATCTCTAATAAATAATCTTTATAGTATAATATACATCCATTGAAACAATAAACTATTTTTTTTATATGACAAACCAAATTTATAAACCAACTTCTTAGTCTAATATAAATATGTAGGAATTATATTATCTACCGCGTTGATTTTCTTAAGTAGCCTAATAAATTGATTTAAATATTCATGGGGCATATTATATTCTATCTTGATGCTTAACATCTTCACATCAATAGATAACTCTAAGTGATGGATGCACCATTTCCATATTTGTTTTTGGGCAGCATGCAAAAAATAATAAAAATTTTGTGCCTCCTTATTTTGTGACTCCTCAGTATATTGTTCAAATTGTACCCCAATTGCATCATAACTAAGTCCTCAAGAGGTGGTATATTTTCTTCCTCAACTATATTAGAACTTGTAGATGGGCTACATCAAGAATTGAAATGTGGTTTGTACTCACCATGAAAAGACTAATACCAATATTCTGGCATAAACCTTCAATAATATGGATCAATAATTTCATCATCTCATTTGAGATGCACTTAATTTTTTATGTTTAGAATACGAGCATAAAAACATTCCATCTGAGATGAAGCTAGGAAGTTAATAGGTTGTTTGGATGAAAAAAAATCACTCCATTAATGAACATATATGTTTATTCCTTTCATTTATATGTGAATCAGTTATACATCTAACTTCCTTAATTTTGAATATCCATTATATGAAAATTAAAGCTACGCAAAATATAAAGATATTAGATATTGGAGTAAGATCTATTAAGGGAAAATAGTTTGAATTTAAATTGATTTTTAAATCGGATGGTGTTATTTCATGTAGGTCCCCTATTAATAAAAAATTTGGTAGCCTCCTCGCATCTTCTACAATAATAATAACAACATCAAGCCTCTATCCCACTATGTGGGGTCGACTACATGAATTCTTTGTCTCCATTATGTCCATTTAAAAGTTAAATTCTCATTTAAATCTAATAGAGATAGATAATTTCTAATATTTTCTAACCAAATCTTTTTAGGTATTCCTCTACCTTTCTTAACATAAGTCAAATCTAATACCTCTACTTTCCTAACTAGGTCATCGAAAGGCTGTCATTTTATGTGACAAAACCATCAAAAGCAAATGTCTCTAATCTTATCTTCTACTGGAGCAACTCCAACCTTTTCATGTATATGCTCATTTCGTATCTTATCTCTAAGCGTAAAGCCACTCATCCACCTAAGCATCCTCATCTCTTCCACACTTGACTTAGTATTATGCTTCTCTTTTAATGGCCAACTTTTGACACCATAAAGCATTCCATGCTAAACTTATAGAATTTTCCCTTAAGTTTGTGGGGTACTTTTTTATCACACAACAAGCCCGTTGCATTCCTCCAGTTCAACCATCCAACATGAATTCTGTTGATAATATCCCCATCTATTTCACCATCACTTTATACAATAGATCCAAGATATCTAAAATGTGTACTCTTATTCATGACTTGATTGCCAAAAGTCACAATTCCATCACTAGGTTTTTTATTACTAAAATTATATTCCATATATTCCTTTTTAGATCTACTAAAGCTAAAAACTTTAGACTCTAAGGTTGACCTCCATGATTCAAGTTTACCTTCAACTCCCTCTCTAGTTTTATCAACAAGAAGAATATCATCAGCAAAAAGAATACACCAAGATAAATCCTCTTGTAAATGTCTAGTGAAAACATCCAAGATTTAAGCAAAAAAGATTGGGCTTAAGGCTGATCCTTGATGTAACCCAACTGAAATAGAGAAATACTTGGTCAAACCACCTTGTGTTTGAACACAAGTAATAGGTCCTGCATACATGTCTTTAATGATTTGAATATAAGAGTTATTAACTCCTTTTTTTTTTCAAGAACTCTCCATAGCACATCTCTTGCGACTTTATCATATGTTTTTTTTTTTAAATCAATAAATACTATATGTAGATCCTCTTTATTTTCTCTATATTTCTCCATCAAACCTCTTAATAAATGTATGGCTTCTATAGTTGACCAACCTGGCATGAATCCAATTTGATTTTGAGAAACATTAGTATCACGCTGCAACCTTTGCTCCATAACTCGCTCCCATAGTTTTAAAGTATGACTTATTAACTTAATTTCTGTATAATTTGCACAATCTTATGCATCACCTTTATTCTTAAAAATAGGAATTAATACACTCATTCTCCACTCATCTAGTATCTTTTTAGTCTTCAAAATAGTATTAAAAAGTTTAGTAAGCTAAGAAATTCCTTCATATGCTAAGCATTTCCACTCCTCTATTGGAATATCATAAGGTCCAATAGCTTTTCCACACTTCATTTTCTTTAAAGCCTCTCTAACTTCAATTTTAATAATCTGCCAATAAAAAAAAATCTTTATTTTCATTTAGGTTGCTAAGGTCACTACAGTTAATAGTATTATCACATTCTTTATTAAAACATTTAGTAAATATCTCATCCACCTCGGTTGAATATCATTTTCTAAGAAAAGTACTTTTTGATCTTCATCCTTAATATACTTCACTTGAACTAAATCCTTACTGCTCCTATCTCTTTGTTTGGCTAACTTATACATATATCTTTTTCCCTCCTTAGTATATAATCAATTATATAAATCACTAAAAGCTAAGGTCTTTGCATCACATATTGCTTTCTTAGATTCCTTACAAGCCTCATTATATCTTTCTCAATTATAATAGTTTTTTCAATTAAACTAACTTTTATAACAAATCTTCTTATTTTTAATCTTATCTTATACAATTGGATTCCACCACCAACTATTTTTACTATTGAGAGCTTTTCCCTTTGAAAATCCAATAATATCTTTTGTAATATTCTTAATATCACTAGCTACATTTTACCACATAGCATTAGCATCCTCACGCACAGGAAAAATCTTAAGATCTAAAATCTTATTCACAAAAATATTTTTGTTAATATTTTTTAAATGCCCCCATCTAATCCTAGAATATCTTTTTACATTATTATTTATTTTATACCCCTTTATTTTAAAGTCCAAAACTAATAATAGATCTTGGGTACATAAATCTTTACTCGGAATAACAATATAATTTTTATAATCTAAGAAAACTAATTTTCATAAAGGAAAGTAGGCAATCTGATAAAGGCTTCATGTAATTATTATGGGTAAGGTTTATGCTGGTTGTCGACTACTTAACACAACCCTCCACTTTTCTCATCCATAACTTGGGACCTAGCAACGGTAGTTTTCCTAGTGTCTCCCACATATAGAGAAAATTTAAGGAGGCTTAGTCTACCCACCATGTCAAGAAATATGTGTACGGTCAGTGTCGGATGACACTCTAACCGTAGTCTTAAATCATACCACGCCAAGAAAGGCATTAGTAGGTCTTCAGGGGTACCTATGTGAAAATGCTAGAAATATTTCAAGTCTTTTTAGGTCTACCTATACCTTTCCTAACATAAGTCAAATCTAATACATCTACTTTATAAAATGAGACATCAAGTATATGCTTCTCCAACCTTTTCACGTATATGTTCATTTTGCATCTTATCTCTGAGTGTAAAGTCACTCATGCACATTTTCATCTCTATAAAGACTTAACTTACTCACCACATCTTATAGAATTTTCCCCTAAGTTTGAGGGGAATTTCTTGTCACACAATTAACCCAATATGTACGTCCACTTTAACCATCAAACTTGAATTCTAATAATAGTATCCACATCTATTTCACCATCAAATCCCTTTCAACTCTTATCAATAAAAGTAATGTCATCAATAAAATGAATACACCATGGTAAAATCTCTTGCAAATGTCTACCCAAAACATCAATGATCAAAGAAAAAAGAAATGGGCTAACACAAATCAACTTAAAGAAATTTTGGTGACTGAAGTGGCAAATGATGGCGATGGAGTAGTGTACACGAAAGGTGATAGAGGTGACATATTGTAGGAGGTGACTCACACAATTGGGAGTGAAGCAAAATGATTAGGAGTGATAAATAAATATGGTGACAAAGACGGCCTTGTCAAAATGCACTCTTGGCCTTGATTCATTTCAAAATCCTTCCATTAATAATAATAGATAATATAGAATTCACCACACATTCAATAATAATATTAGAATACTTTATTAGAAACCCAAACCAATCCAAGGTTTTAACTAAAGCCAGCTAGCTAATACTATCTTATACTTGCTCCATATCAATCCTAATAGTCATTAAACCCTTTTAGAGTTAGAAAATCTAAATTTAGTAGAGATTTCTTGAGCTAAAAGGCAATGATAATGCATAGATCTCCTAGGAATAGAAGAAACCTGATCATCTGTGATGATTTTGAAAAGACACCACTTCAATCTATATATTAAAATTCTTGTTGCAACTTTGTAAGTTATTTAACACAAGCTAATTAATCTAAATTGAGAAGGTTCAATTGGACTTTTTGACTTAGTTATTAACCAAAATAGCATATCCTTTCATGTAGGATTCATCTTTCCATTTTTGAAAAAACTATTAATAGCTCTCCAAGTATTATTTGTTTTCTCACACGGTCTTAAGGAGATGAGGGTGTTTATGAATAAGAATGACTTGCATAAAGTAGGGTTGGTGGGACATAAATTTACATTGTGTAATAATAAAAATGGTGGTGGAAGGATTTTGGAGAGATTGGATAGATGTTTATTAAATTCTATTGCTATAGAAAAAATTCACCTTGCGGTTGTACAACATATTGCTAGAGTGGCTTCGAACCATTATCCTATTGTGTGGAAGATATTTAAATCACCTACAATGAAGAAGGGTATTCTTATGTTTGAAGATATTCGGATATTCGGGCTTCTTATAATGCTTCTTCTATCATTGTTTCAAAATCTTAGAACAAGAGAGCTGATGAGGATGCTATGCATTGTCTTAATTTAAATTGTATAAGGGCTTTGAAGGCTTTATTTTTCTGAGTAAAGCTAAATTAAAGAATTTTATGTCCTTAAAAGAGGATCTTAAGAAAGAAATTTTGCAACTTTAGTTGGAGGATGATCAGATTGGTTGGTTAAGTGATGATAAATTGTTCCTTTTAAGATCAAACGTTGGTGAGCTTAATGTGAATCTTGCTCATTTGAGCACTTGGTTGAGGCAAAGAGCTAAAGTTAAATGGATTGAAGAGGGGGATTCTAATACAAAGTTTTTCCAAAACTTTGTTAATGCAAGAAGACAAGGAGATTGGATTAAGTTAAAGATGGTAATAGATTTTTGGTTGAAGATCACAAGGATATTGAAGAAGTGTTTTTCAATTATTTTCAAGACAAGTGGAGGAGTAGAAAGTGTAAGCTGAGTAATTGGCATCTTCTATTTAAAACGATTGATGATGGCGACAAAAGAATGTTGGAAAATGAGTTTTCTAGTAATGATATCATGGAGGTTATCAACAATTTGGGAGGAAACAAGTCTCTAGGGATTGATAGGATCTCTCATTCCTTTATTAAAGCATATTAGAGTATTATTTGTGAGGATCTTTGCAAGGCTATCAATTTGCTTCTTCTTTTTTTCTGGAAAGCTTTGTCAAGATTGGAGAGATACTCTTATTATTTTAGTTCCTAAAGTGAAAAATCATTTGACTCATTCCAACTAAAATGTCAGTACATAAGGCAGTCATAGCGAAATAAGAATATTTGCTATCATCAAAATCATAAGCTATAGATCCACAACACATTTGTTGGTTAAGCATTTGTCTAGAGTGGCCTCTTACCACTATCCGATCATGGTGAAGCTTTTTCAGAATTTTTTTGCAGCTAAGAGAAGTATGAAGTTTGAAGATATTTGGGCATCTTATCCAGCCTCTGTTGCAGTTGTTAAGAAAGTCTAGAATTCAAAGGTTTAGGGGAATCCACCTCAAATTCTCAATGCTAAATTGATGGGAACTCTTAGATCCTTGTTCGTTTGGAGTAGAGAGAAGCACAAAAGTTTGAATTAGTTAAAAGAAAAGTTAAAGAAGGAAATTTTGGAGATTCAAACTAAAGAAGCAGAGGAAGGAAATCTTACTGCAGAGGAAATTTGCCTTCTCAAATGCAAGATCAACGAGCTGAATTCAACGTTGGCCCGTCTGAACACGTGGTGGCGTCAACGGGCAAAGGTATAGTGGACTTCTGAAGGTGACTATAATACAAGATTCTTTCAGTCTTATGCCAAAGCTAGAAGAAATCAAAATTTTATCATGTGCATCAAGAATAAATATGGAATTTTGGAGGAAGAGCTAGAAAAAATTCAGGAGACTTTGCTGGATTCTTCAAACATAAATGGTGTCAAAGGAAAATCTAATTGGATGGATGGCCTGAGGCTTGGAATTCAATTTCTAAAGAGCAATTCAACTTGTTGAGTAAAGATTTTTTTTTAACAGAAGTGGAACTGGCGATTGAGCAAATAGGTGGCTTCACAGCTCTTGGAAGTGACGGGATAACTTACTCTTTTATCAAGAGTTATTGGAAGATTATCCAGGCTGATTTCTGGAGTGCACTGCAGCATTTTTTTCTTACAGCTGACATGAACAAGTCCTGGAAGGAGACACTCATTTTATTAATCCCGAAAGTTAGAAAACCTTCTACCCCCTTAAATTATAGACCTATCAGTTTATGTAACACAGTTTACAAAATTGCAGCTAAAGTCTTGGTAAACAGGATGTCTTGCATCATTCCAAAACTCATTTCTAAGCAGCAAGCGGCATTTATCTCAGGAAGGTCCTTATATGATCATGCTCTCTTGGATCAAGAAATTTTCCATAAGTTCAGGTATTCTAAATCTTGCAAAGGTTTAGTCTCTTTTAAAATTGAATGGAACAAGCGTATGATTCCATGGATTGGCAAACTTTGAGTAAAGTTTTGTATACTTGTGGTTTTCCTACTTGCTTCTCTAATTTGATTATGGAATGCTTTTGTGATCATTCCTTCACTTTGTTAATTAATGGTAATCAAACTTCTCGGATTGAAGCTAGAAGCGGATTTAGACCAAGTTTTTCCCTTGTCACCATTCCTTTACATTCTCATTTCTCAACTATTATCCATTATTCTTAAGAGGATTGATGACATTGGTATTCAAGTTAGCCCAAATGGGCCTAAGATATCTCATCTACTCTATGCAGATGACATTTTAATCTTTTTTGAAGCCAATAAGAAGAATGTTAAGTTGATCAAGTCAATTCTAAATAGATTTTGTGCTTGGACGGGCAAATTGATCAATAAAGATAAGTGTGTTATCTTGTTTGGAAGATATGTTAAGAGAAAAAAGAAGAGATCATTTTCTCATATTTTGGTATTTAAGGTAGTTAATGAATTTAACTACCTTGGAATAAAGATTGCATTGAGAATGTTGGTGAAGTTGTATTTCCAATTCATTATAGATAAAGTGTTGAACATGTTAAACACTTGGGGTAGTAAAAATATCTCTTTAGCGGGTAGAATCACTTTGGTTAAATCGGTACTGCTTGAAAGTTCGTTAGGGATGTTAAGCCCTACAGAACTAGCTCGAGGCTAACCAAGAGGGGGGTGAATTGGTATTTTAAAAAATTCTTTAAAACCAAAAGAACGATTATCACAAATCAAATCACCACAAAACAAGTACGGAAGAAAATAAATGTGAAAGCAGTAAAAACAAGAACACAAGGGTTTATAGTGGTTCGGTCAACTCGACCTACGTCCACTCTACGGTGGAGCCCTCTGAGTATTGCACTACAATCATGACTCTCCTTTAGCCCCCACAGCTAGGCGGAGAAGCCCTCACAAAAACACCTCCTTTTTACCACACCCGACAAGGCAGAGAACCCAACTCCTTTTGCTTCCTCCTGAAGCAAGAAGAGAACCACAATCACTTGCTGAAACTTACCTCTCCCAACCCTTCCAAGGACAAGAGACTCTAGGGAAGAAGAAGTGGAATAATGCTTAGAGAAACCCTTATGAATCCCCTCACAAGCTCCCCCTCACAAGATCCTCTCTCTCTCCCTCTCTCTCTCTCTCTCTCTCTCTCTCTCCTTTAGGTTTTCTCAGGTTAAGACAGCAGCCATAGATGTTCAAAAATGTTGAACAAGAGCTCTTAAATAGAAGAGCTTCAAAGGGGATCATTAATTGCAAGTTGCCGACTTTATCGTCCAGGATGATATGAAAATTGTCCTGACCGATCAGTTCAAATCTCATAAGATCGGCCAGAGCAACACCTTGAATGCAAACTAGACGATTGAAAAATTTCTTAATCATCTCGGACGATCTCAAGATCATCCCGGACGATCAGTTCAAATCAGAGGAAAATCATCCAGAGCATCGCTCTGAATTTGAGCTGTCCGATCCAAATCGGCCAAGAGCAACCAAGAGTTTTTGAATGGATATCCCAGGATGTTGTGATCCTATCAATCATCCTTAATTATGTTGCGGATCTATGGTTTATGATTTTGATGATAGCAAACATTTCTTATTTATCTACAATTTCCTTATGCACTGACTTTTCATGTTCACATGATCGGATTGCAATTTGGAATCAGCTCAAGATTGGGTAGACTAGGTCTGAGTCAGCTTGTACACTTTTTCCTTTCTTGAGTCTATTGTATTTGGTGTGGCTCATGATGTTTTGTAACTTGGAAGATTTTTTATTGCTCCCTAAAGTTTTCGATTTTTGGAAATATCATTCCGGATGATATTTGTATCGGCCTGGACGATCTGTCCAAAAGCAGAAACCCTAATTAGGGCATCCTCATTAAAGTAGTCGTCATTGTGCTAAACACATCGTCCTGGAAAATTTTATATTGGCCAGGACGATCAACTCAATTCAGCAAGAATCTGCCGCCAGATCTATTAAGGAGAA